>NC_143527.1:26710839-27029173 GCF_031878675.1 Megascapheus bottae
GATCCTGTTGTGCTAAGATTGGATCAGAGGAGAAAGATTTTTGTGAATTCATTAAAGCTTACAATGGTAGGAATAATCTATGCAGTATCATGAAAAGACAGCTATATAATGTGTGATTGTTTTTCTTAATATACTATGTTATTTCTCATCTCTTTTCTTGTCCCTTGGTTATTCTCATACTGTTACACTATCTTACCTTGTTATCTGGTATATTGTATATATGATTATTTGTTTGTTTGAAATAGGAAAGGGAAGGGGAAAAAATAAGATGAGGGAGAGGGTGGGGAGAGGGAAATGGGGACAAAAACATGAGAAGCGGTATCAATGCGTGTGAAGTAATGCACCTTCTATCTGGCAAATATAACTGTAATCCTTCTATTAATTAATAAAAAATTAAATTAAAAAAAGACATGGTGGATGATCTTTGATTTAGTTTGCTAGGGCTACTGTACAAAATACATACAAGGTGGCTAAGAATAGCAGAAATTAGTCTTTCACATTTCTGAGGCCTAAATTCTGAAATCACCGCCATCAGGGCTATGCTTATTCTGATATCGCCATTGGATGGATCCTGATCCTGCCTTTAGATCCTTTTTCTTTTTACTAGTTTTCCCATAGTACTTGGGTGCAGTTTTTCTTGTTTCTCTTTCTCCTCTTTGGCTTACAGATGCACCACTCCCATGTTTCATATACACATAGCTGTATGTCTTCTATCTGTGTGTCTGGCTCTTCACATGGTATTCTTTCTATAAGGAAATGAATCAACGGGCTAGGGATGTATCCTCCTATATAATGTCATCTAAACTAATTACATTTCCAAATAAGTTCTGATTTTGAAATACATAGTAGTTTCCTTCCAGACTTTTGATCTTAGACTAAGGACTTCATAATTGTTTAGTGTGAACAAATGAAGAATATGGAAGGAGGTGTTAATAAAATCTCCTTTGTTCTTTGGTGAAGATTCTCTTTTACCTCAGGGTCAGTGGTAAATTACGCAAAGCTCCACAAAGGGAAAGAGGCCAGATTATTTGAAGACCTTCCCCTTTTTCAAGAATGTAGAAATGTGATTTTTTTCAGTATATTTATAGATAATTCTGTTTTTCATAATGATAGTCTAGCATCTAAATCCTGGACCTCATAGAGTAGCACATTATGTTCAAGATGAGTTTTATTTAGTATAAAGATAGAAAGCAGGTTTTTGTCTCATAAAAGTTAATGGACTACTATTCTTTATTTCTTTTTACCACACCATATGTATATATACACAACTTGCTATGAAGTTCAGTGTTAAAGCATTAGGAATTTTGAATATTTATATTTTCTTCAATAAGATATATGTGGATGGCAGGTGGTGATGGCTCATGCCTATAATCTTAGCTACTCAGTAGGCTGAGTGAGACCTAAGGATTGTGGTTTAGAGCACAGTCTGTGAAACTCTTTTCTCGAGTTAACTAACAACAACCAAAAAAGCGGGAAGTGGAGCTGTGGCCCAAGTGGTAGAGTGCTAGCACAGGGACAGCATCTAGACCCTGAATACAAGCCCGAGAAACATTACAAAAAAAATTTTTTTTGACAGTCCTGGGCCTTGAACTCAAGGCCTGAGCACTGTCCCTGGGCCTTCGTGCATGCTAGGCAAGCACTCTACCACTAGGCCAAACTCCAGGCCCCCAAAAAAAGATTTTAAAGAAGATATATGTGCTGAGTATGATGGCTCAAGCCTATAATCCTAGCTACTTGGAGGCTGAGATCTGAGGATCAAGGTTCAAAGCCAGCCCGGACACCAATGGATCTGAGACTCTTTATCTCCACTTAACCTCTAGAAAATGGGAAGTAGGCCTTGGCTCAAGGGGGGTGGTAGCCTTGAGCTGAAGAGCTCAGGGACAGAGCCTAGGCTGAATTCAAGCCCCATGACCCACACACACAAAAAAAGAAGATATATGTATAGTATACTATATCATTTAGTTTATGGAACTGTCTTTGAGAGACATTCATTGAGTTTGTAGCTTTCCTCATGGTGGATATCCTGCTCATCAGAGATATCAGACAGTTCTACAGCAGTTTTCAGCATCAGTTAGCCAACTCGTAGTAAAGAACTATATGACAGTATGCCAATTGCAACAGAATCTTTTTTCTTTCTTCAGAATCTTCCCCAGGTGTGACAGAGGTGACAATCACAGAAAAACCACCTGCTGAACGTCATATGATTTCTTCATGGGAGCAAGTAAGTGTTGCAGTGTAGAATACCTATCTCCCCAGAAAGAGCAATCAACTCAAATGCCCTTGAGAAGGAAAGATCAGATCAGGAAATGTATTCCTCTGCCTGGCCACAACTTCCTTGCATACCACATCTTCATACCAGCATGAAGTATCTCCCCTGACCTCTGCTAACCCTACGGATATAGTGGGTATTTGAAGTTTTATGTAGCAAAACTAAAAGTCCAACAGAGATTACAAATGGGATAGATCTATATAAATAATCAAATAATATCTAAGGATTACAGTTAACCAGATCCATAGCTTAAGTGTCCAATTTTTCTCTGATCTTTAACTCATTTAGTCAGTGTAACTTTTAAGTTCCTAAAATGATTCGGTCATTATGTTTGCTATTGGGCCCTGGAGATTATTTTAAATAGTAATCTTAATAAGGTACTGTTCTTATCTCCTGATCTTACTGTATAAGACACAATATAGATTTTTACAAGCATAAGTACAAACTGAATTGAGTAAAGAGACTTAAAGAGAAAAATCTTCAGAGGTTTGACCTAGTCTGGAGGTTAAGGTAAGGTTTCCCCAAAGAAATTTTGAAAAGTTGTTAAGCAGGCAAGTGCTGTCTGTGTAAAGATTTCGACATGGAAAGGATTACATTGTTCCAAGAACATAAAGAAGGAACATAGGACAAGGAGCAAGAGAGAGGTCAATGAGCACTAAAATATGCAGGGCTTCATAGATTAATAGATTGCACTTTGTCTTGGCAGTAAAAGGTAGCCATTGAGTTGTTTTAAGTAGGGAACTGGGGAAATCAGTCTTCTACTTTAAAAAGATCTCTTGGTAGAGAGTGACAAATGTATTTGACCAGAGGTGGTAGCCAAAAAATTACCGGGTCATTTAATAAGTGGCTTCAAACACAGGTTATTTCCTAGCAAGTGAATATTAATATTTCAAGGTGTGTGTTGATATCTTTATTCTTTTGTCTGCCCTGGGACTTGAACTCAGGGCCTGAACACTGTCCTTTGGCTTTCTCAAAGCTGGAGCTCTACCACTTGAGCCACAGAGCCCCTTCTGGCTTTTTCTATGTATGGGGTACTGAGGAATCAAACACATGTCGTGTATGCTAGGCAAGCACTCTACCAGTAGGCCAAACTCTTTTATAGATAAACTCAGGCTTGAGGAAGTTAAAGAATTTGTTCTGTGTCACACAGTAGTCAGCAGGGTTCTTGTGCCTTTTGTTCCATCTTCAACTCTGATTACCCCTCTTCCATTCATTTTCTTTTTTAGTCTGCTTCCTCTTCTCCTTACTTTATTCCCTACTCCCACCCCCCAAAAAGAAATACAATATAACTCTGCCCTTTGAAATGGCAGATTGCTTCCTGAGGGACAGCATGTACTCACCTGATTGAGCAAGAGAGAAGGAACCTAGAATTGGTGCCCTGAAGGAGCCACTGGGGAAAGCTCAATGAATCAAGAGAAGGGACTAAAGAACTGTACCACCTGGGGTGTCTGAACCTGAAAGATGTGTAACAAAGCAGCTTCAGAGCCAAGGCCCATCAGTCACTTATACTAGGACAATGACATTGTTTTTCATGAATTTGATTCAAAAATTTATCTTAGTACTTCAAATGTATTGATTCCTCTAAAATTTTTCTATTTTTATGAATTGTGAATTTTTTATTACAATAATTAAATCCCATGATTTTTTCCAAGCTATACCAAAATAGTTATAATCCCTCTTAGAATTTTCTAGCCTGATTTAGAGATGAACAATGCCTTGAAACGTACCAGACTAAATGACTAGTTTCCTGGTCCTCACCACTAGATGGCACCAGTAATCAAAACCATCAGTAGATGATGGCCTTCATCACTGTACAAGGATGAAGAATCTGGTCAGAACTATTAAATGGCCTGAGAATCCCTTAAATTTGATTTTTGTGAAATTGGCAACAAGAGAAAAATATAGAAACTGATCAGAATATATTTCTAGGTCTTAAAGGAATTAAAAGCTTGATTTACTAATCTGGCAGCTATTGGTTATTTAATCATCTAGAAACACTGCTTAAAAATCATTGATTTAAAAAAAAAACAAAAATTCATGTATAATTAAGATGCTGTGGCTGCATGCCATAATACATGCCTAGTTCTCTCACTTTCTGTCACGTTTACACCCCTCCCACCCATACTTTTTTTGTACATTCAGTCTTATGTTAATTCCCGAACCTATATTCAGAGTTTAAATGACATACTTAGGGCCAACCAGCTAATGATAGAATTCAGAAGTAAACCCTTTACTTGCTTTATAAGAGTTCCCTACACACTGCATACCTAAAACTAACTTGACAGTGTTACCTAAAGCAAACTTGACATACCCAGTTGTCAATATCATATCTTAGAAGGATCAGATAACCTAAAAGTTTGGACAGTTACTAATAGTTGCCTCTTTACCTCTATAACCATAACCATATCTAGAAGTAACTGTTAATATCTTCTGAAATGAAACTAGGGAACTTAGCCTTCTATGTGCTCCAGGGATTTGAATTGTCTAGAGACAACTGGTTAGGCCCACAAAAAGGCATGAATTAGTTTAAATTTAGGCTTGTTTTATTAAGTAAAGTAAGCCAGACCCAAAGGAAACATGGGTTCAATGGTTTCCCTCATTCATAATAATTAATACACATCTAGGATTCTCCTAGCAAAGGATTACATTAGCGCGAAACATAGATACATAAGGTCATATAGGATGAGACTAAATGAAAGAATATCTCTAGGATATGGAAACAAGAACCTTACTTTGTGTGATTGTTGTTCTTAATGTACTACCTTATTTCCCTTCTCCTTTGTTGTCCTTTGCTTAATCTCATATTATTACTGTATCTGACTTTATTACCTGGTATATTGTATATATGTTTATTTGTTTATTTGAAATAGGAAAGGGAAGGGGAAAAACAAGATGATTGTGAGGGGTGGGGGGAAGGAAATGGGGACAAAAACATGAGAATGAGTATCGATATGTGAGAGTAATGTACCTACTATCTGGCCAATGTAACTGTAACCCCTCTATACATTACCTTGGTAATAAAAAAGTAAAAAAAAATGTAGGCTTGTTCCTCTGTACCAATAGTTAATATGTTTTTATACATACAAAACATCTATATATGTCTTACACTTTTTTTACTAAGAACTATCAACTAGTAGAATAGATTTGTTACATTAATTGCTCTGGATATGAACTCTCTGCTGTAATGATGAACTCTTTTAGCCAATAATTTATTTCTGAAAACAAGATATGTTGGCAGTGACTACTGTGCTCTTTGTAGTCAGAATTCACTTAGGATTTCCTCCAGTCACATTCTAGTTTCTTCTTCAGCTTGTTCCCTTTGAGCTACTCAGTATACACCATAGCAAAGCAGACACCTAGTTTGCTTTGTCCAGTGAGGTGAAAAAAGTCAAAGTAGTAAATTGGTGAATCTTGCCAATAGAATTCAGTATCTCTAATGTCCTCAGTGCTTTAAGGCCTAGCCCTATGCCCTCTTTCTTAGCTCTAAACTAACATTCAGCTACTTTGTACTTCTAGAAAAATAACTGCCTGCTGCCTGACGATGTGAAAAACTTTTACCTGATGACCAATGGCTTCCAAATGACATGGAATGTGAAGCTGGATGGTGAGTTAGCCTCCTTATTGTGTGGAAAATATTTCCTAGAGGAGAGGTTGGATGGAACAATTCTGAGGACCCTTTCGACTCTCGAATCTTTGAATTTAGGCAGTTTTATGAGTGTTTCTCAGGTGCCACATCCAAAAGATATGATTTTCTCCCAGACCTAACAGATACCATCAGTGTTTTACCTCCTACCACTCTGTTCCAGTGACTAGCTAATACTGACCTTGCAAGCTCAAGTTGGAGGACTCCTATTAGTATACGATTGAGCAAAATACTAGTTCTTACACATAGAACCCAACCAACTCAAACTTAAAGCCTGAGTACTTCCGTACTTCCATTTGGAGGAAACTTCTCCGGTTAAGAAATCTGTATCCTCTAAGCTCCTTCCTTTATTCTCACCATTATGAAGGCTTCAGGTCCAAAATTCCATAAAATGGCTTTTTTTCTCTTTCTTTATTACCTCAGCCTAAGTGACTTCTTCAGTTTGTAAGCTATCATCTGTGCTCTGTGTGCCTATCCCCCCCCCAAAAAAAATTTTGAAGGTGTAGGAACTTGAACTTTGCACATGTTAAAAATTGAGAGTACAGTTATGCGGACATGAAAGGCTCATATGAGCTAGGAAAGCCTTCTCTATCAGCCCTTTCCTGGCACAAACTTGCCAGCCTTTTCCTCTTGTCAGCTCTTACTGCCTCCAAGTCCAACCTCATCCCCAGATCTCCTTTGGCTTCTGGAAACATGTATACTTCCCCTAAGGAAGAGTGACTTGTGGTGTACAGCAGTCCTACAGAGATGACTTCTCATCTTCAAGCCTCTGCATTCCGCCTATACATCTGAGTCCCCCACCACTTTTTTGGATGATTCCTAAACCCTTCCTACCTCTTCTATTACTGAGATTCTAGCTTACTCATGAACATTTGACATCAGCTTGTAGTTAAATCATTCCCTTCTATGGCCTAGAAATCATCTGTCACAGTTATCAGTACCCTGTTTATAGCATGGCCACTGAGTTTGGAATCTAGGACAACAGACAAGGGACAGAGACGAGACTATCATGGTGACAGGCTAGTCCTTTCAGGAGTCTGCTGCAGAGATGTTTCATAGATGCTTTCATGAACGAGTCCCTATTATAACAATATCTTATGTAACTTAATGTTTGCAGTCTTGATCTTTCTTCCTATTACTACACCCATACTTTACCATACAGTTCAAGTCAGTGATAGAAAAGGCATAAGAAATCTCAGATAAAAAACTTTAGCAGGCTTTACTCCTTCAGCCATAATAGTTCTTTTTTTTCAGAAATTTGATTTCTAAGACTTGTGTGCCCTCTATGTCCAACATCCTATTTAACAAGGATTCTGTATAATTTAACATATAAGGAAAATATGTAGTCTTACTGTTCCTTACTTATATCCTAAGCACAAATTTAGAATTGATCAACAAGGCCACCAGGTTCTTTCGAGAGAAAGTGAGGGAAAACAAGCTATAGAGGGATTTTCCAATATGAAGGTATATAAAAAGAAGAGAAAAGAAAAGGCCCCTTGTAAAATGAAAACTGCTACTCATTTGTCAAATTTTATTCTCCCTGTAAAAAGTGAACTAAAACAATGCTAAGAGAAAGCAAAAGTATTTTAAGCCATTTACTCCTCAAATAACATTTCTAAATCCAAACTTCCTAGTTCTGAGTATCTCTTGTTATAATTATTTTTGACTGAACCATAATTAATCAATAGGCAGTGTTCATCACTTCTGGTTCCTAATTCCTTTTTGTTTCCAGGAAGTGCTTGTGTATTGGGGCATGGAGTGAGTGAACCTCCCCTGTTCATCTCTCAGATTCCTCAGCCATTGACCAAATAGTCCCTGAGGTTATTTCAAACAATTCTTTATGATAGCTATTGTAACTAAGCTTCTGTGTCGGTCTTCTTATATTCCCACAGAGCACATCATTCCTTTGGGCAGCATGACAATTAACAGCATCTCCAGACTGACTCAGCTCAACCAGTCTTCCATATATTCACTTCCTAATGCACCAACTCTAGCAGACCTGGATGATGATACACAGGAAGGTACCAGCAGAACTTCTTTTGGGGGCTAGATATAGCTAGCTTATTTCAGAACCACAGAAGAGGTTTATTGCATGTTAGTATATTCTACCAAACCAAGACCATAACCATTCATAGCTTCTTAGAGCTCTGAAAGAAAGATACTTCTTTAAAAAAAAAAAAAAAAACAAACCCTATCTCAACAAAGGAAATTTTAAATGTCAGGGTTAGGATCCCTGTTTTGTTTCCTACACCCAGTTCAGTATCTGGTACATAATATATTTGGTGAGTGAGCTAATGTTATAAATTAAACTTAACACAACAATTCAGTATCAAGAGGATTCATGGACTGTTTTCAGTTTCTTGTAGTTACGGAGCTAAAATTATTATTTTCTTCTTGGCTTCTGTCCAAGGTTCACTCTTAGCAACTTAAAGTCCTCCCCTGGATCAACAACATGCAGCTTACTTTTAAACCAACAAGAAACTTTCTTCCTAGTGCACTGAAAATCTTTTTAATGTATCCTAATCAGGGGAAGGACTACCTGTCATTTTTACAGGTCCTGAATACCCTTGAGAGGGACGGCTTACCTGAAGTATATGTTCCAAGGGAAAATAACCTTGGGAGCCACTAGAGCATTTTGTACCCATTTCATTAGGGAAATAAGGTTTATCCTTTTCAAGTAAAATAGCCATATTGATTTAAGCATGTAATAAAAAAAAAGAAAGGAAGGTAACAGTCTAATACTGTAGAATGATTCTTAGAAAAATTAGATTTATTTAAGAATGAACAATAGAATTTCAGTCTGAGAAACACAGGTTATAACAAGTCAAGTATATATGCAGAGAAGTCCAGGTAAGAAGGGAATCCACTTAGGAGTTCATTAGTGTCAGAAAATCATTGCAGAAGTTGATGTTAGCCCATTAGTGGAAGTCTTAAAGAATGTCTATGATAAACCTCGATAAAGAAAATTCATGGAAAATGAGCAGGGTATAGAAGCAGAATGCGATGTGAAATTCATATAAAATGTAAGGAATTTTTTCTGTTGGTTAGGTAGCCATTGTAATAGTTCTTATATCATTTAGGTAACAAGCCTGATTATCTACTCCTTCATAACCTGCCTACTCTGTTGTGTCCTTGTGAACAAAATAATTACTTATAGTGTCAACAACTCTTGTATTTAACAACCATACACAAAAGAAAAATAGAAGAAAATAAGGTAGATCAGTCAGTACAGTAAAGGTTATAAGATTTAATTTCTTTAAAAGACATAGATTAGCATAAAAAGAAAAACATACTGTTTTCAACACACTTAAGTTGATCAAGAGACTTCCTTCTTCTGGTAATAATGACAGATATGTAAATAAGATAAGTCTTCCTGCTTAATAGTATAAGGCTGGTCAAGATTTAAAAATATTATTCTTTCTGGGTGTAGTGGCTCACGCCTGTAATCCTAGCTACTCAGGAGGATGAGATCTGAGGATCATGGTTCAAAGCCAGCCCAGGCGCTAAAGAACGTGAGACTCTTATCTCTAATAAACCACAATAAAATGGGAAGTGGAGCTGTGGCTCAAGTGGTAAGGCAGTAGCCTTGAGCTGAAGAGCTCAGGGACAGTGCTCAAGCCCAGAGTTCAAGCCCCATGACCCACCAAAAAAAAAAATGATATTCTTAAATTAAGCATCAAAGCTAATAAAATCTAATGTCAGATTAACATTCTAAATAAGAAATCCAGGGAAGATGCTGAAAATGTGGACTTGCTTTTGCCTAGGATACATTGATATATATTGAATAAGCCTATGAAAAGGCCAGGGGGAACAAAACCATAAAGAAACCAAGAAATACCATGATGAAATTGCTCGAAATGTAGGGAAAAAATCTTAAATGCAACAAAGGGAAAAGACAAGTTACTAAGACAAAGCAATAACTCAAAGTGAGATCAAATACTCAAAGAAAACAATTATCAATCTTACCCAGTAAAAATATCTTTCAAACCCAAGGAGCTTTTATGAAAAAGCAGACTGACAAATGCATTCTACTTTAGGAAATCAGTCCCGTATACTAGTATCAGAACGTAAGGGTATCTGTAGAGAAGATTATTTTAGCATTCACAGCAGAGTATTGATAAGGTAAAAGTGTATATTAATAAGGAGATAAGAGAGTAAATTAAGATTAATTCATTCCTGTCAGCTATCAAGCAACCACTAAAGAGAATGAATCAATTTCACTCCGGAACTTAGGGGACTTCCAGTTATTACATAGAAAATAAGATTCATGTGTGTATATGATAGTCCATTTTTATACACTAAACAGTTCCAAAACAGGAAAATTATGACTATACATCCCATTCAGATTTCTCTGCTTTCATGTAGTTCCACTCCCAAGAAGTTTAGTTTGTTTCCTTTATGCAGGTTTTCCAGATTTCTGGACACTATATATTGGTGAAGGAGACATAAGGCCAAATCCATTCTATATCCAGGGCATTTAGAATATAGAATTTTTTGATATAATACCTGAGGAATATGACTGAAGCCTTGTGCCAGTGGCTCACACCTACAATTTTTACTATGTAGAGATCTGAAAGTTGGATCTGGAAAGACAAATCCAAGACTCTTACCTTTAGTTAACCAACAAAAAGTCAGAATTGGAAATGTGGATTAAGTGGTATAGTTCCAACTATGAACGAAAGTGTGAGGTTCTGTGCTTGAGTTTATTTGAACATTACTATGAACTTTTGGGTTCACAGCCAATGATGACCAACCTGAAAAACCCCACTTTGACTCTCGCAGTGTGATATTTGAACTGGATTCATGCAGTGGGAATGGAAAGGTTTGCCTTGTTTACAAAAATGGAAAGCCAGGTAAGGATCATTTTATAATTTGGGTGTAGCATTGCCTAGTTTTGCTTGTCAGCTGTCACACAAAAGGCATGTAACTTTCTAGCCTCTTGAGAAGCCAGCAAGTAGGAGCCAAGAACCAAAAATCCCTTTTGGTCCTCTCTAAGTACTCCTCACTAGATTAAATTCCGGAATACTTTAAGCCATCTTCTTATGCAACTGTAAAACAGTCAACAGCATTAGATTATAGGTAAGTAAAAACTATGCGCAATAGTTCTTTCTTAGACTCCTTTAGGCTCATGTATTAGCTAACCATGCAGTTCTTTATCTAAACCAGTTATCAGTAGCTTCAAAGGGTCCGAGTTTCTAGGCTGTTCCTGATGGAATTCAAGAAAAAAAAAAAAGAGAGTCATGTGGTAGTTACTAAGGCTTTGTATTCTTGGGCAGCAACTTCTGCTTAGCTCCCTAAGAGCAGTTCAGGTCTAGGGACTATGGCACTGTAAAGGTGAAACAGACTATACCACCCTCATCAGGTAGCTCTGATGGTATAAAAAGGTACAAACCTCAGGATTACTCTTGAGGGAAGGAGAGATCTCCAGCTAAAAGAATCTTAGAAAAATAGGCTTTGAGCTAAATCTTGTACTATATTTGGAATTATATATGGGAGAAGGAGAAAAAGGAGCATCCAGGCAAAGGGACAAATGTGTAAAAGCCATATACACACACAGAAAACTTGTAGTTTTTTTTTTGAAAATGCAACTGCTTTGGGTGAAAGATAAGTAAAATTCAGTGGGCTACACACGTCAGCTAAATAATGAAGCAATTAAACCAAAAAGTCAACTATTCCCTCATGCCGAACCTAGTAAAGAGTAAGTAGAAGATAGGGTTGTCAAATATGGTTATTTAGCAGGATTCATGTGGAAATGTAATATAAGCCATTTTGAAGAAGGAAAAGATTGGGTAGTACAGACTCCTTAGGGAGGTGTTATAGCTATCTAGATAGCTGATCAGCAAGAATAGGCTTGAGGTGATAAGAATGGAAGGTCAGAAACAGGTGTGAGGCAGGAGCTGGTTTGATACTGCCCCTTAGCTTAACCAAGGCGTTCCATAACACCTGAGGCAAGATTCCCATGAATGAGCTGAGCTTCTTTATAGAAGTCATTCATGGCAATTTGAGTTCCTGAAAGACCTCTCAAAGCAGGCCCAAAGCATTCAGTTTCCCTAGGAAAAGCTGGGAGCACAGCATATACCTGCTGGGGGAGGGAAATATTGAGTCCTCACAGAATAGGGACTTGAGTTCAGACAGTCTTTAATGCTCCTCCAGATGGTCAGAAGACACACCCGTTGACTGATTTATCAGACTTTGTAAGACTATAAAAGAAACTGAAAAAGTGACCACTGAAGAATGGGACTGGAAGTTGGCACAAAAAAGAAACTTGGGATTTCTTTTACCATGAATGCATGTTAATTTTATACTTGACAAAAAGTGCTAAAATGTTCCATTTCCTGTGTTACTTTAGGATTAGCACAAGATACTGAAATCTGGTTCCTGGATAGAGCATTATACTGGCATTTTCTCACAGATACCTTTACTGCATATTATCGTCTGCTCATCACCCACCTGGGCCTGCCGCAGTGGCAGTATGCCTTCACCAGCTATGGCATTAGCCCACAGGCCAAGGTAAAAGAGAATCTCAAAATGTAGTATCTATCAAAGTCTTTAGATAAAATGGTTTCAGAAAATGCTGAATCCTAACATCCCTATCTTACTCTTCTGATATCCCAGTGTACTTACTTAGAGGCAGCTACAGTTACCAGTTTGTATACCTTTTCCAAGATACTCTTTGCACATAAAGCATAAATGTATACTTTTTGGTTCATATAGAGTTGCTTTGTCCCATTTAATAACTATGAGGCTGACCACCATTTCAAACACATGCCAGGAAATCAAGCTGCAATGCCAAGTATTGCTAGAACTTTTGACTAGAGTGTACTGTTTTATACTTTCAATAGTGGTTTACATCACTAAATTAGCAAGAAAGTAAGGATTCCATTCCAGTGCAACCTTTTGATGTGTTCATCAAATAGGCTTCATTTTCCTCAAATGTCACATGACATCTTTCATCCGGTCACTATTGTGAGAGAGCTGTGATCCAAGAAAGGCCAATATGTAGATACCCTTTGTCCTCTGTGCAACCTGCAAAGTTGCATTGGCAGCTTCCTGCAGAAAAAAACCCACCCACATTAACATCAATCATTGCTCTTTCTGTAGGAAAAGTGTCTGAGTGACCCTAATGAGAACCAGCTGCTTTGAAGACAGGATGATTTTTCCCCTGTTGGGCTCACTAGATTCAAACGAGGTTTACTTGGATTCTTCTCATACTGAATTTATCATAAAGGTTATGATACCTTATCTAGTCAAGGGTTAATGCAATCTGACATCACTTTCTCTTAAATTTAAGAGCTAATAGAGTTTCTTCATAAAGAAGTTTTAATGAAGCCAGTCACTGCTTTTTTTATTAAAGAATTTATTAACATTGATTTTTTACATCATATTTCAAATGACAAGTTTAACAAACAAGTGTTCAAGAAGGGAACAATCACTGGGACTTATTTTTTAGAACTTAATCAAAATTAGGCTAAGGGTTTGTATGTCATAGAAACATATTGATTTGTGAAATAAAACATTATGTCTATAGAGTCATAGGTTTTTATGTCTATATAATTATGTATATATTTCTATTACCATGTCCATAGCATTGGGTATGCAAATATTGAGTCCTCGCTCTTGTACTCTTTGGATTTAATAGCCACATATTAAGGATACCATGCACCTTTTTGCTTTTCTTTTTTAATGTTTTTATTAAAAAAAACACAATTTGTTCAGTATCCTTTACTGAAATGTTTGGAGCCAGAAGTTTTTCAGTTTTTAATATTTGCATCTAATATACTGACAGATGCTTACTTTAAACTGTCTTGTCTTTTTTCCTCAGCTCTGTCCCCTATACTCCCTTTAAAGAATATAAAAAAGTGACACTTCTCCTCTGAATTGTGACCCTGTTTCCCAATTCTGCTTTACAGCAATGGTTCAGCATGTACAAACCTATCACGTACAACACAAATCTGCTCACGGAAGACACCGACTCTTTTGTGAACAAGTTGGATCCCAGCAAAGTGTTTATGAGCAAAGACAAGGCCTTGATCCCAAAGAAGAAAGTTCCTATGCAGCCTTCAGGTGGCCAGAAAGGGCCCTCAGCAACCTCTGCCTCTAAATCTTCCTCAGGAAACTCCACCCGAAAATGAGTACTTCTGCCCCTAACTTTTCTGCTATCCCCACAGCAGTGATTTCCATGTACAAATGGTGTCACTGGTAGCCCCAGCCTTAGATTCTCTTATGTACAAATATAGGCATCTTCCCAAGTGACAGAGTCCTAGGCCTTGTACTCCCAGTGACACTAGTCAGGAGTTGGAAGGACATCCTGAGTTCTCCCCTCTTATAGAAGAGCTCCTCAGGGGCCCTTCCCCCTTACAGTAGATTATTCCGGCTTTAAATCCAAATTCTGTGAATATAACCCTATTAAGAGGTTTCCTCTTTCTATACTTTACCTAGCAGTAATTAGAGAAGTCCCTAGTCACATGTGGCTATCTGTGAAAAATTCATATCCTGACTTGCATTAGCCATATTTCAAGCATTCATGTGGCCAGTAGATTGTATATTGGACTACGTTCTATTTTTACAGACAGTTCTTGGGGACAGCACAACATTAGAATATTTTAGAATGTTTTCATGCTGCTGTTCCTTATATTTTTCATCATCAACTCAGTTTACTCATTTTTATTTTTAGTATTTTTTTTTTCCTGCCATTACTGGGACTTGGACTCGGGGGCAGGGTGCTCTACCTGAGCTCTCTTGTTCAAGGCTAGAGCTCTACCACTTGAGCCAGAACTCTACTTCCAACTTTCTATTTTGTTTTGTTTTTTGGAGAATAGGAGATAAGAGTCTCAGAATTTTCTTGCCCAGGATGGCTTCAAAATGTGATCCTTAGATCTCAGCCTTCTGAATACTTAGAATTACAGGCACCCAGCTTTTGTTTAGTTTCTTATAAAAGTTTGGCTTTCTGATCAGTTTTGTGTTTTGATGTTCACATATTTGCCAAAAATGTTTCTGTTGTGCTTTTATTCTACTTTGCAGGACTCTTCATAAAGAAGTTTTGATGAAGCCAGTCACTGCTTACAAAAGCTTCCTACCTGTTCTGCCTATTTATATACCTCTGAGTTGTCTAACCCCTCCCTGTCTGATCCATGGCCTTCCTTAAGACAGGCAATCCCCTAACTTAGAACAAGGTGAGGGTGCCATGACTCCTTTGTAAGTTTCCTGAAATTTAGAAATCATTTTCTCTTAGGCACATAAGTCCTACATTTCAGTCAACCCACATATACCTAACATTTGACATATGCGTTTATCTACTACCTCTAATGAAGTTTCTGTAGAGAAAATTGCTTAGGTTTTCAGTTAGGACTAATTCCTCATTTTGCAGCTCTACAAGTGGGCCTATACTTTCCAACAAAGGAAGAGTCACTTGCCCAATCCTAAGATCTTTGAATGGCTGCAGTTTTAAACTGCAATCCCAGAAGTCCACACTCTAGTCTCATTTGGTTCTCTCAACCATAATTTGTCTAGGCCTCTTTCCCTTGAATTGCTTTTCTCTCTTCCATAACCCACTGAAACCCTCCATGATTTGACCCTACTTTGAGTTCTTGTGAAGTTTTTAAAATGTTTTTGATTCTTAACTGTAGTGGTAGAGGCTCATGAAAGAATGACTTCAGTTCTTCCTACATGTTCCACTTCACAATCTCTAAGGAAAACTAAGGTGAGGCGTTAGCTTTCAAGGGACATGGCAAACTCTACCTGGCTACTTAATCCCTCCATCCTTTTTTTCTTTAGTAGTGCAAAGACTTATAATGTTTGTGTTCAGAAGTTTGTTCTGAGTTTCATACTAACAGCCTTAATCAATTGTTTTAAAATAAGCTGACATGTCAAACAATACTGGTTTGCTTCTAATAGAAAATGCTTAAAACAAACGGTAACTTTGAACTTGTAGTTTCAAAACTAATCATTTCCAATTCAGTTTAGTCATTTTCAAATGTGCACAAGTGTGACCTGATAAATCTGTGTCAAATTTCCCCTTGTTTCAAAAAGTATTTTAAATGAATTTGATTCTTACACTTCAAGTTTTTACAAATGGCCAACAACTGAACCAACCTTACCAAGTAGGATATAGCATATGACTGCTTCTTTAAGACAAGAGTAGCAAGGGATTGGGAAATTACCCCATCTTTCGTTGCAGTAGATGCCTTTCTACTAGTACTCACCAAACCCATGGATGACTTCAGTTTGGGTCCAGTTCTAGATTCCACAAATGAATCATCAGGAAAAAACTGGAGAACAACAGTATCCTTCAGACCAGAGATTTTCAATAGGAGTCCTCAAGAGGCTGTTGAAGGAGGGATTGAGACCTGCCTCAGAGCATGTGATGTGCTGTAACTCAGCACAAAAATGAAGGTGTGGTTTTCTTGCTCAAAAATCTAGAAAACACTAGTATTAAAAGACTGTTTCTCTTTTGTTCCATAGTCTTTCTTGCAACTTTTCTATTTGCTACTTAATGTTCTAAGGAAAGATTAAAACTTGTATATCAGTATGTACCATTTTTATACTGTACAGTTCTAATTTATGTTTTATCTAGACTTGTACATTTTAATTATGAATAAAGTCTGGGGGGAAAAGATGTGATGTACTTTATTTTCCTTTCTTCATTTCAACAAAAGTGGTTGGCTAATATAAAGGAAAAATATGACTAACAAAGGCTATGGTAGAGTTCTTTGGTCATATGTATTTCTAAAATGCCATTGCCTCTTTCTGTTTGGAACTAGTTCAAATGATGGAAAGCATGGCTTCCTGGGACTCTCAGTACCCCACACATTGACTTATAGTCATGGTTACCTTAGACTGACTTTGTCTAGAAACACTGCCATACTGTGGGTCATCTAGCACCATGTGCTCACATGACATCATGAAGGCTATATGTGAATGGGGCAATAAGGAATGGTGGACATATGCATACATATTATCTGTTCATGCATGTTCTTCTCTGACAGGCTTCCCTGACAGAATATAATTTTGAGTATATAATTAAGAATTTCAAGACAGACATTAATCACTGGTAGTTCACACCGGTAATAGTGGCTGTTTGGGTGCCTGAAATTCAGAAAATTACATTTCAAATCCAGCCCAGAAAGAAAAGTCATTGAGACTCCCATCTCCAAAATAACCAGCAAACAGCTGGGCTTACAGGCAGAGCACAAGTGGTAAAATGGCAACCAGGATAACAAGCTGAAACCAAATCCTAATATACACACATGAGTCCTTTTCAAGAATGTGACTGGAAAAGCAGGACAAATGTGGAACCCTTCCTGAATGTGAGACTGACTACCTAGGCAACTGGCTCCCATGAAGGAGGAAGAGAGCACTGGAGACAAAGCTTACTGTGGAAACAATGAATTAAATGGGGGGAAAACATCCATAAGATTTATTTTGAAACTAAAGCAATTAAACTGACAATGGGCTTTATAAGAAATCAGCTGTCCTAAGCCAGGCTTAGGTGGTGGCTTATGCCTATAATCCTACCTCATGAGGAGGCTGAGATCTGAGGATCATGGTTCAAAGCCACCTGGACACTAAAGTCCATGAGATTTTTATCTCCAATTAACCACCAGAAAACTGGAAGTGGCATTGTGGGTCAAGTGGTAGAGCACTAGCCTTGAAGTGAGGAGCTCAGGGACAGGACCCAGGCCAAGAGTTCAAGCCCCACAACCAACAAAAATGAAAATCAGCAGTCCTAGAATTGGCAGAATGCTTCACAATGCATTGATTTGGTTAATATTATACTTTAAGTGCCACATAATGCTGTTTATAGGAAAGTAACCATGCCACAGTTAGGGATGAAAAGAGTGAGCTTGCAGATATAACAATCCACAGAATTCCCTTGAACATATTCTTCCCAAATATGCACTATTGTCACTGGAGTCAGATAGGATCTCACTCCAGTTCTACATAATAAAAAATGCCTAGAAAAGTACCTGGTATGATTATTAATTAAGATGGTTACAATGATGCTGAATTAGAAGCTTGCTACCTAATGGGTCTGTGGTTTTGCTTTAATAGCATGAAGAATTCAAAATCTTTTTAATCTGATAAAGCATATATAATGGCTGAAACAAAGATCAAGGGACCTTTTCTAGTTTCTGCATAATGTATTTTTACTAAGCTTTTTATTATGGGGAATATTAAAAATAAACATAGCAACATCCCTCTTTTGGTCTTACATATTTTATATCCACAAGCATAAGTGATTATCAATATTCATTCTACAACTATCTTGATAAGGAACCTTAAAGGGAATGATTTATAATCACTTGTCTTCAAGAATTATATGTGATTTGGCCAAATTCTCAAAACACCATCTTTAGTGGGCAACATTCATCTCAGGGGAGAAAAAGGAAAAAGCAATACCTGTGATTGTAACTTCCAAACTTGTTTTCACTTTTGAATTATGAGGTTGGATATGAGATGGTCTTTTGAAACATTCCCAGGTCCAGGCTTAATCTAACCAACCAGTTGGGTCCCAATCATGGCAGACGGAGATATTCAATTTTCTTTTGCAAGTCCCTGGGCTTGAAGTCAGGGCTTGGGCACTGTCCTTGGATCCTTTTTGTTCAAGGTTAGCACCCTGCCACTTGAGCCACAGTACCATTTCTGGCTTTTTCTGAATATAAGGTACCGAGGAATTGAACCCAGGATTTTGTGCATGCTAGGGGAGCACTCTACCACTAGGCTATGCTGCCAGCCCCATTAGTAATTCTTGATGCAACCATGTGAGTCCAGTCGCCACACTATGGGTGGCAACCTCCACACTACAGAATTTCTGTGCTTCAGAATATCTGTTCCAAGTAGAACTCACTTAGCTGGGAGCAAGAAATTAACCTTGATTCTTCTAAGGATTTTTATTGCTAAAATTAATGAGTATTCATTCTGGTTACTTCCTACAGCATTCAACTTTTTATTCTAAAGAAACATCTCTCAGCTGCCATTGGGCTCACTAAACAATGGCAGAGCAGAGGGATGTAGCTTCTCTTTGTTTGTAAGTCATTCCCCCATGCCATACACACATTCCATGTCTGTGTTCAGTATCAAGGCAACAAGGTAATGCACTAACAAATCACTGAACAATGTGTGGAATATTACGTTTCCATCCATAAGGGAAATGAAGATTAATACCCTAAATATTGCTTCCAATGATTGGTAATGATGGGTAATCTACAGACAGACCTTTTATAATCTAGAGTGCCCACATCCAAGGGTATCAGTTCACAAAATGCCTGCTTGAAAGAGCATTGTTTTGTATTGTGTTGGCATGATTACTGCATGCAGTCTATAAATCACAACCCTAGAGGCAGAGACACAAAGATTTTGAAAAATGGAATAATTTTCCACCCTCCTAGAGTACCTTCTGCTACCGCCTACCTTTTCTGGATCTTGGAAGCAGGGATTATTGATGGAGAACCTTGTCATTTGGGGCCAAGAGAAGGTCCCTCAGATTCCCCTTTGGGCCCACTGGTCCCTCATCAAAACTCTGCAATGGCTGAGAAGCCTGAAGTTCACAATGCCACCCTCTCTAGACACATAAAGTTTTTTATCACCTATACATGAGAGCCAAGTCTTAATGTGTGATCCAGAAGTGCTCTGTAGACAAAGCATTAAATCTACACTTTGTTTTATAGCAATTCAGTGTATTTTTTTATTTTGAATAGATTTTTTTTTACAGTACTGGGGCTTGAACTCAGGGCCTAGGCATTGTCATTGGGCTTTCTCGAGGCTAGCACTCCACCCTTGAGCCACAGCACCACATCCAGCTTTTTCTGTGTATATGGTACCAAGGAATCAAACCCAGGACTTCGTGCATGCTATGTGAGCACTCTACCACTAGGTTATGCTCCCAGCCCCTAGATTTTACATGAAAGGCAAGAAATGAGTTGCAGAAGACATCAGGTCTGTGAAAAGATAACTTTTTTTATGAGTTAAAGCTAATTCTAACATATTTTGGTATCACAACAAACCTCTCGGGTCAAGAAATATATATATATATATATATATATATATATATGTTAATAAGCAGATAAGGTCTTCTGCAGCAATAGCATAGAACACATTGCTGGCCCTATTCATGTATCAACAAAATACAACCCAGTGGAACTGAAGTTCATTCAAAGCTAGGATCCTTCTGATGAGATGAACAGGCCTTGTTGATTTGGAAAGATGTGAACCTACATAGCTCTTCCAGGTCCTATGCCTAAGAAAATAAATGTTTCTCATTGTGACATTAAACTCTTTATTAATGTATTTGAAACACGGTGTACATTTATGAATTTGTATAAACATTTAGTACATCTAAAATCCAGATCTTGTAAACAATCTGTGCTTTCTTTTGTGTACAAGGTTAGAGTATACATCTGGATGCTTTGGTGATGTGGAGATCCAGTCTGTGAATCTAAACAAATTGCCTCACATTCTCAGAACAATTGTGACAGAAGTGATTTGTTCCTGAAAAGGGCCGTTCCTTCCCAGAAAAGGTGTCCCACTTCACAATAAACCAGGTATCAAGGAAACAAGAGAAACACAGCTGACACGATGAAAAATGGATAGAAGGGAGAGATTCCTGGGAGATCCATATCAATGTAGAGCAGGCAACACAAGTCACGAGGTGAAACCTAGAAATGAGTACTCCACTGAGTATCCCCACCCCTAAGCGAATGGTCCTCTGTCTAGCACGCGGAAAGGTTACAGTTGCATCTCAGAGGTGCTGATCAGACCCAGGGCTCTGGCTTCTTCTGGAGTCAGGCCATTCTTGAGAGTTCTTCTCACTGTAGTAATAGCACCAGGTCACAGACAGAGAGAGAAAGAAAGAAAAAAAGAGGTATTAGCAGAAGGCTTATAATCAAATCACCAGTTTCCCCCTTCTCTCCAAGACCTACCTCCAGGGAAGCTCAAAGACAATGTCCCATCTTTCTCTTGCTGAAATGCCCTGGCTATCAGTCTACCAGAGTAAAACAATTTAGGGAGCTACAGCAGGCTGATCTGATGGTGCTCTTCTGAAAGTAGAGAGCTTTGGAGGGGAGGACTAATGAAAAGAGAGTTTCTGAGAAATGGATACAAATGCAGCAGTGCAGATGGCATGTGGAGATATCAACTTCTGACCAACATATCAGAGTGGGAGTATCCAAGCTGGAGAAGTCATTAGAGCATAGGAAAACCAAGTGCCAATGATCCAAATGAGGTTAAATAACTAATGCATAGTGAGGGGTTCTACAAGCTCCAACAATCCAACAAATCTATGGGATGATCAATGATAGCTGGGCACACCTACTAGCAATTTGGTATCCTTGTAAAATGAGTGTTAGCAGAGTCTAGGGCAAGGGTAAAATGTCAAAGACTTGTGAGAGTCTGTCTCAACTCATTAAAGGTCCCTTAGGGACAATGATTAAAATAATCAGTAACTCCTCCGGGTGACAAGGAGAAAGCCACCAAACTCTAAGGCAGAAATTCTCTATAAAACACACACAGCAACTGGCACAAATGCCTTCATTGGGACTCATCACTGGGAATGGAAAGGATGTTTGTTTTTAATTTGTGAATGTAGAACCATTGGCTTGTGTTTAGCTTGGAAATACTTGTTTCCCCAATATTTGGTGTTGATCAAATTTGTGTCAAAATAAAGGCTGGAGAAGGGTAAATGAGGAGGCTGCTTTCTTTCCTCTTAGTTTGAAAGGTTGACTAATCATATTTCCCTTATTTTAAAACTTGTATTTTCCTTGAAAAATAAGAGTATGAGATATTTATTATATTACCAGGAGATGTTTATCATGGATCTACTTTTCATAATACCAAATCAGTAAGTTCTTGAGATGATCAGGACAGGATTTTATCAAAGCATTGAGAAAAACTCATCCTTCGTGTCTTTCCATTTCTCCTGCCAAATCTAACTCCTCTTACTCTATCCTTTGTGGTCAGGCCCTCACCTCACAGGATTGTAGGCAACATCCAATAGTCTGTGCTTTCCCATCAACCCTTGGACCAAAGCAAATTTAGCTTATAGCAGAAGATCTAAAAGACCTAAGCTCATAATAAACTGAATAGGATAAAAATCTATTAATATATGGCTTCTCTCCCAGAAATCAGTACTTTGAACAGGGGCAATTATGACTTCCCTGTTTGAGGAGGTTCTGGTAACTTAAGGAGGTGGGGCCTAGCTGGATAAAATAAGTCACTGGGGTTGATCTGTGGTGTTATATTGTCCCTGGCCCTTTCATATCTATCTCTGCTTCCTGTCTACTAAAGAGAAGCTCTTCCAACACATATTCCCACCATGATATTCTGCTCAAGTAAGACCAAGAAACCATGACCTGAACTCTGTAACTATGACTCAAATCTTTTCTGCCTTGAATGTCAAAGCCGTACAAAAATATGGCTACCTACTATGTCATCAACTTTTAACTCAAAAAAATCAAAACATCCATGAAATAGACATTAAGTATGAATTTTTTCAAGAGACACATGGATCTGTTATGAGAGGTACCCTCTTCTATATTTCTAAGCTTAGCTTTGGGCCTCAGACAAATCCATCAGCGGTTCCTCTTAGGCTAACTCACCTTCCTCTCACCCCTTGCCTTGGACTCCAGACTGAGTGTCTAACTCAGCCAGACAAAATCTTTGGCTCCTAAGTCTTGGCTCGAGGCAGATTGCATTTAATTGAGTAATGGAATTCTTTCTATGGGGCAGCAATAAAAATACTAGCTTGTAATAACCCTTTATGTTCTTTCAGTCTATAAAGTGTTTGTAATAGAAAGATAACTTTTAATAGCATAAAATTAGATTTTTAAAAAATCTCTTGTTCTCAGCAAGGAAGGACTGCTCAGAATTCTTAACCAGGATACAAAATTCTTCTAGAAGCCCACTATACTAGTAAGGCGTCTTAGGCTTCATTAGCAATGGAAGGTGCATGGCATGTGTCTGGGACCATAATCCATGTACATATTAAATCTATGTTGTTTGGTAAGTGACTACACAAGCCTTCACAGATTAGTAGGCATTTTGCCCAAGAAGTTGCTCAAAGATGCTTCATTATTTAATACTGCTATTTGCACATTTGTTCTAGTCCTATAACTGCTATGTTCAGTTTATGTAAGTACTTGAATATGGTCGCAGGTACCTTAAAAGCTGTGTAATACTCTGCTAATAGACATGGGCCTTGGACCAATTTATCTACATAGGCTTGAAGAACAGAACAAAGGTAATAAACAGGCCCACATGTGCCTTTCCACCAGACTGCTAAGGGGCTGTGCCTTCAGCTTCGATGTTCAGCTCTTAAGCTTCCCTTTCTCTTTCAGCTTGGGCTTAAGGGTCCTCTGGAGAAAGTCATTGTAGTTCCCATTGCTTAGCAACTGGGATCCTAAAAAAAAAAACTTATAGAAAAAGACCTGTGCATTTATGGACTCCTACCTGAGAGTCTACAGACTTCCATGACAATACTGGTAAGACCTCTTAAAAAGACATTTGTTATACATATGTATAAAGACAGACTCTTTCCTTTATTGAAGAATCAAAGTTAATTCATATTACCACTTAGAAAGGACATAAGAAATGAAAGTGATGGACAAAATAAGTTTAGATACTCCAACACAATTATAAGGGCCTCATCAATCCATTTGTTTTTTGTTTGGGTTTGGTTCTCTTTTAGATTTTCCATCTATTTTTTTAAAAAAAATTTATCTTATTGACAGGGTAATGTATAGAGGGGTTACAGTTACATTTGTCAGGTAGTAGGTGAATTACTTCTCAAACATTGATACCCCTTCTCATGTTTTTGTTCCCATTTCCCTCCCCCATCCTCTCTCCTTCCCTATTTCAAATAAACAAACATGTATATAATACACCAGGTATAAAAGTCAGATATAGTAACCACATGAGATTAACCATAAGGGAGGAAAAAAGAGAAAAGAAATAATTGTATAGAGTACATTGAGAACAACAATTTGTTATTTGTTTTTGCGTATCTCCCCCAAGCTAAGTGCTATAGTTAGAGGCTTTGGCTTGGGAGCAGGGTGAGGAGAAATGCTCTGGACAACAGAACATTCCAGACATGGAACTGGCTCTCATTTAGAAAGTTTCCAAGAAGAAAGGAGGAAAGGGAAAAAGAGGAGGAGGGAACAGGGGAAGAGGAAACAATTCATGCTTTTGTAAATAGAATCTAGAGAATATATATCAACATAAACCTGCAGCAGAAACAACTCTACCATTAAGTAGAGAGGGTTCTCATCCTTCCCTCTTTCCTCCTCAGGCCTGAATGATCACTAGACCCTTTTCCCCAGGCTGTTAGAGAGAAACCTGGAAAGGTTTGTCCCTGTCTGCCTTGAAGCTCCTCCATATACAATGTGGCCCACTCTACTGAGGGTAATGGTGGGGGTGAGAGGCATCTCCCCTGACAAAGACTGGTTCTTTCTTTACTCCCCACCTCCTTCCCCCACACCCCTCCCTCTCGTCCCTGCTTAGAAATGAAGGGGGTTTTAAATCTTACAAAATACTCAGGTGACTTTGTTAAAGTGACAGTGATACTTGTTATTTACTATATATTTATACAAAGTATTTAATCTTTATGGAAATCTGTGGGATAGGTACTGTTCTCTTTCCAATATATGAGCTCAAAGTAATCCTGTCACTGGCCCAAGAATATATAGTAGGTGAAGGATTTGAGTAGGATGTTGGGGTCACAGCTAGCACTGAAAAAGCTGAGCCCTACCAAGGCCTGGTAGGTCCTTTTCTGACAACCCTGTATACCCAAGAAAGTTGATTGATCTTTACTTCCATATGACAGAAATCTGTGTTTTTCACATTTAGGTTACTGACAGATTTCCTTGCTTTGCATACGTCAAATATTATTTGGAAATAAGGGTGATGTCCTCAATAGTCTAAGGATTTTATATTGACTGCACTGCAGTATGCCCAGGATCGCAGTGACTGATAAAGAACTTAAAGATATGTTTAAAATGTCTGTATATGTCTTGTGGACAAAAGGCATTTGGCAAGCTGTTACTGAAAATTACACCCCCTTTTATTGGTAGAACTAGGGTTTAACCTCAGGGCCTCAGAATTGCTGGGCAATTACTGTACCACTTGAACATGTACCTCTAGTCTTTTTTGCTTTATTTATTCAGTTATTGGTAATTTTGTCTAGAGATGGCTTTGAGCCACGATCTTCCTATGTCCACTGCATAACATGCATCATCACTTGAGGCTTATTAATGGAGATGAGGCTTTGCTAACTATTCTTGTCAAGTTTGTGCTCAAGTAGTGATCCTCCTGATCTCTGCTTTCCAAAGAGCAAAACTGCCTTTTGATTGTGGTACTGAGATCTGAAATTTTCAACTTGTGACCATGTAATTGCTAGGCAAGTATTCTATCATTTGAGCTTATGCTCATCCCTTTTTGCTTTAGTTATTGTTTAAGTAGAATCTCTCCTTTATACCTGGGCTAGACTACATCACAATCTTCCCATTTAGACTTTTCATGTAGTGGGGAGGATAGGCATATAAAATCAGACCCAGCTTTTTATTGGTTGAAATGGGGTTTTACAACCTAATCTCATTCACTATAGGAGAAATGCATACCATATTTGACTTATCCTATTTTTAATGGCCAAAAATGTTTATAATAATGGAGAAGATGTGGGAAAACACTCTTAATCTGTTTGTTGATGGGAGTAAAAGTTGGTAGCATACACATGAAGAACTGGCAGTATCTATCAAAATAATCAGTATCCATTAACCTATAATTATCATGTGTGGGAATTAACTCTATACAGTTATACTTAGATGAGAATGGGAAAATTATTCTTTGATGCTTTGCTTGTGTTAGAAAAAGATCTAGAACAATCCAAAGGACTCTCTATAGTGGATGGGCTAAATTATTACATTTGTAGAATAGAATACTATGAAACCAGGAGAAGTAAAAGCACTACAAATAATGGAATAATCATTTTCAAAGTATGCTAAATGAGAACAGCAAGTCACAAAACAGTGCATGTAGTTTGCTTACAGGGTGGGGGAAAGAGTGGAAAATTAGCCAGACTTCCTGCCTATATTCCTATTTGAGAGGCTGAGTTAGGGAGATAAGGAGGGTCATGGTTAAAGACCAGCTAGGGAAAAAAAAATGCTCACCCAATAGCTGGGTATAATGGCTGGGTAGTAGACTAAGATTAGGAATATCAAGGTTCTGGATCAGCCTGGGGTTGAACTGGGATCTCTGCCTTTCGAGGAGCTAGGATAACAGGCATGAGCCACCACATCCAACCCCTTGGTGCTCTTCTTCTGTATGCCAAGTCAAGTCCAAACAGGAGGCCTACCTATGCCCTTTCAATTTCAATAAAGGAAAGTATCTTTAACTATATAGTACTTAGTGACTTGACATTAGACTTCCTATGGGGAAGTTTAATTGCTTTTGTTAATGTCAATTATTTAACCATCTGAGTTCCTTTTCTTTTCTTCACTCTCTATCTTTTGTTCATGTAAAAATCCCTGTTCACTAAATGAAGATGTTTCTCCTATTTATGGTCATCTTACAAAATAATTCATTAAGTCTTTTCGAAATCATCAAAGATCATGAAATGCCCTGAACAGATCACAGAAGATTACAAGGATACTATTTGGCTCAATGTTGATTTCTTACTTTGATAAATTGCCCTACAGTCATTCAAGATGTTAACTTTACAGGAAGCTAGGTGGAGTGATACAAGGCAACCCAACACATGTTTTGTGACTTTTATGTAAGTCTCAATCTCTCACAAAATAAAAGGCTTTTTAAAATAACAAAGCCTGGTCTTGGAGAAAGACCCACAATTCTGCACTTTCATTTTTTTCGGAAAGCCAACCAGGTTTGGGTCCCTTGATTTAAATCACTGTCATCTCAATGAGACACAGATAAAGATGGAACCCTATCACAGAGAAAAGGCAACAGGCCTTGTAGGGATAGGGGTGAAGTCTCTGTGTTCCAGCTAATCCAAAATGAAGTTTAACCTTACTGAAATAGTTCTCAGAAAGAGAGCAAGGTACAGCTATAGTGGTTCAAACCTGTAATCCCAACTACTTAGAAGGCAGAAATAGGGAAATCATGGTCTGAAGTAAACCTGTATGAAACTTCAGACCATCCGAAAAACCAACTAAAAGCAAAAAGACTGAGAGCTTGTCTCAAGTGATACAGTGTTTGCCTACCAAGCATAAGACCCTAAAGTTCTATCCCTTTTATCAATTAAACAAAATCAATTCATAGTAGTAGTACTTTCTATAGTCAAAAACCAGGCTATGTTGTTTTCTGATATATTATATATATGTTTATTTGATTATTTGAAATTGGATAGGGAAGGGAGGAAAACAAGATGAGGGGTGGGGGTGGGGGAAGGGAAATGGGGACCAAGACATGAGAAAGGGTATCAATGTTTGTGAAGTAATGCACCTTCTACCTGGTGAATATAATGTAACCCTTCTAATAATTACAATAAAAATATATGAAAAAAAGGCTATGAACTCCTTGGATTAGTAGAGTCCCTATAATGATACTTCCCCCTTGTGACTGATTACATTAGCATCGAGTACTCTTGAATCACTTTGGTTCCTAAAGCAGCAACTAAATAGAAAGCAATCAGTAAAAATACAGTATCAAGTGCTTCCCATAAAATCATGTATGGGTAAAGGGCCCAGTGTTTGGCCCAGGAAAACTGAAATGAGATAGTTCTCAAAGGTGTCTTTTCAGAGAACCTAAATAAATTTGGGAAGTCTACTCATATAAAAATGACTCAGTGGTCCATGAAGTCAGTAGTATGTTCAGTCCTTGGTAGCACAGAGCATACTCCTCCTCTTCCAAGTGAAGTATAGCTCATTCCCTGTCTGAAAGTCACCACAAGAGTCATCAGGAACTCCACTGGCAACTCAGCTTTCTTGTACTCAGCCCATCACAGGAGATAGGTCTGGTTTGCCCATAGTCAGCTGGGATAAAGGACAATGGTAGATGGGAAGGGCATTGGGTGAGATATCAGAGTGACAGTTAAGGAGCCCCTAATCACTGGCATAAAGCTTCAAATTCCTCCTCAACTCCTTCCTGTCCCTGGACAAGAATCTCATTCAACCCTCACAGGCATCCTACGAGTCTGCCACATTACATTAAAGTTGAGGCTCAATAAGAATAAGTAATCTGTGTGGGATGCTGTCTCCCTTTTTGTTCAATGTGTGTGCAACTTGCTAAACACAGAAATGGATTTCATTTGAACTTGGCAGCAATGACAATAAATTACTGTAACATCTCTTGCAGGGACTCCTTCTGCCCTCAGAATAGCCCTTGGAGGCATAAAGGACAGATTCTCAGATTCCTCTTTTCATTGCTCTTCTCTCCTGAAACTCTTCTCTGGGCCAAATGGGTATCTGGCAAACAAGCAGACCTAGTGGAGGACTGGAAGACCAACTCCCTTTCCAATGTACCAGTTTCCCAGTTGGAAGAGAGATTCATCTGAAAACCAAACAACCAGAGAGCTATCCTATGAGCTATTCTATGGGCTCATGGAGGAGACCTTTGAATCTGTCTTGAATTGTTCTAGACACATCTGGCCCTTGTCCTGTGGTCATGGGTAGGTTCATCCAGCTGTCATTAGAGGAGGAGTCAGTCCATAATTAATAAGCTCTAAAAACCATTAAGTGTTAAGTAAACATGAATGAAAATATTGTTGAGGAGAGTTTGATTGAGAAACTCTAGTGTTTTAGCATTTTTATTTTGTTCCAAAGCACTCAGTTTAAGGCTTCTGGACCTATTGCCACTGTTAACCCACCCTATAAAAGAATATGGAATTGACTCAGGGTACATAAGGAAAAACTATTTAAATATAAGGTGGGATTTTTTTTTTGTGGGTCAGGAGGCTTGAACTTGGCCTGGGTGCTGTCCCTGAGCTCTTCAACTCAAGGCTACCTCCCTACCCTTGAGTCAAGCCCCACTTCTCATTTTCTAGAGGTTATTTGGAGATAAGAGTCTCAGGTCCTTTTGTGTCCGGGCTGGCTTTGAACCTTGATCCTCAGATCTCATCCTCCTGAGTAGCTAGGATTATAGACATGAGCCACCAGTCCCAGCATGGTGGGAAAATTTTAAAATATGGCTTGGTAGGAGGAAAAGAAGCTTTGGATATTTTCAAATGATGTTTTGGAAAACTAAAGATAAATGAACTATATTGTATATGGACTAGGTCCACAACTGAGTCCAATATTTTGTGAGACCTATCTCCTGTTTTCTCTAAAATAGATTCAATAGCTTTTAAGATTCATTAATTATGTCTACATGTAATGCTTAACAGATAGCATGATTGTATCTTTCATCAAAAAAGATTTTAGCGGAATCAAACAAAGGTGTGTACCATGTTCAACAAGAGAATTTCACACTCACAAGACACATACAATAAGGAGGCTTTCACAGTATGAAGGGATAGGAACCACAGTGCACAATCAAAATCCTTCATTCCTTTCCCACAGACACTCTGAATCTTCCCTTTGGGTAACTATTCCCATATGAAAGGTCAACTGCAAATTTGTTATTTGTGGGTCATGTCAAAAGATGACATCTTTAGAGAAATAAAGCCTTGAGCCTGAAACTCCATGTTCACATCCCTGGTAGGGGCATAAAATACCTCCCTCCTTTGAAAGGAAACTCAAGAAGAAAGATTTCACCTCTATCTCTCAATCGTAATAAGTTTGGGATCCACTGAAAAGTGAAAAGTCTATAAATCCCTCATCGCCGACTATTCTTTGACAAGGTGAATACATGGCAATATGAAGAGAGTCAGCTAGGAAGATCTTTCTCCAAAGATGAATCTGAATAGAAAGGACAGGGAGGGCAGGGTTGGGCTGCTTCTCTCTTCCCCTTACCGCAGCTAGTCCTGTATCATCACAGGAAAGATCCTCCAACATCATTAAACTTCAGCATGTGCTAGGAAAGGCCCACATCCAGGAAACTTGAGAAGGCAATCAGCCTCAGGACAAAACATGTGCTCCAAAATGATGAAAAAAGAAACCAAAATAATAAAAAAAATCTGAGAGCTCAAAGAACACTCTCCCCGGGTCAGAGTCACCAACTGACCCGAGAACCCTGACTGGCTGGAATCTGGAGGAACACATGAGGTGAATGGGAGTGACCAAACCCTGGGCTACTCAAGTTTGGAACATTTTACTTAATAAGATACTGACACTGACAGACACTCGCTGGAAGACAGCCCTGAGAACCCTGAAAATGGATGGTCCCTTGGCATGCTCCAGAATGTCAGGTGGTGTTAGGACACTTGACAAGAACAAGTCTTATTACCAATATCCCAAGTGGAAGCAGATATCATCTTGGGGACCTTTGAATGGCTTGAGGGCCATCCATTTCCAGGTTGTAAGATGGATTCTGTTTCATTTCCTGACTATAGGACTCGCTGGACCATAACTGTCCTCAGCCATATGAGTTAGAGCCCAAATATGTTGGCTATTCATTAGCCACTTGCTTCATTGGCACCATTCAACAATCAAATCAAACACAGCATTGTTTATGGTGAGGCCCAAATCCCTAAACTTTACTTGGATTTTATAAAATGTTTCTCCCCCATTCCCCTCCCTTATTTCTTTAAATTTGTGTGAAAAGCTTGAGTTTATCATCTTTTGAAAATAAAAATCAAAGTCTAATATCCCATGTCTTAAATTTCTACTGATAGGGACATGACTAACTAATAAACTCATTACAGATAAACACTTACATGCGCGCGGGACTGTATTTGTTATAGTAACTATGTCACGGGAAAAATGTGTTTGGCTAAATAAAAAGAATATACGGCTGTTTTGCATAAGATTGGAATGGAAATGATACCACAGGAAATTATTTTATGTCAACCACAAAAACAGACTCTCCCTTGCCAGACTGAAGAGGAAAATTAATTATGACTGTGTTATTGTTCCCAGTGACATTATGGGTCTAGGAATCTGGTTTTCTCTAGACCTGAGGGTGGGCCCAAACACACACAGTAACTTATAGGAGGGACTCACACACTTGGCCTCCAACGAATGGTTGGGCCATGGTCTCCTGTAACATCCTTGTCTGAGGTCTCTCTCTGTCAGCTTTTTCTCCATCTCCTGTTAGTTCTTCTCAGCTCCTCCCCATGGTAGCAATCTGGCACTGAGGCTATCCACCATAGAAGTTAACAGGGGGAGGAACCAGGAGTGAACAGGTACAAGGCTCCTCTCATTTCATTACCAGTTTATTTTGATTTGGGGGTAGTATATTGGCTTGAACTCAGGGCTTTGGAAGTTCCCTTAGCTTTTTTTTGCTCAAGGTTGGCTCTCTACCACCTGGGCCACAGTACCACTTCTGTCTTTTTGGTGGTAAAGTGGAGATTGGAATCTCATGGACTTGGGTTGGCTTTGAGCTACAATCCTCAGACCTCAGTCTGACAGTACCTGGCTAATTACCAGTTTATTGATGTAACAGGCAAGAGCGCAATAAAGTAGTTACTGAAGGCAATCCACTGATCACCTCAATAAAGCCTTTTGCAAGTTTCATTTTAAAAACTAAGATGTCCTGGATGGGTTTCCCTAGATGTTAGAAACCACACACATATTCTGACTTTTTCATTTGAAACAGAGTCTCCTAAGTGCTGAGATTAAAAACATGTGCCACTTTCTATCTGGCAAATATTATGTAACCTTTTTATTAATTACAATAAAAAATATTGAAAAAATAAAATAAAATAAATAAATAAAATAAAAATAAAAACATGTGCCATTATTTGTGGCCACAAAGATAATCTTGAAGGTGTAAAAATGTAAGGTGTTTGAATGATAATTTTCTATTTAAAAAAATGGTAGGATTATAAAGGTAGAGGGTAAGACAGTGGAGAGAGATACTAGGGGCCCAGACCCTGACCCTTACCCATGAGGTTCTGAAATACCCTAAACCATTATATATGGGTTAAAAAAAAATCTATAGACTATTCTAGTGTAAATCCAAAGTTGAGAACCATAGCTCTAGTCTTGTCACCCAGAAAAGTTGCAATGACAAGCAGCATCAGTTTCACAGAGGAGCTTGTCAGAAACTCTCACTCAACTCACCATCTTAATGAGAATTGACCATTTCCATGCGCCGCCCCCCACCACCCTCCCCTGCCATCTCCATGCTGCCCTCACCCCCAGGGCTTCTTTTCCCTGAGAAAAAATTTCCATCAGAGATGAAAGTAGACCCTTTGTAAGGAGAAAGGCTCAATAGGCTGCAGGAATTTGAGCATTCTTTGCCCTAGAAACAAGCATGGCAGTGTGTCAAGTAGAACAAAGTCAGATACTGCAGTCCATGCTTCCTCCTCTGAAAATCACACCGAGGGAATAAACTGAAGGTAGCCTGTATATGCGAGTTTACTGAACTCCCTGCCTGACTGAGGTTACTCTCCCTCTGAGAAACAAAAGGAGGGGAAGCAACCACATTCCTTTTCCTTCCCATGATCCCTTATTCTCAGAGGCAAAGTGGGTGGAGCTGAAGCAATCACTTGCATGACCCAAACACCAAGAGCCATAGCAAATGCAGGAAGACACCAGAGGATCTACAATGATCACATTTCTCCAGAGAGAGGCCCCTGGTGGCACAGTGCTACCAGAGGCAACATCAGTTCAGTGGGTAGGACATAAAGGGACAGATCAGTCACTTTGACTTTATTGTTTAACTGGTGACTTCGAACTTCTTTCAAGAGATTGAAAAGCTGATCAGCCTGGATTAATATTAAATCTTTTAGGCATCACAATGCTGCTTGCGAGCTCTGATTTTTACCTCTACCATGTTGTAGGGGAATCTGCCTCCAGCCCAAGAAATGGCCCCTTGGTTTTAGATGAAGGGCCCAAATTCAATCTTTAAGCAAAGCACCTGAAGCAGTATTTGGCAGTGCCTCCACCTGCTTATTTCTGCACACCAGAAACTGTTAAAAGCCATTCTGATCTTACTAGAGGTCAAGTGTACATTGAGAGAGCAGAGTGAGCAAAGGGGCAGGTCCTCTGTCCACAGTGACCAATATGGATAGTGAACATCAAACCTTTCCTTGAGGAGTGCAGGTGGGCACTTTAGACAACCATTGAAAATTCACAGGAGCAGTCTTCTCTGACATCATATCAAGTGGAAAAGAAGGTACCTCCAGGGGTAAGTCCTTCACCCATCCCCAAATGCACTCACGAGACTTGCGGTTGGCCCGGGATCGCTTCCTTTCCCTCGGCACCACTCGCTGACTGGGCACTTGGGTGGCCGACTTGACAATTCGGTCCATGATCTCGTCAGCTGCATCATCCGTGACATTAGGTGAGTCATCAGTTCCCATAGCCCATGAACTAGTGGATCCTGAAAAGACAAGCAACCAGATGGGATAAAAGGTTCAACGTGAAAAATCCCCATGTAAAATGTACACCATTGTTCTTCTAACTAGCTGAGATCTGCCAGCTGTGGATTCTAGCAAGAGGGAAAACTTCAGGGTTAATATACCCAGGGTGCTAATGTGTCCCCACCTCTGTCTGCTCCCTTCTAAATGCTCGCACAAACCTATACTGGAGCACTTTGGTCATCCCTCCCTGCTCCACAACTGTGGTTTTGTTTTGTTTTATTCTCTCTCTGTATGAGCTATATTCGCCTGAAAGGTCCTATAAACAACTAACGGCCGATGGTCTGTGCCGTACCCTGGTATATACTTCCGGAAATGGTAGAGATCCAATCAGGGTTTAGTGAGTCAGCTTTCTATTAATGGTAAGATATCCCAAGTTAGTGAACGTCAACTTCTCATAGGTTAAACAGAAATCAAGGGATTTGGGATTATCTACTAATTTAAACAAATGTAATAGGATTGCCCTGTCCATCCAGAAAATGGAGAAATTGATCTGATAATTTTCCTTCAGAATAGTCACCTACTTCTTGCTGAGAAAAATATAAGTAACCATGCTAATATAAGCCACATCTGGTATCAAAAGTATTCACAAACAAAAAGACAAGCAAAAGGAAACAACCACCAAAGCAGGAGTTTCCAAGTAGTATCAACTAGAAATTAATTGAATATACCCAGTGCCATACCTTTGCAACATATCAACATTCTTGTGAAATCTATGATTCCGAATATATGTAAGTACGTACGTAAATATACACTTTTCTCATTTTTTCACTATATGCTTTACTTTATAATCTTCTATTCTTGAAATTCACAATTTGGAAGAAACAATCTGCTATCAAATATATCCATGATGGCCCTATTGCAAATTTTATATTATAGTCCAAGAATGGCTATATGATTGTTTCTATAAATTCAAAATCTCTGTTGAATTCATATACTTTTCATCTACTTATGTAAGTTTTCATTTTTATTTTGTAATTTTATATTTTGTAGTACTAGGAACTGAATCCAAGATCTTGAATTATATCCCCCAGACCCTTTGTATTTAGCTTATTCTTAACATATTTTTAAATTTATTACCATCTTTAAGTAGTTGTACAAAGGAGGTACCATATAACAAATCAGCTTATGAATACAACACACCTTTTGTCTTAAGATTGATTTTGCTAACTTCTTTTGAGCTATGCTAGGACTTGCTAGTCTCCTGCCTTGCATCCACTGAGATCTGATAACTAGCAAGTTCTAAGTCCATGTTGAGCATAGCACACAAATAATACAAGAGCTGGCACGCAGAGAGACACTCCACAATGATTTCTTAGGCCTCTTGGTACCTCAAAGTATAAATAATTCCCTTCTTCATATACTATAATGCTACAAATCTATTTTATTTTACCCATAAAACCATTACATTCATATTTTATGCTTTTTTTCTAGACTGATAATCTCTACTCCTCAGCATCTAAAGATACTATTTCTCCTCAGCTTCTAACGCACCTCATTTTCTTTCTTTCAACACTCGTGGAAAATAGGCTTTGTATGTGTGTTTGTGTGTGTACCAGTCCTGGAGTTGGGCAACTGTTTTGGTAAAGTAATTGTTTTAGGCTCTCTCAACTATAAATTCTATCATAATAGCTCAACTGTGCCACTGGAGCGTAATGCAGCCACGGAGGAGACAAATATAGATCAGGAATAGTGGTCTCATAGCTTTAATACCAACCACGTAGGACTCAGACATTCGTCTGAGACAAGCTAGGCCAAGTTAGGATGAGATCCTGGCTAAAACACACACTAAAAGCAAAAGGACTTGAAGGTGTGGCCCAAGTGGTAGAACACTTGCTTAGTAAGTATAAGGCTCTGATTTCAATCCTTAGTACCACACACACACACACACACACACACACAGAAGAAAAAGAAAAGGAAGAGAGGGAGATAGGAAGAAGGGAAAGAAGGAAGGAGGAAGCAAGTAGGGAGGAAAGGAAGGAAACAGATGGGCAGGGTCGTTGTGTCATTTGAGATGAAGCTATTGAAGGTAGTGATCAATCAGAGAGAGATACTGGTGCATCACAGCCATTCACTGAGCACAATATCCTGTGTTATATGATGGGTACACTGGGTGACACTCCCACCCCCGGGTAACTAAGGGAGAAGAAGAGCCCAGTCCCAGAGTTACCTCGATTTACTCGGCTGCGAGTACGAATGGGCACAGGGGAGGCATCTTCCACAACAGAGGATGAGGTTTTCAGCACAGCTTTCATGTTCTCATGTTCTGCTGCATCTTCAGCATAGCTCAGACCCTGTGGCTGTGGTGGTGGCACTGGAGAACTACCAGAGAATTTGCCAGACTGCAAAACCAAAGGAAGCTATAAGCATGTGAAGCAGAATTGATCCCCCAGAGACAACTCAATCTTAGGATACTTTCGGCTACGGAAAACTTTCCCTTTTTGTGTTTGTATATATTCTGTACACCCATGCGGTTGACAGTCAATGAGGTTATTGACTGGTGACAAAACAACTGTGCACAGATCTACTGTCAGAAAGAAAAGCCACTGCCCCTATCTCCTGGCATGGGTCTCTGTGAGGCTCAGATTCCCCACTGGGTGTCTACTTAAGATGACAGATTACAACTCTGAGGACAGACTTACTGAGCCTCAAACTTAGAGCTAAAATATGCCTTCTTGTTTTCTTCTTTGACTTTTTATTTTAATTTTTAAAATATGCCTTCTTAATCAAATATCCTGAGCTTTATCTTTCCAGCTAAGAGCTGGGAAGAAATTGCCTAGACTTCTTTTGAAGAAAAGTAAACTGAGGGCCTGTCAGACTAAATGGCCAAAGACTCAAGTGGGCTACGTGCCAGAACATGATGCAGAAATCCGAGCCCACATGGAATTCAGCAACACTCATTATTCTTAGTTTTGTCAAAAATGTAGTTGTTTAGATAAAAATGCATTGCAAACCCATGATGATTTTCTTTAATTCTAATTCTACCTGGACAAATAGGCATATGTACTATATGTACTATATGTACACAATGCCAAACATCCAGGCTAAACCCCCAAAGTCAGACAAACTCTTTTCAGCCACACCTACAGAGCTCAGGGTACAGAACTGTGTGACTTGAACTCCTTATTTTTCATGGTCAATCAGCCCCCAGTTTGGTTTCTGGTTCTAAGGTGAGGAACCCCAACCCTCCCAGTTTTACATACATGCCACGGGATCTAGTCAAAGAAATGGCCACATTTCAGAGAATGTCCACAGAGTAGTGACCAAGGCTCTGGCCTTGTTCTTGGCCATTTCATTTTAGTTTTAGGACTCTTTGTGTAGTTATTCTACTTCATTTTATTCATTTTTTATTGAGACAAGATCTTACTATGTAGTCTAGGCTAGCCTTGATCCTTTCTGTCTTACCTTCTTGAATTTTGGAATTACAGGTGAGTGCCTCTATACTCAGCACACACATATAGCTATTGTAGAATTCAGTTTTCACAATGAACTTATAAAAGGCTCAGAAGGGGCACTGGAAGGAAAGTATGAAGAGAGTCACTGGACCTGCCACTAGTGGCAGGGCTAATGATTCACCTAGAGTCACAGATGGCTTGGAAAATACAGTTAACCCTTCTAGCATACACAGTATGATGACAGCTCATTAGGTAGTTAGTGACCACACAAAAATCAACCAGTAAAAACAAATGTCCATGCATGGTTTAAAGCTCCGAATGGTGCAGACACTTCATGCTGACGATGTTAAGTTAGATGCTACAGCACACATGAAAAAAGTCAAATGTGGTATTCTTCATATGTATAAACGGTCATACCTCCACTTCATCCTCGTCATCAGTCTACCCAACAGGACAGAACAGGACAGGACAGGACAGGATGGAAAAGAAGGATTCTTAGAAGGTACAGAAGTCAGTACAGATGAGATCTCAACATCATATCACATTCTTAAAAGGAGGAACTGGCCACCAGAAACCAGGGAGCTCTCCTATTCTTATCTGGATACTTGTTCTGTGAGTTTTGAGTCCAGCCCTGACCAGAGGCAGTGAGGACTGGAAGGGCTCCAGGACAACCTTTTGGGGCAATTCATAGGACCAACAATGAGCTTATCTGGTTTCTCTCACCATTATCAGTTTTACTCCCTGTTCAGAGTCCTGATATACTTGGCTATATTCTGTTGGGTCACTAAAGCTCAGTAAGTGGACCAGCTTCCATTTACCAGGCTCTGTCATCAGTTGCTTTCCTCTCTCATCCTGAGTGTTAGCCCTTTCCATGTCAGGTTGCTGGGCTTGGACTATGTCGCATTATCCACACATAGGCCACACAGCACAAGTGAACAACTCCCAAGCAGAATGTATCAAGTTATTCTCTCCTCAGACACATGAAGTTAAGCTCTTTATAAAACCACACCTGTCTTTCACGGTGGCCACTGGGACTGATTCTCTATGCTTGCAATTATTTTACCAGATGTCACTTTGTTATTTTAAAGTTACATAACATAGCTTGCTGAATACAAATGGGAGATGAAAAAGACATATCAATCCCTTGATTTAAATTAAACATACCTTCAATTTAAGTATTTCCACCCAGATTATATCAGACCCAAGTTCTTTGAGAACTGACTATGTGTTTGGAAGTTAAAATGTCAGACAGCTTCCAGGGCACCACATTCCACACTGTTCTACCCAAATGGCATTGTGACAAGAGACAACAGAACTGCTTCATTATCCTTTTCTTTTCCTTTTGGTCTTAGGCTGATTTATTTAACCAGGATGGCTGCCAGTTTTTTAGCAACCAGCACAAGTGCAAGATGTTGTACAGCCCTTAAAGTAATCATCATTCTCTTTCCATAGGAGAAGAGGCTGGAGTTTAGGGAGTTTAGGGGGCCCCATTCAGTGCTCTGCCCCATGGAGTCTTCATACTTTCCACTCGCAGCCCATTCAGATTAGGACAGCAGAAGAAAGGAGCATAGAGGCCCAGAGCTGTTATATCTCTGTCATTATTGCTCTTGAACCAGAAAGAGGAAGATGGCTAATTAAGCCCCGCCTGGTACTCCCCGAATCAAGGAATGTTAAGTCTGGTTTGTGACTACGAGCAGAAAGAGTGGAGGAGAGACAGTTCCCTAGAGCTGATACAAGCCCAACTCTATAAAATGATGCCTCCAAAGTTTACTCTAGATGTATCATGTTAGTTTAACTGCTATCACTTCATCCTCATTTTATTCAGCACATCTGTAAGAAACATATCCCATTACAGAGTTTTCTAAAACGTCTTTTAGATCTAATATTTGAGGTTCCATTAATCTAATTATTGTGTGGCTTTGGGATCTGTTGTATATATGTTGTTTTCCAACAAAACTATGACATCCTTGCTTATAAGCTTTCTTTACATCTTCTTTGATGCCACTGTAATTCTGGACACATACAAATGCTTCTCATGGGAGAGCTGGAGTCTCTGAAGCCAGTTTGCCTTAGTGACAATATTCTACTATTCCAGCAGATGGCAGTCATTCTATACAAATGCTACTGTGACCTCTTAACACAGGGCTCCGTGTCCTTTTAATTCTCTTAAACTCTCTTTAATTCTTTTAATGAGAATTTAAATATTATTGAATAAAAATCTAGAAATATTTACATCTGTTTATGACTAGGAAAACTAAATATTCTCAAAGGCTAAACAATTTAAAAATTAGTGGGATCTGTTAAAAACAATCTTAAGAATTTGGCAAGAAATTTTGATGTGTTTTCCTACTTATAAGCATATTGGGCTTGTGTTCTTTTGCTCTGCAATGTGTCTCATTTCCACAAAAGTAAATGAGTTCTTTTTAAAACATATCTCTTATCTCTTTTGCTGTCCCTTGGTTATCTCATATTGTTATAGTATCTCACTTTGTTATCTGATATATTGGATATATTTGTATTTGGTTATTTGAAATTGGATAGGGAAGGGGGGAAAACAAGATGAGGGGTGGGGGTGGGGGGGGAGGGAATTGGGGACCAAGACATGAGAAAGGGTATCAATGTATGTGAATTAATGCACCTCCTATCTGGCAAATATAATGTAACCCTTCTATTAATTACAATAAAAATATATGAAATAAAATAAAACATTTAAAAGTAACACCTTGGAATGAAATATAGGCCAAGTGGTTCAGTTTGCTTTCTGAATTCTCCAGGAGGGTAGATATCCTACAGAAACCAGTATCAAAAGACATCAGACCTTTAGCCAATGGCAGGGCATTCAGAACTGCCAGGAGCTTTGGGAACGGCTCCTTCTAGAGAAGAGTCTGGTGCCTTCTAAGGCTCCAGAAAGTTCCAAGGAAATAAGAGGTGTAAATGGATGTAGACAGTTAAGGGGACTATTAGTCCACTGCTCTCATTAGAATTGCCATTAAAGTACATTAAAATGTCTAAGTCACTACATCTGGATTTGCATGTAAAAGACCCCTCAGGAATGTGGACTCTGTGAGACAGAAATAACCACATTTCCTCTGTTTTGTCTACAACACGAACACACCTCTGGCTGCAGAAGACAGCCTCCATGAAGTCTCCTTAATTGCTTTTCTTCCTCCCCAAAGTTATCTGCCTGACATGAGCTCAGAGGAAGCTTAAACCTCTCCAGGGGTGATAATACTCCCCATAGCTTAACCCTCGACTCATTTTATTCCTTCTATTAGTGAACCTGCGTATTGCTCCAATTTCTGCACAGGTGAAAGAAATTCATAAGCACAGATATAAACAATGATAAAAAAGACTGAAGAGGCATTCAAGTAGTTCCAAATATGATCTGTCAGCATTAGAGGAGATTTTATTTACTTTTTTGCATCTGTTTAAGAAGAAAGGGTGAAGAAAGGAGAACTCAAGATAATTTTCTTCTTTTTGTTTGAACCTAAGCTTTTAGCTTACAAGAAAAGAAAGAGCTAGCAACCTGGGTTCCATATTTCACAAAGGCACACTGCATAAAGGGACAAGCTCTGTCTATCTTCACTGTTTGTGTACCTCCCTTCATTCCACATATGGAGCATGCTGGGTACCCAACTACGCTCAGGGCTCAGCTGACTTGGAAGAGATGAACAACTTAGGAACAGGGGCATAGGTAAGTATCCAGAGACATCTCATGGTACTGTAAGAATACTTCTGGATTCACTGTACTCCAGAATACCTTTTCTTGCTAACATTCTGTGACTTCAAGAGCTAAAGGCCCATCAGATCACATTGTGGAAACAGTTACATCAGTTTCTCAATTTACATGCCCCAGATGAGTGATCTATGTAACTGACTGACTATACAACATGGTGATGACTGAAATCTTCAAGCATGCCTAAATTAAGAACCCCTCTGTCTTCCTGTGATCAGAGCCTTCCCTTGGCACTTTCCTTCTCTGATTTTACCAAATATTTAACTGTGGCACAGTCTTCATACAACACACCAAAATGGACTATGCATTTCTCCTCCAACCACACCATCTCAATTTTACACGTCATACATAGGCTTCACTTTTCACAGACTAGACATTCCTAGAAATAGAGGAAGACCATTTTTTTAAAAGAGATTTTTTTCTTCCATATCACAGAACTTCTTAAACTGTGGGAAAGCTTTATTGTGAATCTTATTTACAAAAACAGAAACAAAAAATAACATGAAGAAACTGGTTTTTGTGAAACTTACATCAGTGATCATCTTCCCTCTGGTCTTATTTCTCTCTCTGTGGTTGGCCCGTTTCTGTTTCTGCTGCAAAACTCTTTCCCTGGTAGTGCGATACTCTAGTGCAAATTCACTAATGGTCCGGCAGAACTTGTTTATGTTCACTTCTCGAATTGCATAAGGAGGATGTCCCATGAAGAGCAGAAAGGAGTGGAATCTGCAAGGAAAAAACAGTAACAGCAGTTATTTCAGGGTTAGATTTTTTTCCTGTGTGTGTGTGTGTGTGTGTGTGTGTGTGTGTGTGTGTGTGTGTGTGGTGTGTGTGTATGTCATCAATACTGGAGCTTCAACTTAGGGCCTGGGCACTGTCTTGTAGCTTTCTTGTGCAAAGCTGGCAATTTACCACTTAAGCCATCACTTCACATCTGGCTTCTTAGTAGATAATTGGAGATAAGGCTTTCCTTTTTTAAAATTTGAAATAGGGAAAGGAAAGGGGGAAACAAGATAATTGGGAGGAAAATGGGGACAAAACATAAAAAGGGGTATCAATGTATGAGAAGTAATGCACCCATCACCTGACAAATGTAACTGTAACCCCTCTATACATTACCTGATAATTTAAATAAATAAGTAAATGAATAAATAAAGGACTCTCACAGAATTCCTCCCTAGGATGCCTTTGAATTTTGATCCTAAGATCTCAGCCTCTTGAAAAATCTATGATCCACCAGCATCAGGCTCTTGACTTTGGTTTTCTTTCTTTTTTTTTTTTTTTGGTTTTCTAAAAAAATTTTTTAAAAAATTTATTGCTATTATAAAGGAGAAGTACAGAGATGTTACATAATCATGATTTCAGCTTAAAGGAAAAAAATGACATATTTAAAATCTTTCCGTAAGAAATTAATGGACCAAACTCTTGGGGGAATGTTTCAAGAGTCTTTTCTAGTAAAAATGCAAAAAAAATAATATCACAACTATGGTTTAGTCAGTGTTTGTTTAGATACAGAAAAGTGTCCAGCAATTTTGCCAAAAATTAAAGGTACATCTATAGTATACCTAGGAAATTTTCTTTTGTCTATACTCAAAAGCACTGAAAATCTGCACACATAAAACCTCCTATACAAATGTTCATAGAAGCATTATTCACAATAGCTAGAATGTGAATATTAAACCCAAATATCTACCCATATCTGAATGGATAAACCAAGCAAGTATCAATCACAAGGCCTTCTGTCACTGCTATGCTACCTCTCTGTCTCTCTCCAGTCACACTGGATGCCTGGTTATTCTTTGAATAAACCTATGCCAGGGCTCCAGGACCTTGGGCAGTAAGAAACCCTGGATCTATACAGACCAAGGAGCTGATTCCTGCAGGGTTTATGATGGTGGGAGGGGCAAGGAAGTCATTCCAGCCACTGGGGAGGACAATGAACCACATGAGGTCCCCAGTACCAGTTTTTTATTATGCCTAGAACATTATTTTTTTCATCATGGCTATTTATTTATAGTTATTTATTTACTTATTACTTATTTTTACCATAGTTATGAGTCATGTTATTTTCATTCCAAATTTCTCTACTCAAACATCATTCCCCTAGAGAAGCTTTTTCTGACCAATCCATGCAAAACAGCACCTTCCTGTTATTCCTGCATCATTTATACTCTGTCTTCTTTGCTTCTACCTCCAATTGACATTACATTTTGGATATAAAATATAGTGTATGATATGACATGAGGATAGGATAGAATATTGTTTCTACATTATATGTATGTATATTTCCTCAGATCACTATCCAAAACCCACATAAAAGAAAAATCAACAAAAGGACGGTATTAGTCCCCAGCTGGAAAACTATGTCACCTTATTCTTACGATCTGAGTCCTCTTTTATATGTAAAAATAACCTATCTCTTATTCTCCACATGTCGAGCATTGTTTTGAGATCCAGAGGGCATCTAAATTTAAATATAGAATTAACAAAAATGTTTTATTGGATAAATGCCCAGGAATGAAATCGCTGGGTCATGAAGAAGCTCTATGTTTTATTGTTTTAATTTTTAATTTTTATTGTAAAGGTGAGGCACAGAGAACTTACAGTCATATAAGACAAGTAATGAGTACATTTCATTTTGGGCAATGTCACCTACTCCGTCAGTCTTTCCCAGTCACCCCCCCTCCCCAAGTTGTATAGTTTATTTCCAACATATTGCCTAGTGAATTAGTTTACCCTTTGTTCACTGTTTCTGTGCTTCCCCTTCCCAAATCAGATAGACTTATATATAAGACAAAGGGTACAGAAATCAAATACAGAGACAAAAAGGAATAAACCAATGAAAAAAGGGGGGAAGAACAACAAACAGTACAATTTATAAAAACCTCTTGTTTCTATTTCTTGGAGTTCATTTTAATAAGCATCATTCTATGTGGTCATATAGTCATGGAGCTCTTGTGATACTCACCTAAGAATATCCTCCTATGGTCTCACTGTGTGAATGTTTAGAGAGTGCTATTTATTAATCATGCTCAAGAGTAATTATTTGTCTTTTACTATTATTACAAATGAGGAAAATCATGCAGTCTGTATTTCTTTGGGTCTGGCTTACTTTGCTTGGTGTAATTTTTTCCAAGTCTTTCCACAGTGCATTTCTGGCCCAACCTGGTGTTCCCTAATGGGACAGCCAATAGTGAACATATAGGAACAATTAGAGCAAATGTATTATGTCTTAATATCCTTCTTTTTTGGGGAGGGGGGCTGGGCACTGTCCCTGAGCTCTTCAGCTCAAGGCTATCATCCTACCCCTTGAGTTAACTGGAGATAAGAGTCTCATGGACTGGCTTTGAACCTCAATCCTCAGATCTCAGCCTCCTGAGTAGTTAGGATTATAGGCGTGAGCCACTGTGCCTGGCTTTAGTACCCTTCTGAGTTTTTAACTGTCTATGATAAAAGAAAACCAGGCACAATAGCTTTATAAGATTTTCATAAAAGTATTCTAGCCTCATAGAACTCCAAAAGGAAATTATTTTTGTAGTTTTTTTAAAGTTGAGAAATAATCTCATCATATAAAGCATGAAAGGTCACATTCCTTGCCTCCCTTTTTTAGCCATGTTAAGGATATTCTTTTAGTATGACATTGGATAAAAACAAAACAAAACCTCAAGAAATTCTTCTATCCAGAGAGAAAATAAAAGGTCTAGATAAAGTATGTGAAATTAGAAGGGTTTATGGCTAAACAACTAAATTCTACAAGTCCTGCTATCAACCTGGATTGTTTCCCTTATCCCTGTTCTAGCCAAAAATCTTAATATCAGCCTTCTTCTCTCACCAGTCTGTGTCAAAACTAAGGAAGTATGATGACCAGTAGCAAATGACACAGCTGGGAGGAGGGGGCATGTGCAGACAAGAGGATCATGTTTTGGAAAGGCTGATGTGGCTTACAGAAAATGTAAGCGGAGAAAGAGAGATAAGAGGAGGAGAAAGGAATGGGAGAAAAATGTCCTAATATTCTTTAATGAAGCAAAGGAGAAGAAAGTAGGAAACACCCTAGGGCCTAGGATAATAGAACACCTGGGTTCTAGTCCTGGCTGCCAACACTTACTAAAAGAGTGATAAACAGCCACAGAGCCATGCTAGACTCCCAGCTAGCTTCCTTGTAGATGGAAGAAGGCCTCGTCTGACATTGCTATTTCTCTAGTGTAACTCTGAGGAAGGATATCGTAGGGGAGGGCACCTGTGCCAGGGCTCAGCCCTTACTCAGGCACCTGAAGTATGGAGCAGCTGACAGAGAATCCATCACTGGAAGGTTCTCAGAGGGCAGACTGAAGACTGGACAAAGGAAGAACTTTTCTTTTTGTCAGTCATGGGGCTTGAACTCAGGACCTGGATGTTCTCCCTGAGCTTTTTCACTCAAGGCTAATGCTATACATTTTTAGGCACAACGCTGCTTCCTGCTTTCTGGTGCTTAATTAGCGATAACAGTCTCATGGACTTTCTTGCTCTGGCTGGCTTGGAACCATAATCCTCAGATCTCAGCCTCTCGAGTAACTAGGATTACAGGCATGAGCCACAGGCCCCAAGCAAGGAAAATTTTTCTAACTGCAAATGAGAAGCTCTCTGTAGGTAACACTGCTGAAGAGCTATAGAGGCAGTGTTAGGTTTCTTAGAGATCTTTTAGATATAATTCCTAACCTGATTATTTTTCATCAGATGATCTTTGACATTCCTACCAACTTCAAGATTCAATGGTATTACGTTATTATGTAAGAAAAACATAAATGTCCATGAAATAGCATCCGTATCATAGGTACACATGTATGGAGAAAATACAGTAATAATTTTGTAACTGACCTATAGATCCTTATTTTCAGAGTATCAATCAATATAGGTACCTGTTAATTATCCTCCTATGCACAATCTTTAAAATGATAATTCGCTCGGCACAGTCTTTGAGGAACTCTGACATCCGTTGTTTTAAAACTGGTTTCATTTCATGTTTTGCAATTGCCTTGAGGTGATCCCATGAAGCTTTGCATCTTTTTTCCATCTGACATAAATTATCCTGAAGTTGATCAAAGTCAACCTGAAAATGAGAGAGAGAATACTACAAGTGCACTGAAACAACTAGACACCAACCTAAACCAGGAGGACAAAGTGCCTCCAGGAAGAAACAAACATCAAAACCAAATTTGCATCTTGAAATGCAAACACATTCATGGCCTAAAAATTATTCACATGTGTATTTGTCATTATCTTGACATCAACTTATCCAGTGATAAAACTGCTGTCCAAATGAACCCAATATGCAGAATCACCTCTTCTCGCCTTATTTGGAAATAAATATTATGCAAGTCTTTGGGAACTGTAAATTAAAACATGAAATGAAGAAACAGTACAAGATGAACTGAATAGATGTCTCATAAAAGTTTTCAGAACATTCTTATTCTTCTGGAATATTTTAGAAGGGTAATATTGTAGAAGGCTAAATAATTCACCCTGGTCATATTTGATTATGCCAGGGAGCTAGATTCTCTTCCTGATCTCCTTTACAATTTGACTATAAAATTATTTTCTCTACTCACCATTCACACATCCAACTAACACTCATGGAGGAACTGGTATATAACCATATCAGACATTGAGTATGCAAATACAAACATGAAATGCAACCAAATTCAAGCTTTTAAGCTGGGGATCATTAAGCTTGGGAGTTTATACAGCACTCACCAAGCCTGTATTGGTAAGTGGTAAGTGTATTAAGCTTGTACTGTATAAGTAGTTTAGAATAACAAAAGGGGACTGTGATAAGGCTAAGGTAACACTTTTTAAAATTTCTAGGCATGAAGTGACATGAATCAAAGCACTATTTAGTTCTGAAATATATACTTGATCACATTTAGTGGGAAGAGCATTTCCTTGTGCTGTGGAACCAAAAAGCCTCTGGGAATGAAATCTATGTGGAAGGTTTTATGGCCTCCTGCTTCAAGTCACAAGGATCAGGTCAGCAGTCATCTTTGGCAGTTGCTAAAGTTATTGTGAGGGGGCATCCTGCAGAGTTGGCTTGTGTAACCTTAACTGTGAGGCAAGGAAAGCTATGTTACTATTATTTGTCAACTCATCATCCAGTTAGCTTTCAGGAAAGGACTGATATTGAAGAGGGATGGGGGCTAAGGCAGTCACAATGATGAGCTATAATAACAGGACTACTAGCTCAAGGCCATGTGGTTACAGATTGCTTTAGCTGGGAACGGCCCTGGGTATAATTGAAGGATCATGCATAAGAAGGAAACCATCTTCATCTTCATGTTACCAAAAAAAAAAAAAAAAGCCAGACTGGAAGAGCTTCCAGCTGTGAGCAGGAAAGTTGAGTAAAAGGGAAAGGCTTGGAGTTTGAAGCCCCAAAACCATACACACACACACACACACACACACACACACACACACAACTACAGAAAACCTCTTATGAGGAGATGTTCAAAAGGAAGCTGGAGTGGTAACTGGAGAGACCTCTATTGGGTCACTCAGCGGGACACTGATGATGAATATTTGTAATGACCATAGAACAATGCATGGCAGAGTATAAGATGGCATAGGGGTGTTTAATGGAGGTCTCTGTTCTGTGATATTTTTTGTCAGCTCTCAGAGCTGAGAGACGGCTAGCTGTATGTTTTTCTACTTTAGTTAAATAGACTCAGATCAGGAGAGTGAGAGCACCTGCAAGTTGACCCTGGATGCCCTGAGCCTACTCCTTGCCCACTCGTCCTTCTCCCATCCCTTTGTCTCATACTAGACTCCACTGCATTCCGGAACTTTGAGCTTCCGCTCCACAGACACACGTGTTTCCACAAGATCCCTCCATGCAAGTCTAGCTACTGTGCCCTCCTGAAGGGTTTCCTCCTACCCAGTGAACTTCCTGTGTCTTCCACCACCTTCGTTTCTCCCAGTTCTGTCTCAAGGATTCTCTGGCACACATCTTGTGGCTGTCTCTTTTATAATAAACCATATGTTCATGAAGATAGAAACTCTGTACTCACTTTAGCTGAGACCAATGCTATATATACTGTTTACAGCCCTATAAAAACATTCCATGCGCATAAGATCACTGGGATATCCTAACTGTGGACAGCATGGCCAGGCTGCTCTCTTCCCCGGCTCTAAGCTTTACTGTAGGTCCTGTGGACATTTCAGGAGGAGCCAGGTAGGGTCTTTCTGACCTATTTTCCCACCTAAAACAGACTACATAGTTGTACTATTTGGGAGACTCAAGTAACCCTCTCGAGAAAGAGGATGCAGGAGTAAAAACTTAGATTGCAGGCTTGTCTGATATGTCTCAGTAGGAAAGAATCTGACCCAGAACCAGTGATAGGAAAAAGATCTTAAAATGGCATGCAACAAATCATAGTCACAATCTCCAGAGCAGGGAACACAGACAGCACCGAATGTCTTTCTTAATAGAGCATGTGTGCTGCTGAGATGATTCTCAGAAAGATCCAACAGTAAAGGCCAAGCACGGCCAGCTGCTCTGGGCTTCTGGACGTACCTTGGCTGACCTGGTGATGGCTCCAATCTCTGTGTATAGATCAGAGCTCTCTGGGAAGTTTTCAACCACCATGGTGCACACATGGTGGAGAAGCGACTGCTTATGCACTGTGTCTTTGACTTCTGGGACCTTCTCGAGGTAGCTTAACTCAAATGCTTTGGCCTGTTCGATGACATAAAGTAAAAGATGAAAAACATAGAGTTCATATAAGCTCTTAGAATAAGACAGATGGTCAGAATCAATGCCCAGTTGCAGCAGCCCAATATTGAGCTTCTCTGGTGCTGAGCTCTTATATCACATGGTCCATCCTCTCTAAATGACAATGGATGAACCAGGTACACTAGAAATGAAGGTAAGACTCCAACTAACTCTTTCCCACCACATCCCTGAACTACATCTGAGACCACATCCTCAACCAGGGTGCCCTGAGACTGGATCTTTCCTATCTGAATATCAACACTCAATTCCTCTTTGGGCCTTTCCACACACAGGTCTACTGCTTTCTGGACAGAGCCAGACCAACAACAATGACAATAAATTGCTTTAAAAAATTCGGATGTGTATAGGCACAAGTATTTCAGTGATAAATAATCCTGAGATTATTTCCTGAGGGGAAAATAGATGAAAATTCCAATATTGATTTCAGGAGAAGCCATATATTATGAAGAAGAATATGCTTATTTTGCTAAGTGTCCTCATAGCAAGGTTAAGATTTTTTTTAATGGCCCCTAATATTTCAAAGTCAAAATGTCTTCTGATTTTCAGCAAAGTATCTCACTTTGTTATCTGATATATCGGATATATTTGTATTAGGTTATCTGAAATTGGATAGGGAAGGGGGGAAAACAAGTTGAGGGATGGGGGTGGAGGGTAGGAAAACGGGGACCAAGACATGTGAATTAATCAATGTATGTGAATTAATGCACCTTCTATCTGGCAAATATCATGTAACCATTCTATTAATTACAATAAAAATATATGAAAAAAAGACATAAGGGTTGATTGATCTACTTTGGGAAACCAGAAAGACATCCTCTAGCAGCAAATGACATGATTTTATAACAAGGAAAATGGAGGATAAAGGATGGGGAAGACTTACATTAGTTCCATTTAGAAAGTTCCCAATGGCTAGGAGAGTAGACAGGATATAACCCAGTGTTTTATTGTGTTCCAACTGGTCGATTCCTTCTTTCAGGTCCAAAAGTGGTTCTGCTACTTCCTTTCAGTGAAAAAAAAAGGTAGTAGAGGTACATTTGGGCTCTCAAAAAAATTTTAAAGAAAATATATAAAAATCATATTTCTCCATAGCACAGGTTAATCTCACATGCTGAACATTTTCTCCTTGGTACAAAACACTGAAAGTAATTTTGTATACTATTTATAGTACACAAAATGTGTTTTGTTTTTGTGCCAGTTCTGGGCCTTGATCTTAAGGCCTGGGAGTCTTCCCTGAATTTTTTTCCCCTCGGCTCTAGAGCTCTACCACTTGAGCCATAGGCAACAGTTCTACTTCCAATTTGAGGGGTTTGGCGAGGGCGGGGGGGGGGGGGAAGAGGGGGATTTGTAGTTAATGAGAATAAAAGTCCCATGGAGACTTTTCTGCTCCAGCTGGCTTCAAACCATGATCCTCATATCTCAGCCTCCTAAGTAGCTAGGATTACAAGTGTGAGCCTCTGGCACCTGGCTTTTTATTTTTGTGTATTTTGGCTGCAATAATGTCACCTGATTTTTTTTCACTTGTAATCAAGAAAGTTTGGATTTGAATATGTGGATTTTAGATTTGAGAACAGAGTGTTCATCTTCTGTGGACTAACAGCGTTTCCACCAGGGCTTCTGAGCTTGTCTCCTCTCAGCAATCCCATTAAACTAATCTCTCTTGTACTTTACTGTCCATTTCTCCACTACTTCCCAAACAGCCTAAAAATTTCCTCCCACTGCTGGTCCAAAAAAGATGGCTTCCTAATTAAGAAGGGTTTCCTAAGACCTTCTTCTTTCTTCTAGTCTCTTCTTAGTTGCTTGCAATCTGCTGTATCTTCTTGCTATTGAGCATTTTCTTCTAAAAGGTACCCAAGCTCCTGCTACCTGCTACCTGGCAATAGCAGCTTAGATGATTATCATCAGAAAGACAACAGTTAACTTCCTATATTGTGATTTTTCTGGATTCTCCAAATTTCCTACAATAGAGATCGTTTATTTATTTATTTTTTACCAGTCTTGGGCTTGAGTTCAGGGCTTGAGCACTGTCCTTGGGCTTTCTCAAGGCGAGAGCTCTACCACTTGAGCCACAGCACCACTTCTGGCTTTTTCTATGTATGTGGTACTGAGGAATCAAACACTGGTTCCATGCCTGCTAGGCAAGCATTGTACCACTAGGCCAAACTTCCAGCCCCATCAAGTTTATTTTCTTTAAGTTTTAAAAATAATTTCTTTGGAATTCACTAGGCATCTGAATTTGATGCCAGGCAGGCACTTTAGAATAACCCATTACTGGAAGGCTGATAACTCACCACAGGCAGCTCCCTTATTCAGTGTTAGTGATGAAACCCAGTATCATCAACTCATCCTCTGAACCTGTGCTTAAAACAGTGCTCCATTCGCTTAGTATTCATTTAATAGGCATTAGTTAAAAAAAAAAAACACCTAGATTTCTGAACACTTGCATCTAGTGCAAAGTCCTTACCTTTTCTGTGGTTTCATAATCCATTTTGAATGCCCAGAGGTGGAGCCGAGCCGAGAGCTCACTGATGGACGAGAGCATGAGCAGGAACTGCTCTGCACTGCCCAAGGGAACTTCAGGGTTAGCCAGCTGAGCTTCCTGGATTTTCTGTTTCTCCTCTTCAGAGGGAATCATGGTTAAAATTTTCTGGAAAGATGGGATGATGTAACAGTCCTTTCTTAGTGATGAATGCTACATTTCAATGTCTCCTATTATAATTTTCCAGCTAATAGGAATATTCTATTTTTAACCATATACAGAGATTACATTTTCACAACTAAGTATGTGCTAAGCAACTTTCCCTGAACTGTTTGGGTCATGTACATGAAAAACATTTTAGGCAAGAAGGGAGTGGTGGGGGGTGGGTGGAAGGTGAAAGAAAGATGGAAAATAAGACAGAGGGTCAGAAAACCGCTCCCTATTTCCTAGGAAATATTTTCAAATATGTCAAGAATACACATTTTATTATTGTTATTTTTTTGTCAGTTCTGGGGCTTGAACTCAGTATCTGGGCATTGTCCTTGGGCTTTCTCAAAGGTAGCGCTCAACCACTTGAGCCACATCACCACTTCTGGCTGTTTCTGTGTTATGTGGTACTGAGGAACCAAACCCTGGGCTTCATGCATGCCAGGCAAGCACTCTACCACTAGGCCACGCTCACCAGCCCAAGAATATATGCTCTATAACACAACTCCTGGATTAATTTAAAGGAAAACAAAATTATTCTTTCATAAATAATCACTTTTTTGTGACATTACAATTTAAATTGTTAAGCTATGCTATGAAACTTAGAAATGACAATATTTTAATACCAAACTCAAGTCTGATTAAGTGTAATTGTATTTAAAAAGAGCAATACTAACCTGAAAAAGAAAAGTGTGTTATTTTGCCTATTTTCTAGTAAAAACTAATTGTTATAGGCATAGCAAAAAGACACCAGAATTATGATTCTTATAGGTTTAAAGTCCTTAAGAATGGCATTTTTAAAAAAATAAACATTCCTTTATTCTCTTGTCTACTCTTATCATTCCAATTTAACATTAGACAGAATGCTTAGTCAAACACACAGAGATAAGTCAAAGAATTAGAAAGACAAAATTATTCCTATTTGTGGATAACATGATATCTACATAGAAAACTATGAAGAATTACAAAATAGTCTAAAAAAAGTGAGTTCAATAATATTGTATAGGGCACACAGAAATCTAGTTATAAAAACTTAAATTTGTTTTCATTTCCTTATTCCTTAAATTGCTGTAGGAATGATAAGAATTCCACAAAAAAACATGGAAACACCATTTTTAAACCACAGAAAGCATTTTCTTATAATGACCAAAATTATTTAAAGTTATTTTTAATAAATGTATATAGCTGATAAACTTAACAAGGGAAATATAAGATCTATATATTGAAATTAGAAAATTCTGATGAAGGAAGTCAAAGGCCTAAATAAATGGAGAGACATACCATGTTCATGGATTGAGACTCACAGTCAAGATGTTAATTTCCTTCCAGATTTATCCATAGATTTAATGTCAAAAGACTATCAAGATTTTTTTGTAGATACAGAAAAGTTTATTCTAAAAGTCATACGATAAGGAAGTAGATGTAGAACAGATATAATGAATTTGAAAAATAATAGCTTTAGAAGAATCACAGGATTTCACTAGGGAAAAAAAGCTATAAAAATCTAGTAATTAGGATAGACGTGTTCTTCAGTTTGATGTCTTAACATGTAAGGCTGTCTCTAGTTTATCAGAAGCCAGTAATATACAAATGCATTGAAGATTTCTATTTGGAGCTGCAAGTCACAGTGAGTACAAAAATGTAACACCTCAGATATGTTCCCTTCCAACTTGCTCTTCCTCCTGGTTCCAAATTGAGACTATATGGGTAGAATTTGAGTATCAGGTAAGAGATCTTTCTTTTTGCTTGCCTCCTTCCTGACTGACTCATGCTCCTCTGTCCACAAGTCAGGCATTATTTCTTTGAAAATATCCCTGAGTTGAACCCAACTCGTTATAAAAATTTAACTTAAATTTGTGTTTTCATTTCCTTAATCCTTATATTGCTCTAGGCATGACAAGAATTCCAAAACAAAACTTCCTAACACCATTTTTAACCCACAGAAAGCATTTTCTTGCAATGACTTTTTTTGTTGCTTTGTTCTTTTCAGAAAGCAATCAATTTTACTTTTTTCCCTCTAATTTAAACCATTTGTTCATGGAGATTTATAAGGTTGCCATCTGCTACTTTATTATTTTTTATACATCACTGACAATAGGAATAGCCTCAAGACAGTGGAAGAGCAGGTCTAAACCACCTCTTGTGAGCTGGTGGTTCTTTTTCCCATAGACAAATGATAATGGGATAAATATAGGGTAGAAATATAAACTTATTTTTCTATCATATAAGGTTTATTGATGATTTTATGGCCACCATTTTTCTTTGCAGAAAAAGAAATGTCAAATAAAACTAAATGTTACAACTTCTGTTTTTAGTTTTCTTCTAATATCCCTTTGCTCTAAACATACTTGATTTTATACCTGAATGACATACTTCAGGGAAAATACAAAATATCCTGTTTTATAGACCCAAATCCTATTGGTTTGATCATTTCACTTAACTACATATGATACCTTAATAAGTAATAATTTTGAATGAACCCTTGGGTACAACTATGGGTAAGAATCTACCACAAGGATTTGGGTGACAACAACAGAAAGTTCGAGAACATAGGACTGAACTGAGTTTATATACAACTTGCAAAATTCCCATGAAAAAAGAGTATTCTTCTGAAACACCTTCTGAAATCACCTTGATACTATATTTTTTCTACTCTTTGAGGTACACTTGGGTGGAAATTATTGTTTCAAACATACAGATGAAATACTAGATGCTACGTTTAACAAGAAAGTTGTTCATCTTTTAACATTAGCTCCATAGATGACAAGGATTAAACAAGACATGTGCAATGAACAATACATCTTGTGACCAATCTTCAGCATATTCTAGTTCCATGTCCTTTGACCCTCTGCATGGGCAGGCTTTTCTGCATGTGTCTAGTGCCTTCTTGAGTACCTAAAGACAGGTCTTGTACACTACTTAGAAAGATGCTATAGGTATGAATGGCTAAAAGAAACTTGTTTCTAAGATGCTGACAGGCATGACAGTCAAATTTAGCTATTTCAAATGCTATTTGAGACCATTAGATTGTGTCACCCTTTGTGGAGACCATATTCTAAGAATATGAAAAGGAAAAACAAACCTCTTTGCACTTCCATTTATGATAATTTGATGACATTTTACCTGGGAAAACATCATTTATATTCTTTAGAGATGACTGTAAAACAATTTCAAGTTCTCTTTTTGTTAATGAAGTTAACTACTTCCTTAGGATTGCATGGTAAACACAGATACATACCACTGGTTGCTAAGTAAAACTGCAAGACAGTCTTTAATACATCCTAATTACATTTAGGTACATAGAGCTTTCTAATGGCCGGATTATGCTGTGGTGCCATGCCACAGTACATGTATCCAAGAAGCAGATGGTTTGGCTTAAGGCTTTTTGGCCATCAGCTGGAAATTTCATTAGCAAAGATCTGCAAGTTCATAACTTCCATCTTTTCTCTGTCTCAATTTAACTCTTGAATAGCAAGACTTAACAGAATAAGCCTTGTGTACTGCCCAGCACATTGATCTAGATCTTCTATGGCCCTACAGTGGCAGAGCTAGTAGATGGTCCTGGATTTTACATTCTCTAAGAGGGCTATTTCCCCAAGAGTCTTTCCAGTCATGCCTGAGATTGACACAGATGAAGTTGGAATTCATGTTCATCTTTAAGGTAAAAAACATAAGCCTTGTGAGGATACTCATTGATGGGAATCTGTGGAAGCACCTGCCTGGTACCTGGCCCACAGTATGAGACTTATAAAAGTCAGGTCTGGTGCTGTGTTCATTCCAATACCCATCAGTATTACTGTAACTATCATCCTCCCTTCCTTATCAAAAGGGTGCTCAACTGAAATCCAGGTAGATAAGGAAAAAGAAAAATTTGGTTCATTTTGAAATCTAAGTAAGTAACTTATTGAGCCTGAAACTTCTCTCACCTGAGAAGTACATTTCAGAAAAGCACCAAAGCAAAACCCAAAAGAATGATTCTCTTTCACGTCCTCTGGATGGGAATGGGAAGTATTTTAAAAAAAGAGTAGTTGTCATTTTTATCTTCAGTCTGGCTGACTCTGGCTGTTTTGGAAGCTTCCTTATGTGGAAATCTGTGCTTTTGCAAGCTCTAAAAGACCTGTTACATAAACAGGATGGCCTGACAGTGCACCAAGTCCACACAGATTCTTCATAAGTGGTTCATCCAGGATCTTCCAGCATCAGGCACTGCTTTTCTCCCTTGCCTTGTGAAGATCTGTGGGGATTCTTCATAGAGAGGTCTGGCCTGCTCCTCTCTACTGCCCAATACCTGCCTCAATGACTCTCCTTATCTCTGCCTGCTGTTCCTTCCCTTCCCTGCCACATATCCACTTGAATATGCTATCTGCCTGACACCAGGACTCACAGTACTACTTCCTTCCAGCTGGGGGAAAAATACTTATTTTTTCTAGTGTGTCTTCTTTGACTCTTGTCTCTTCTTTGTTCCTTAAAGTGGAACTGCTTGGACTTGCATAGGGCTGCCACAACAATGTTCCACAGACTGGGTAGCTTAGAATAACACAGATTCATTATCTCTCAGTGTTAGGAGCTAGAAGTCCAAAATCAAGGGCTTAGTAGGGCCATGTTCTCTCCAAATGCTCCAAGGAGGAATTGTTTCTTGCCCTTTTTAAGCTTCTGGTGCTTGCCCTTAATCCTTGACATTCCTTGGCTTGTAAACACATTGCTCTAATTTCTGCCTATGTTCTCACAGGCATTCTAGTCTGTGTCTCCCTGTGTGTTCTCTAAATTCAAGTGGCATTCTCTTCCCTGTGTCTGAGACCAAATATTCTTCATATTATATTGTATCAGTCATCAGATTTACAGCCCCTTCTATCTCAGTATGACCTTAACTTGATAACTATTAGATCATACTTTCAAGTAAGGTCACATTCTGGGTAGGCATGGATTTGGGGGGACATTATTGAACCTAGTATAAGTCTTCATGAACACTTTTTTCTTGTAGACTCTCCTCTACAAAGCACAAAGGCCCATCTGGCCTGCTGAGATCCAACTCCGGCTCCTACTACATTGTGTACTTCAGTGGGCCTGGCATTGTGGCCTGAATATGGTACCTCACTTACAACCTTTCTGGAAAAGTCTTGCTCTCATCTCTAGAGTCAGGCTTTCCTGAATGCTCAAAACTTCCAAATAAGACTTAGAAAATGGTTCCAACCTTGGGCTTTAAGAAGAGCAGGGTTCTCTTCTAATAGAATGGGTTGAATGCCACAAGTATCACACTATATCATGTTGAGATTCCTCACATTAGTTTCCACTGGGTTCTTAGGTTATATCACACTCTGCAGGAATCTGTGAGCTGGCAAGTGTCTCTGTTATTCATCTTCCATAATTAGAGTAAGAGATCTCACCTGCATCAACTGGCACCAGTCCATGGTGAAAAGAGCATGAAGCCAGATAGAAGATTTAGAACCTTGGCATGATAGTTAAGTCATGGCTCCAGCTGGACTGTCTACCTCACAGTAAAAGCCACAGCACCCACCATCTCCTGACTTTTGATACTCAGATCCATTAGTGATACAGCCTCAGTTGACTCTGTTCTTCTGATTATCAACTAAGACATGTCTGTCCATATCATAGTGCCCAAGGGAGAACAAAGTTCTTTTCATAGAAGGGAACACATATTGAAACCCCACATTTACAAGCTTTAAAAAAAACCAAACACCTATTTGGGGGCCAAAAGTTTGGCCTAGTGGTAGAGTGCTTGCCTAGTATGCACGAAGACTGGGGTTCAATTCCTCAGTACCACATATACAGCAAAAGTCAGAAGTGGTGCTGTGGCTCAAGTGGCAGAGCTCTGATTTCAAGCCCCAACCCAAGGACTGGCAAAACAAAACAAAACAAACAAACCTATTTAGCTTAAAATTCTGTGATGAGAACCTCAGCACCCTTGTAAGCAGGTTGTAGTAGTATTTTTATACTTGGAGATAAGTCACATGTGGTCAGAGGGAGATCCATAAATGAACAAGGCAGTGAGGATTCTCATAAAGTGAGGCTCACCACCACCCCTCACTCCACAAGAAACATGTACGAGAACTATTAACATTATTCTGAGTCTGGTTAATAAAGAAAAAACAAAGGCAAGCTAATCAATAAATGAAATCATAGTGGAGGCAATGATGTAATGTTAATTTTAACTTACGTTATTGTTAGACAACACAAATAATGGTTGACAGAGCTTCTCTTACCTCAATTCCTTCTTTGTTTAAGGCATATTCATCAAAATTCAAAATAGCTATCTTAATCGTTCTGGGAGGGGGCAGGACCGTCAGGCCAATATTGATGGCATTGCTCCTCTTGGAATCTAGAACGATGATCTCCTGCCTTTTTCCATCTGCAGCAGTTTTCTTTGTGATAAAATAAGGAAAATTAAGGATTAATGCATCATCTTAAGATCTCTATGGGTTTCATTATTAAAGTCAAGCTCACTCCTTATTTAGAGATGAAAATAAATGGCCCTGGTTCAGCTCAGGGAAGAACTGGCTACTGCTCAGCTCAGAAGAAAGAGATCAAGGATTAGATTCTGAGAAGCTGCCAAGCTTGGGTCAGCAGTGGAACTTCACAAGTCAGACACATTACAAAATGAAATTGATTTTCCTTCAATTGGGGAAAATGTGATCTTTTGGAAGAAAAAAAACACAGAAACTTTGTTTTTCCAAAAAAGCACTGAAAACAAAGTAGAATCTTTAAGGTTCTTTTCCTGAGCTGTCGGGTGTCAGAATGTGTCTTGGTTGGCTCACTACATATGGTGTGTGCCCGGAGAAGTGAGGACACACACTGAGAAACAGATCAAGAGGGAGAGGTCAGTGTGGTTGGCCTGTCAGCCCCTCACATCCTTGGCTGCAGTCTCAGGGCCTATCATGATTCAAAGATCCCATGCCTTTTAGACCAGTGTTATCTCCATCTTTGCTGCTATATTCACCCTCTGTGCAGCTGCCCATTGGAGGATGGTAAACTGGGGCTTTCTAAGAAGGAGGAATGAGAAGGCAAATACTGATAAAGAAGAATGAGGGACAGTTGGTCACAGAGACCAAGGATGAGAACAGGGGATCAAAGGTGTGAATCATAAGAAGCTTAACATGGCAAAAATCCTGAAGGAGAAGATCCATTCAGCATGGTGATGGGTTCAACCCCAGGCAACTATAACTTACCTTAGTCTGCAAGGGTCACCTCAAGCTGGAACCTTATCTTGGAACCTGATAAAAGACCTGGAATCCAGACTGGGGTTCAGGGAAAGGAGATAAGGAGTAACATTCCTTTGTTTGGTTTGTTGGGAATTCCCAGGCATGAGGCTAGGGTTTGATGGAGACCAGTCCTAGAAGACTTCATGGCCAGTGAAGGGCTTTAACCCAAGCCTGTAGCTATGCACTCATTGAGTAAGGCACCATCCAGTCTTACTGTCTCCTTTGAAGTGGGGAACCTGGCTGTGCCCAGACACAGCTGAGCCATCTGGAGAAGCTGGCCTGCAACAATATTGGAGGCAGGAAGCCTTCAAGCAGAAGCAGACTGAATCCTACTGAAGTCTTCATGAGCCCTCCCAATTTAATTGGCAAAATTCTATTTTAGGTCCTTAAATATGCATTTGGGAATCAACACAAATTTCCTCATGAAGAAAACAACTGAAAACATCCCAGCTGTGTTTGGGGCCTGGTGGCCAGGAGGGGACAATTCCTGTGGGTGTGGCCAGAGGCTTTGAATAGGATTACCAGGGAGATGGCTATAGATGTATCTCTGCTCTGCAGGGAAGCCCTTGTCTTCCATAGAAGCCCCTGAAAATTCTCAATTCAGCTTTTAAGTTGTTGACTTCACTACAATATGTGGACTATTAAGAAGAAATGAGAAAAGGCTGACAAAAAGTTCCATATAGGCAATGAAGAGGGATGTTACACCAATGCTGAGATCCCTGCTACTCTATGTGTTGTGGGAGCCATTAATTTGAGCCTGCTCAAATTAATTTCCTCTTCCCAGATCACCAACACATCCCTGGCTTTTTTTTTTTTTGCTAATGTGTCTGTTAACATCTTTCCTATCTACAATTTTCACACCTAACTAAAGCTGGTTCTGTGACTTAGTTCTGGTTTAGCTTTCCAGACTTAAAAATGATACAGCCTAGCTATGCCTTTACCCGTCCCCTTCTTCCTGCTTAGAATGTGGATTTGTGGCCTGCAGGCACAGCTGTAGACAGCTTGTTAGCAGAAGGAATGAAGCCACTTGGATGGCAGCACAGATTCTCTGGAAATTGCAGGCCTTACCCTCTTATCCATACAGTCCTCATCCCTCTAGGAGCCCAGAGACAGGCCTGTGCCGACCCAACTAACACATCTGGAACATTTATGCAACGAGAAGAAGCTGGTCCCCTATAGGAAGAAGCAGTCCCATGGCAAACAGCTACTCACAAACAACTTAGGAGAGAAGACGTTTCACATTTTAGCCTGTTCCCTGAGAATCCATGTCCATATTTGACAAATAACCTACACAATATATGTGGTGATTCTATTCCTGCCAGCACCTCAGTTTATCACTGGTGCCAATGGGCATGTCTACACAATTTCTAATACATTAGAGAAGTTCAAATCACTCCCTGAACAAGCTCCACTAAACAAGCGAAGACAACAGGGAGAGCTGGTTCCACAGATAACTCCCCACCTTTTCAGAGCACATGTCCACGTCAGAGGACAAGCAGTCTTCAGTTCTGATGCAACCGTTCTTTTGAATCAAAGCCTCAAGTCGGCAATAATGAACATTACTGGAGCCTCAATATAGTCCCACAACAGTGTAACTACTGTCCTCTCTTTCAAAACCTTCTCCCTTCCTGTCGTTCCCACACTCAGAGCAGCCCACTGCAAGCCTACAGCCTCTAGCCTCTTAGCCTCATAACCCATCCATCCTACACTTGCCAAACTCTTCCAGACTTCCTCTCTTTATTGAATTTCTTTGATTAAAAAGCTACAGTGATGGTATCTGGTTTATAATTAGAAAATTGAGGTGATAAAGAGGGAAAATAAAGCAGGAGCCAGAGAAGGAACAGGCTTTGGTCCTTGTGAAGGTCAGGAAACACAAATGACCTTCTGAAGGCATCTAGAAGGGAGGCATGAGATGTGCAGGAAAAAGGTAAAACAGAAGGTAAAGACAGGAGCTAGGAAATCCATAGTTCAGTATTGTAACTTACACGGATAATTTTAGGTGCCTGAGAAGATGAGCTAGGGAAAATTGTTGCTCAAGGCCAACCCAAGGAATGAGTTAACAGAAACAATAAAAAGCTGGCACAATGGCACATAAAGTATAAATAGGAGAACTGTGGTCTGGATGGTTTGGGCTAAGAAGTCCTATTTTTAAAAAAATTAACTAAAAAATAAAGTAAAATTGCTTAACAAATGCAAAGTCTCAAGCTCAAGAATACCAATATTACCAGAAGAAGAACTTGGTTTTGCATTGACAGATCACAGACCAGACAAATGCCCTCTAAATGGCACTCAATAAAGAAAATAATGCTTTTAAAATATTAATACAAATCAGGGTCTACTGAAAAGAAAATAAGATTTACATTTTAAAAAGAGGCTTGGCTAAATGAAAATATCCCATTCCCAGAAAGGAAGTCTTAATTTATGAATGTGCTAGATATTTCTCATCCAAAATATACACTTAAAGCAATTTCATCAAAATGACATAAGATTTATGTTCAGAATTAGAAAAATATATTATAAAAGTCATGTGTTCTTAAAACTAAATAATATTCTTTAAAATGAGAGTTATGTGTACTATCTATACAATTTGCTATACGTACCAACTACAAAACTAATAGACCTTGTAGCAAGGCACCAAGATACACTAGGCAGTATGAAAAAATAGACAATGCTCTTAAGACATTGGCCTAGGCCATTCCCAAAAAGACAGCCAGATTAGTGACTCTAATATGGAACCAAAGGCATAACTATAAACAGAATAACCCAATATGGTAAGTGAATACCATGATAGACTAGTACTTCTTAGGAAAAGCCCAGACAGAAACAGGAACAGAGCTTGGATGAAAACAGTTAGACTGGCATAGGGGTGATGGTAAACTATACCCTAGCAAATCACTGCTGTTCACTGAAGTCTCCACCAGTACAAACTGCAATCTCCACCCACTGTGAGTAAAGATCAATGACCTCCAGCCTGAACAGATGCAGAAGAGGCTGAGAAACAAGCTCAGTCTTTCCACAATCTCTTTCAGACTAGCTGTATGTATTTTCATATTTATATATTATCTCTTTTTACTATACCATCTCCTGAAATAGTCATTTCCTAGGTTCTTCCCAAGTGCTCAGTCCTCAAATGGAACATTCTGTATAAAGACCAACAAAGAAACATATTCGTAGGGTGGGTTCCAGATATCACAGATCAGCTTTGGGACAACAGAAATCTTAGTGCTTCTATCTCAAACATTTCACTTTGTATTCAACAATTTTCAAGAACTACCAGTAAGGAAGGGATGATGGAAGGAATACCAATGGGCCAACATTCCAGGTCCAGGCTTCTAGACTAGGGGACAATTGAATAGGAAAATAGGAAAACTGCTTCTGGAGCATATCAGCAAAAGGGAGTGCATGAGGCAGTGTGGGGGAAATCACCATAGGGCTATCTCTGAGCATGCTTCTTTCCCAAATATGTCCATAAGTTTACAAGGAGAAAAGGAACTTGATTCTTTAAGATAGAAGGTGAGCCCCTGGAGGGGATCCAGCCTTGTATTCCAGAAAGTCTAGTTAAGCTGAAACTTGTATGGCAAACATTCCCTTCAAAGCTACAGAGGTGCTTCCAAGACACCCACTGTAAGCCTTTCCCATCAGAGATAAAGATATCTCTGGAGACATACTTTGGGCTTCGATGCCATGTATGGCTTTTGTTTGCTTTTGACTTGGCCAAGAACACTATAGGGAGAGGGGGCAGGGTGTGAACAGCCTAGAAAGACCAGAGACAGAGGTTACCCTCTGTCCAGAGGGACAGCAAAGAGGAACAGGCAATTTAGCTCCTTTTTCTCAAGTTTGTCCAAGAGGGTGAGGGAGCAGGCTGTAGGGAGAAGACAGAGGAAAGCCCCTCTAGGATGCTGTTTCAAATAAAACAAGAGTTATAGGACTTCCATGAAGCACAGGGGAGATAGCCACTTAGGTAGCTATTGCTAACTATCAAGGCTTAGGGGCAGTACTCTGCCTACTCCCTGCAGCTCAGAATCATCTGGTGGTTGGCTACCTGAGTTACAAATTCACTTTCTAGAACCAAAGTTCCCAATAGATAGAACCAGAAAATTCAACCACGCAAAGTCAGAAAGTTATATGAGTCTTTTACAGAACAGTGAAGTTAGATTACTAGGTTCACCTGGAAAATAAGCAGTGTAACACTTCAAGTTTACTCAGAGGCACGGGTGCTATAACGTTACAGATGCAAAGATGTACAACAAAATGTTTCATAGGAGGGAATACAAAAGTCAGGCTTTAGGCACATCAATTATTGCCTCCAAGAAAATACATTTTTATTAAGTGAAGTAAGCCAGACTCAAAGGAACTTAGGCTCAATGGTTTCCCTCATTCGTCATAATCAGTAGAAACCTTGGGCTCTATTAGCAGAGATTTGCAATAGAGCAAAATCTTGATACATAAGGCCATATAATGTGAAGCTAATTGAAAGGACCTCCAGGACATTGAAACAAAAGCCATATAATGAATGATTGTTGTCCTTAATGTACTATGTTGTCTCTCATCTCCTTTGCTGTCCCTTGGTTATCTCATATTGGTATAGTATCTCACTTTGTTATCGGATATATTGAATTTATTTGTATTTGGATATTTGAAATTTGATAGGGAAGGGGGGAAAACCAAGACGGGTGGGGGGTGTGGGGGGATGAGGGAAATGGGTACCAAGACATGTGAAAGGGTATCAATGTATGTGAATTAATTCACCTTCTATCTGGCAAATATCATGTAACCCTTTTACTAATTACAATAAAAAAATTATAAAAAAAAAGAAAATACATTTTATAGTTTTCAAGAAAGGATCCAATCTTGATTCTGAATGGTTGTTTGTGATCACATGCAATTGTGATCTTAACCCAATATTGGAAAAAAAACCAAAACCCTTTAATTTCCCCACTGAGAGTGATTCAGTTTAGAAAAGAGAAGTTGAGGATTCAAAAAACAGGAAAAGATGGCCAAATTTAAATAATACACAGTAATCATTAAGCTTAAAAGTGTCTTATAATATTGACATACTCCCCTTGAAGACTTGAAGAATAATTTTACAAGTAACAGAGGAAGAGTTAACTTTCCAACACCAAAAAAACTTGTATATTCAAAGGTACTGTGACTGAACTAAGGACCTGATATTCATATAGAATTCTGAAGGTCTTAAAGAACATTTTTAAGTCTAAGAATGCTCCTATGAAAGCCACTGTCCTCTGTGCATGCATCTCGGCATCACTGTTAGGTCTCAGTCTGGATTTGGCTCAGCAAATCACGTCAAGAAATAGTAAATTTATCTTCCTCACAGCTCCCTGCCAGTAGACTGATGTCACAGGGTATTTTCAAAACTGTGACAGTCAAAGGATACAGTGGTACAGATGTCCTCACAAGGATGGGACAAACTATGGATTTTTCCTAAAGTCTTGCAAAAAGTGGATGAAGTACATACTGAAGTATTAAAGGTGGGGGCAGGGAGAATATCTCCAACAAACATTAAGTCTAAATAAAGACCATAAAACCATTAGAACAAAATTTCTTGCCAGAAAAGGCTTGCCTTATTAATTTAGGCCAAAAAAATTTTAATTTCCTCTTTGAAAGCACAGCAAAGATCAATGGCCAAAGAGCAAGACATTCTGCATTAGTTCAATGTATCATCCTAACAAGGAGAGTTACACAAGACTTACTAATCTTGCTATTATAACAGCATAAAAAGTTTTCTTTGAAATTTTCAGGGAGGATTTAGGCTTTTTGTATTTAGTACTAAGCAAAATAACATTTTCCCCTTATGTCCTAACAATGAATATAGCCTAGAGAATTATTTCTTTCTTATCTGGTTAGAAACATTACTATGGAAGGTGGTTGGGAGTGCATTGTTGCTTTGGTGTCCCATTTGACACTCTAAGTAAGATATACAATCTAAGGCTTACTTTACAATTCCCAAAGTGCTTTAGAAACCACCCATGCTAAGGATTATCCCTTGACCAATTAACTCATCAATTCCGAATTTGCTTTAAAAGTCACTATGTGTAGTTTCTAAAACAGCCTAAAACTTCAAGACAAAACAAATTTCACTAGATTTATCCTGGAAACTCTCTCCCTCTCCATGATAAGCCCAATGAGCTCAAAACACTGGGGGCAACATCAGGTCTCCAAAGGGGAAACTAAGTCCCTTTGTTTCTAGTGGTGTTCTTCACACCATATTTGTATTGGTCTTATATAATCTGGGAGTAGAAGGGACCTTGTGGCTCTATATGGTAAACAAAGGTTAGAAATCCATATCCTGGAATTTCTCAAGATACTGTTGAATCCAGCCCTTCTAGAGTTTTCTGCCCTCATGTCTTTCTCAGAGGCCACTTTAGCTCTCCTATGTGATTCACCCACTATCATCGAAAGCACAATAGAGTGGAATTTATCACAGGATTTCTGTTTTCACAAAACACAATGAAAATCTCTTATATATATATATATGTCTATATTATATTCTGAAAGCAAAGTGGATCCTGCTTCTGAAATTATTTTGAAAGGAAACTAAAAAGTACATCTTTGTGTTCTTATCATGTTCATTAATTGAATCCCAGGTCTGACTCATGAATCTCTGCTTGGGGGTGACCTGAATGATTTTCCTATCCAATGTCAAGTGTTAATCCTAATTTGTCTTTTCTGTAACCTGTTGTAAAACTCTTGCTCACATTTCCTGTTTTTAAAAAACAAAAACCTTAAAGGTCTAAAGCCTCCTAGGTCTCAATTTAGTAAACTTGTTGGTATAGCTGTCCTTCAGTGTCTAGGTCCCTTGGGGAACTTGCTACAGAATCCCCTGAGGGTATCAGAATCCTCAGATGATAAAGTCCCTTATGTTAAATGGCACAGTATCTGCACATGTTATATACATATCTTTTCATGTACTTTCAATAGTCATTGTACTACCTAATTCAAATAAACCAGTATGTACCCAGATGCTATATTGTATTGTTTATGGAGTTATAATAAGGAAAAAGTCTGCATATGTTCAGGGTAGATGCATATGTCTTAAGTATTTTTCTTCTGTGATGGTAGAATCTGCAAATGTGGAACTCACAGTTATGAATGGTTGACTACATATCATTTTATCTTGTTTCCACTTTACAAAAAATAGGCAAACATATACCCTCTAGCTATATACCATTTTACTTGGGGGAAGAATGGAACTTTGGTCTACTGGAAGAAGCCAAAATCTCATCATCAATTAAATCAGCCATAGTAGAACCAAAAGGAATGAGGCAGGAGATGCTGTCATTTGTATCTTCTTAAGGAAATTTAATTTCACCATTTCCTCTGCAAAAAGACAGAAGTGCCTTCTGTGCCAAACTGCTACTCTTTGTTGTTCCTCCCAACTCTGAATCAAGCAGCAGCCTATACCCAGAAACCCTCAAGGGTGATGAGCAACCACAAGAAGTGAAGAACCATAGCCAGACAAATGAGCCAAGGAAGGGGATGTGGAGAAGGAAGTAGAGATGATGACGAGGAAGGAAAAGGCAGGGGAAGACTGGCCAACTGGGTCAGTGGGTTGGAGGGTAGAGGTAATGAGGCAGATTGTGGGTAGGTCCTGGCAAACCATACTGCTGCCTTACTCCCAGCTGGATTTCTTCCTCAAGTGCCAGGATGAATGTAGGAATGGGACAGGAGCATGAGGCCTAGCATCACATGGTACCAGGGTAGAAAAAAAGTTATCACACAGGCAAGCTAAGAATTGGTAGGTGTCCAGCTCTTACTTCTTGGGTATTACTCTCTAAAAAGGGCAACAACCAAGCACATTTTGAAGAACTGGACTGACTGGGCATAATTTTTTATATTAGATGTTTTGCATTTTGGTTTTACTAATGAGGAAATTTTAATTCTGACTTGAGGGGGTTCCTAAGACTTGAAATAATTCAGGTTCAAGTCTGCGCAGAAACTGAACAGAAATAGGGTAAACATCACCTGGCAAAGAGCAGCAAGTCATTTAAGAACCTTCATGTGGATTTATAAAAGGAGAATGACAAATTTCACTCCCCACCACCACAACTTGTCTTTTACCATCACGAGCAGCATCAGGCACCTCCTTGTTAAAAGGAATACTTGTCCAAGGATGTTGCACAGCATTTTTGATTCAAAATTGTTGATATTCGGTTCAGAGAGGTGACCTGAGGAACTTTATTCTCAGCCCAAAAGATGATTAAATGAATGAAGCATCACATAGGGATGCTCATGATAATAAGTTCTTATGTGTTTAGTCTACATTCATATTTTATAAAGAGAGCTTTCCCAGACCCCAAGTTCCTGAAAAGAGAAGATGAATCAGGCTTCCCTCAAAGGTATTCTACCACCTGAGTCGCATTCCTAGTCATTTTGGCTTTCATTATTTTTCAAACATGATCTTTTTCCCTGGGCCAACCATGATCCCCCCAATGAGGATTCCTGCATACTGAGATGACAGCTATATGTTACCAAACTTAGTTTTTATTGGTTAAATGGGAGTCTCATGAACATTTTTGCCTGGGTTAGCCTCAGGCTATGATCTTCTCAATTTCTCCTTCCCAAATAGCTAAGATATTGGGCCTGCTTGTTTATATCGGTTCTAAAACTAGAAAAAAAATACCCTGAGTCACAAGCATTTAGAAATTATTTAAAGAGAATTTTTTATACTAAGATACATAAAGGAGGCATGACTGAAGCACTGAATTATGAGAAGTACAGTCTGTAGCACAACATCTTTTCTTTTGTTATCCAGATTTTACTAATCATGACTTTCTAACTCGATGTCGGATTATTTCATGTTCAGGAACGTCACATCCCTGTAAACAAAACCACAGTGACGAGGTCTGCAAGTCCTCCAACACTCACAAAAACTAAAATAATCTTGATGCGTGTGAGATATTTATAAGATGCTAAATATTTGGCTAGTGGGACGCATCTAGATAGTTCCAGTATGCTGACACTGTTAGGGATTTATCTAGAGAAACACTGCTTGAATTAATTGCCTTTGCAAAAGCATCCAGCAGCTACAGCTGAAATCCAAAATGCAACTATTAGCTGTAATTGAGTAAGTGTGCAATTTTCTAGTTAACACTCACATATGGCTAACCTTGTCTTTTGCTCATGACTTTCTGGGTCTTTAAAAGCTACTTTGGATGTAGCACAAGAAAACTCTGTGATAAAGGTAGTTTTATACCAGTTGAGATGTTACCAAAGAGCCAAAGCCACCCAGAAGTAGTGTTTTAGAATAAAACTCTTCAAACTACCCTCAGTGCACATTGAGAAGCATACTAGAGCCCAGTCATACCTTTGTGACAGACAGTTCCTTGGATTTAGATTCAAACAGGTGCTCCAGTCTGGAGGTGTCCACCTTAATTGGTTCCAGTTTCGACCACAGGAATTCTCTGCAATGGCGGTTATTCTTACAAGGCCACTCAAAGGGCCGAACTTCATTCCAGAACAGACGGATGGTCTTCTTTTTCTTAGTAAATGCAGGCTGGCCCCTGGGTACCTGGGACCACCCTAAGCCCTGAGGAGCACTGAAGACTGGAGGAGGAGGAGCCAATAAATTACTGGGGACTGGAGGGGGAGGCACACCATCCAACAGGGGTGGAGGGGGTGGGGGTGGTAAACCCAGAAATATGGGTGGGGGAGGGGGAGGTGGCCCTGGGGTCTCCCTTGGACCCAGGTCCATGTCCAGAACATCTATGTCATCTTCCTCCCCTAGGTCAGTGAAATCCATGTCTTGAATTCTGAGCTCCCTTGGATTGGCCATGAGCTGGTCCCAGATGTAGTCAGATTCTGTCTTCAGCTGTGCAGGTGCCGTTTCTGGGGTCTTGTCATTGGATTCTGCATCCGAAGAGAGAGAACCTCTTCCCAGGTCACCACTGTTGAACTTCTCAGCAAAAGCCTTCACACTGCCCCGGTTTTCCAAACAGCCCATGTCCACCCTCCTAACACACTCCTCTGGGGCTTGAGAGTTGGCTTGCAGTGTGGATATCCTGCTGGCGAGGCTGGCCACAGCCTCCGCCTCCTGCTCTGTCCTCCCCTCCTCAGCCTCATCCTTCTCCTCATCCTCGGTGGACTTTCTGTTATGGGCATACAGCATATCCAGCATGAACCGTTTGTTGGTGAGGATATCTCCACACTGTCCATTTACACCTGCATCCTGAATGCCTGTGGACCACAATCCTGAAATCACATAGGGCAGAACAAGTAAGAAACTTCAAGGCTACTTCATTTCTATGAGAAAACCCAATTACATAATAAGAAGGATAGGTACATACAAGTGACTTCAGAAAAGATACCAAAGCAAAGCAATCAAAGCAAAAGGTGGCCATGGAGGATGACCTACCTGCTCCAGGTCCCAAGACTCTTCTGGGTGCAATACTGTACCTAGTCAGGGCAGCTAGTCAGGATCCCCCCCCCATACACAGGTAGCCAGTGAACTGTGTCATAACTATGTAGGAACAACAATATAGGAACAATAGCTCTCTGGCCTAGGGCAGGTTTTAGACAGACTATGTGGTTACCTTTTTCTGCCTAGGTTATGACTGGACATCACTCAGTTGAGGTCACTGATTGTACTTTAAGTTTCTGGCTCCTTGTCTTACGGGGGCTTATTGCTTAGCAGTCTCCTCCACTCCCTCCCTTCTCATGTTTCCCTCCATCTATCCCGAGCCTTGCTGTCTCATTCAGCAGCTTAACAAAGTCAGAAATCTTCTAGAGCCCCTGCTCTACCACCAGCTTCCCACTTGCAGCTGAACTCCAGGACACAGCCTGTCTCGTGTAACGTTTCACACACTGTTCCCCACCGACTCTGTGTCTGCAGCAAGGAAACTACACCAAAGGTCCTCTGTCCCAAGTCTCCCAGGCTCCTCTCACTAGATCCTTTCTCCTGAGACAGGAACAGGGGTTATCATCTCTCTCCTTACATCTCCATCTACAATAAAATTTTTCTTTTCCTTTAATGCATGCAATTGCTTCCAAGAATTGTTCGTCCAGTGTGTCTAATTTTTCTCTTTATTCTTTCTGCAACTACTGGTGCTTTCCAATCTTCATGCATTTGAAATCTATTCTTTTCACTGGGTGATGGCTCATGCCTGTAATCCTTGCTACTCAGAAGGCTGATTATCTGAGGACCACAGTTCATAGCCAACCCAGGTAGTAAAATTATGAGACTCATCTTCAATGAAACAGCAAACAAGCTGGGAAGTAGAGCTATGGCTCAACTTCTAGAGCACCAACCTTGAACAACAAAAAAACCTCAGGCTTAGACCCTGAGTTCAAGCCCTAGTGTCAGCACACACATAGCAAAATTGCTTCTGTCTTGTCCCTCTAGGCTTACTTAGCCCATCTCTTTCACATATATTCTTCCAGAATACAATACTCACCTGCTTTGGTTGCTTCTTTCTTTAAACTTTTAATGATTTTGGATCTCTTCTCTCCATTTACCAATCCTTTGGTCGTCCCCACCTCATCTAGTCTCAAGGCTTTTATTATAGGTCTTTTGACAGGTCCTCTGTCCCACCCCTTCCCAAAGCTGCTTGTCTTCCAGGGGTTTTCTTTCTCAGCCATGGCAGTTTGCTCATTCTTGCTGCCAATACCATTTCCTAAATCCTGATTTTTTTTCATCTTTTCATCCAGTGCAACAAAGCATCTCGTGGAGTCTAGCTTTAGGTTGGATCTCAAATCCAGCCGCTTACTACTTACACTTGCCACAATCCTGGCTCAAGCCAGCATGGTTTTCCTTGAAAACGGAGATGGCTTTGATGTCAGTTGTTCTTAACACATGGTCAACATCTCTTTCCATTTCTTGGGAAAGGTTGGCCATTCTTATTTTAGCAACAAAGAAAAAGTACATTACAGGTATTACTTTTCTAGCATTTCCTTACCTATTTTACTTCTTTCATTTATGCCTTTTTAAAAGTCATTTTATTGTGTTCTATTATGTCCTTTGGAATTCCTTTTGCTCAATAATCTACTTTATCTTCCTTGACTATTACTTTTGTTTTATCACATATCTTTTCTCAACTTTTAACTTTAAATTTTATATCATTATCTTTGTAAAGAGTTTTGTTCTGTAAAGAACATGTAATTGTTTTCTGTTTCATAATTCACTTTGCAAGTTGTTTTCTTAATGTAAAGGAACATTGAACTGTGAGGGCTTACACGTACCATTTTACTAATCTTATTATTTGGATCCAGTTTCTGTTCCTCCTCTTGTGGGTTTCTTAAACATTTCTTAGAAACTTGTTTAGATTTCAGTAGTGTTTCTAGTTCTTTGACTTCATATGGTTGTTTTCCTAGTAATTAGAGATTACAACATACTAACTTCCCTCATCAAACACTGTCAAAAATGACAATGATTTTGTCTCCTCTCTTCCTCAACTCTAGGCACATGAGTGTTCCTCTTATAATCCCACTAGTGGAAAAGCTACCAAAAATGTTCTACTTTCCCCATGTCCTTTTTCTCTGTTCTGTGTAGATCATTGAATATTTCCTTTGTTGTCTTTATTACTGAGCATTGAGCTTATCAGTATTTTACTTTATTATATTTTTTCGATTCTATCATTATGTATTTGCTTTTTTATATTTTTAGTTCCATTAATTTCCCTTTGGATTTTTTAATGCTTTTTATTTCTCTGTTATTTTTCTCCTGTGTTTTCTGAATTAGTAAAGCAATATTGCAATGGATGGTTCAAAATCTTCGTCACATAATTCCAACATCTAGCTTACTTCAATAGCATCAGTTGATTCTCTTTTTCTATTCAAGTTATGCTTGTACCAGTTCTTGCTATGTTAAGCAATTTTCAATTTTGTTTTAGACATTTTGAGTATTATTTTCTAGCCATGGCATCCTAGTTGATCTCCTTCAGCAGGTAGTTATCCTTTGTATGAGTAGCATGGAGGATGTGATAGAGGAAAACCTTCAGCAACCTGATGTGTGTTATTGTCACTTCAGCGGGAGTATGTACATAAGGTGGTAAGTTCACTTCCATTATTGGCATCTTCCTGGGAAGAGTAATCTACTGACTTAGACTGCATCTTTGCCTCCAATAAGACATAGTAGCTCAGAGCCCTGCACGTCTCCTTTGACCATAGGCTGGGGAAAACATAAGGCTGACTAGCTCTGCCTCCAACAGGGTCATTTCACCTTCTTTGTGACAGGTGAGGATAGAGGCAAAACTTGCAACACCTATCAGAGAAGGCCACTGGATATTTATACAAAGATGGTTTAGTGAGATCTTACTATGGTTCGGATATATAACCAAGAACTTAAAATGAGAAAGAGAAAGATCTCCATCCTTATCAAGCTGATAATTTAGAGTCAGCAAAAGACAATAAAAAGTGTATCAATTGTAGGATAAAGCCATTCACACTAGTGCCATAGAGAGAAACATATGAAACAAGCATAAAACTCCCCAACCAGAAAAAGTTGAGTCTCTTTCAAGCTTTGCTAACCCATGTGTTAGTAACAGGTACAGCCATTGGAATAAGACAGGGAATGATTTTAATTGTCTTCAGTTTAACTGAGGAAATTATGAAAAGCAAAAATCTATCCTGTCAGAGCTTCTCTTACTGGGCTCCTGAAGGCGTTTGTGAGTAGTGAGATTTGTCTAGAAATGATCATCTACAGCAAGTAACACAAGAATGAAACCAAAGGTCACTGCTAAACCCCAATTCCTGAGTCTGTACACTTGGACAACCCCCACATTGGTCGAAAGTCAATGGTCCTACACTGGCAACAGTGTCTCCATTTTTGGAAAGTTGTCCTTATTTGGAAGAATATTGCATAATCTGATTCAAGAAAATTCAGTCCTGGGCTGGGAGTTTGGCCTAGTGGTTAAAGTGCTTGCCTAACATGCACGAAGGCCTGGGTTCGATTCCTCGGTACCACATACATAGAAAAATGCTAGAAGTGGTGCTGAGGCGCAAGTGGTAGATCTCTAGCCTTGAGAAAGTCCAAGGACAGTGCTCAGGCCCTGAGCTCAAGCCCAGGACTGGCAAAAAAAAAAAAAAAGAAGAAAGAAAAAAAAGAAAAAGAAAGTTCTGTCCTTGGTCTTATTTTTATTAGTCCAACTTGCTGATATGTTCTGACCCTGCTGAACATAGAGACGATGGATTCTTGATAATATTTATAATACATAAACATTCTAAAATGCGAAAATGTTCAAGAAAACTTACCTTATATCCTGTATAATGCTGTAATTCCATTAAATGTGAACATTTAAGAGACTATAATTTGATTTTTAAAGAAAGTAAGTCATTAGTATATGTAACAGAAGATTTTCAGTGCAATCATTTCTGGTATTTCAGCCCTTTCTTATTGCATTAAAGTGATTGGTAATAGAATTAAAACCTAGTAGTATATTCTAATTTGGAATAATTGAAAGAGTAACTATTTTAAGCTCAGCCAGATAAACTGACAGGTCTACTAAAAGACAATATGGTTCATTCAATTGGAACTAACAAGCCATAAAAAAAGTCATGGCAATCTGATATATTGGATATATTTGTATTTGGTTACTTGAAATTGGACAGGGAAGGGGGGAAAACCAAGATGGGGGGGCGGGGGGAGGGTAATGGGGACCAAGACATGTGAAAGGGTATCAATTTTTGTATGTGAATTAATGCACCTTCTATCTGGCAAATATCTTGTAACCCTTTTATTAATTACAATAAAAATATTTTTAAAAGTCATGGCATTTTCTGGAAAGTCATTTTGAAGCTTTGGGAGTTGACTGTTTCACTTTGTATATGGCTTAAAAAGGCTAGCTCTTAAACCATGCCTCCATGATGAAAAGGATTACGTGAGGAAGGCAGTATGCTTGCTGACCTACTACCTCAACAGCACGCAAGTTATTGGCAGGATAACTAAGCCTTGTGGTATCCCAGATGGTACAAATGATTTACAATTCCTATAACCTTTGATGGTACCTCCCTTCATTCAAATGAGATCCTTTGGAGCCAAACCCACAATCTAGTGTTCTACTTACTCCCCTCACAAGTGAACTGAATGAATATCAGGTGTTAACTCTGAAATACCACAACTATACCAAGGGAAGCATGCACATATCCTACTAGAGAGTGACCCTGAATATAATGAAGGAAATGACTTCCATTCTGTATGGTTCAGTCTGGAATATCAAATCAGCACCATGGAGTGAGCCACATTTGAATGGAACATTCCATCTCATTTAAAACAAATTGCTTTTGGAAAGGTCCAGTTGTCATGACTTCATCTAAAACGATCCATGGAGTTCCAACATTGCATGCTTCTAAATGTCAATCAGGAACTTAAAAGGGCTAGTTACTATGGTAAACCATTAAGCCACTAGAAGGAAACGAGCATTTCTCTCTTTTTTAAATAGCTGTCTAATAGAAAACTCTCCATTATCTGGACACTTTTGCTACAGGTAAAGGGCTCGGGGCCACCTTTCTAGGAGGTAGGAAGCTGCCGGGTGCCTGTCACAGTGGTCACATTCTCATCCTCAAACAATGGCTTATGAGAGAGCTGCTGCCACAGCCCCAGGTCACCTCAGACGGCAGCCTAAGTGCTACAGTGAACCTGGTCCTCCGCCTGGGGCTCACTGGAACATGCTGACTGAAAAAAGGGTTTTATTTACCAGTTCCCCTGTCTCTGGAGGGCTTGTCCTCCTTCTCTTCCCTCTCCAACGTGCTGCTGGAGGATGAGATGCTGGAGGCGGAACAGTTGTCCCTCTCGTTCACCTCCTCGTTCTGTCTCTCTTTCTCACTGAGGGTGGATCTTTCTTCTGGCTCTGGCTCCAGGGCCCCTTCCAGTGCCCCTTCGCTCTCTGCTCCCCCTGGGGCCAAGGCTATGTCCTGGCTGGCTTCATCTGCAACCTGTCCCTCCTCTGCCTCCGGTTCAGGCTCAGGATCCCCAGGACTCACTGGTAGAGACAAGAGTAGAGATTATATTGACAACAAGGATTTCTTGGGGATTCTGTAAAAGGTAAGCATGGGTTTGAGGTTGATTTTTCTATGCTGCTCAGTGGTGGGCAGAAGAATAAAGATGGCCCTGGGTATTTATTCAAATACTAATGGAAGGGATTATGTAGATGTAAACAGAAGTACTCGGTCAGTTGACTTTAAAACATGGACATATAATTGGGCAGGCTGTCTTTAATCGATGACCCCATTGTTATGATGGTACTAGGATTTGAATTTAGCACATCATACTTGTAAGCCATGTGAGCCACTCTGCCATCCTTTCTGCATTAGTTAATTTTGTGATAGGCTTCAGTTTAGGACCAGTCCAGTTTGAAGCACAATCCTCCTACTTTTGCCTTTCTACATAGCTGGGGTAACAGATACCACCACCACTACCACCACCACCACCCTCAGTCATTGGTGATAGAGGCTTATGAAGTTTTTCTCCAGAGTGGCCTCAAACCAAGATTCCTACTCTTCACCTCCTAAGTAGCTAGGAGCCACCAAGTACTAAGTCCAGTTCATACAAATCTTTTAAGAGAGACAGAGAGAGACACAGACAGACAGACAGACAGACAGACAGACAGACACAGACACAGACACAGACACAGAGAGAGGAAGGAGGGAGAGAGAAGGGGAGAAAGGGGGAGGGAGGGAAGGGAGGGAGAGAGACAGAAGGGGAGGAAGGGGGAGGGAGGGGGAGGGAGGAAGAGAGAGAGGGGGAGAGAGAGAAAGAGAGAAAGAGAGGCTTGACACTCTTGGAGTGCTTTTCCACATTTGCTGGGTACTGGTGAGATGCCTATAATTTTAGTTAATGCAGAAGCTGAGATCCAAAGGGTCATGTTTGAAGTCAGTCTAGGCAAAAAAAGATTGCAAGATTCCAACTCCAATGTGACTAGCAAAAACTAAGCAAGAAATGTGGCTCAAGTGGTAGAATGTCAGCTGAGCAAGCAAACCAATCAAGTGTGATGTCTTAAGTTCAAACTGTGACACTGGTCAAGAAAATAGAAATCAGAGATGTCCAGTTCTCAACAGATGAGGAAATCTGGGAGTTTAATAGCATGGGATGGTTTCCACACATATTCCTGGCTTTGAATATGGAGGGGGTATGTGGCAGTAATGTGGATGACCTTTGGAAGCTGAGAATGAACCCTGATGACAGCCAAAAAGAAACAGATACTAAGTTTAGATGTACAAACAACTAGGTTCTGCCCACACTGTGAGTGAGCTTGGAGGTAAACTCTTTCATGGCCTCCTGATCACAGCTTAGCTGGCCACAAATCTGGTCTTGGTCTCATGACAACCAGGGCCAAGGACCCAGATGAGCCATATTTGACTTTTGACCTAAGGAAACTGTGAAACAATAATAAATGCATGCTGTTTTCAGTCACTACATTTGTGGGAACTTGTTATATAGCAGTAGAAAATGAGTATGTTATCCTTTTCCCTTTTTAGGGCATGAGATCACAATCATCAGTGAATCAAGCTGAAAAGCAGGAATAGGTTAATGCTTTCCAAAATCAGTGGCTAAAGCATTGAGGCCTGTTACCCTTTGCTTGGTTTATGATTGCTCATAATGAGGAGTTAGTCTACGATTTGAGAAACTATTCAAAAGACTCATAGGCACAGTACTGGAGACTGCAGATTTGATGCACTGAGATTATATGCTTCCATTTCAGCCATGTTTCCCTCCAGGAAACAGGGAAATAACTCAGACTGGTTTATGCATTTTTTTTCTGGGAAAGGCTTTGAGTTATGAGTTTGGGATCAAAAAGATGAGAATACAAAAATCCTCCATGTCCACTGATGCATGTATAGGCCAAAAAAAGGACAGATCACTCTGTGCTCAGGCCTTAGGCACACATTGCTCAAAGGGATGGAGGAGTTCAAGTCAGATCTGCATGTAGCAGAAGCTGCAATGGGCCTATTGAAACTACAACCACAAGCAGATCAGGCAGCTCTGTCTGTCTGCTGCGGTTTGGGCATGGAAATGAATTATACAGACATTGCCTCTGAGCCCCTTAGTGAGTAAGGCTCTAGCATTACCACATGGAAGGAAACCTCAGGCCTCACTGAGCCAGGTGCCCAGCTGTCCCCAGTTTCCCAGCAAGAAGTCATTGAGGGTAGCCTCAAATCCCTGTCTGTTCTCAGGCTGCCTTTCTCTGAGAAAGAATTAGGAAAGTGTTGGAGTAGGAAAGCAATGGACAGGATGAACACCATCCTACATGGTTTCTACCCTCTACACATTAGAAACTCTAGTGAGAAGAGAAGCCCTAGTGCCTTTCTAATAGGATTTGGGGTGTGTGTGTGTGCGTGTGTGTGTGTGTGTGTGTGTGTGTGAGAGAGAGAGAGAGAGAGAGAGAGAGAGAGAGAGAGAGAGAGAGAGAGAATGTGTGTGTGTATATGTGTATATGTATGTGTGTGTGAAGAACAGAGGTCTTTTCTGTCTATCTGAAGCTTAATTTAACAATGTACATCTCCCCTGGGGACTCTCATCTCCCACTAGAGCCCATTTCTGGCGACCGTGGATTGGCCGGGGAGTCAGGGTAGTCAGCACAGTAAAGGCCTTCTGCTCCATAAAAAATATCCCTAGAGTGAGGTTTTGAGGAACAGGTGATGTAAACTTACAGTTTCCAGACAAAGATGCCTGGGCTGGCAGTACCAAGAACAAGCTAACACCCACATGCCTGAGAATGAATATGTCCTGTACTTTTCCTTATAAGCAAAACTGGGCTACTTAATGGGAAAGACAGAGAAAACCTTTCAGAAAAGTCCCTTTTGTGTGGAAGCAATTTTTATGGTAACTTCTTTTTCATTTGATAAGACAGTATTTTTGAGATACCAAAACACCATTCACTTTGCAAGCATGGCAAAAGCAGAGCTTGAGCAGGGGCAGTGTCATCACTGGGTTGACAGAAAGCATATGTGTTTGCATACACTTACTCCAGGAAAGCCACATCAAAACAAAAATGTGATTCCAACAGCCTAGCATGTGTCACACATGTGAGTGTTCATGGGTAACCATCTGGGGAACACTGGCAAGACTGTCTCCCCATGGCTCCATCACACACAGGCAGGGACAGGTCTACTTGGCATTCCCTGGAATCTTGATTGGCAAGGAGGGAGGATCTATGGCTGATGGCTGCTGGACTTCAGCCTCCATGGATTTCCCACCTTTCTCTTTCCTCTTAACACACAGGACTCAGACAATGACTTACTCCTGATCACCCACCCCCCATAAGCCCAGGGTTTCCTATACAGGTGTGGTAATGAATGGATAGGGAACTGATGATGCAATGTCACTCAGTGTGATAGTGTGTAACTTCAAGGAACTGGACATGTAAGTTTGTGAATCCATACACTTGATGATTTCTTTTTCCCTAACTGCTAGGGAGAGGGTGGTCTCCAAGGCTTTCTCTTTCCCAGTGTCCATAGGACACACTGAGGCAAATAAGGTTATTCTAATGATGAACAGAAGTAAATTATTACATGCATTCAAGTCAAGCAAAATAAGCAAGAGCAACAGTAAAGGAAATCAGCAAGGGCAAACACAGATGGTGGCATGCTTCTAACAAACTTTGCACAATGTGGCTGTCCTCAATCTCATATACCTATGTCCCTCCTTTCAAAGAGCTTGCCATGTGGAAGGAATACAAGACACAAAGCCCTATCTAAGCCAGGCTGGTAATCACAACTTTTTAGAAGGCAGAGAGGCAGGAGTTCAAGCTCACTCCAGACAAGTTAGGGAGACCCTATCTCAAAAACAAAATAGAAACAAAAGAGATAGGGTGTGATTCAAGTGGTAGAGTACTTGCATGGTTTACAGAAAGGCCTTAAGTTCAAAGGCCTGTAACAATAACCAAGTTCAACAAAAATAAAGCCAACAACAGCAACAATCCACCTGCAGGGATGATACAGGGTACCAGTGGTGGCCAATGGAAGGCACTGGATATAGTGACAAGCAGAACTGTGGGGAAGAGCCAGACTTAACAGTAGAGCCCTTCTTAGTAGGCTTAATCTAAAACAGGAACAACAAGGACAAGAAAAAATTCCCAGAGGGCCACACTATATCTTCTTCTCCTATGTGAGGGCCCCCAGAATGACCATGGGACTGGCTCCCAAATTTCCTATCAGTTCTGGACAACAGGAAGTACCAGAATATCCCTGAGACTACAACCATATTCTGGAATGTTCATTCTTCCCCTTCCTATTTGCTTTTATTTGCATTTTTCTTATTGATAACCTCTTACACACTTGTACACACACATACAATTTGAGTCACTCATTGTAAACCAGACTCTATGGCTGTGGCTCTATGGAAATATATAGAAAAAGTATTATTACCCCTTGGAATTCCCAGGACATGGGAGGAACCATGTAAGTCTGCTGTTTAAAGAGAGCTAAGATCTCTGTCAATGTGTAGGGGAAAACAGAGTTTACAACTCTTGTTTTCTACTGAACCCCATAGTAAATTAACCTTTCTCCAACCCAACAATGGTGGCACATATAGCAGTGCTCTCAACATAGTTACTCTGGTATCAGGACAGAAAGAAGAAGCCCTAAACATCCGGACAATACCTTTGCCTGGCAAAGGCAAGTGAGCCCAACCACCAGCAGACACAGGAACATTTCATCCTATTAGCTCCCATTGTTCAGAATATAAAGACATTTATCAAGGTGATCTATGTCCTAAGATCAAAAGCATGGTGCATGGAAAGGGACAACAAAGGCCTAGAGGAGACACCTAAGTCTCTATATTAAAAGGATATTTAAACAGAATCTTTAAAGATGATGAGTTGAAGAAGGGAAAGTAGATGCGAGAATGCTCCAGGAAGAAAGGACAACACAAATGGTGGCCTGGAATATGCAATATGCAGAAGACTTAAAAGATGTCTGATTTTGCTGGAGCTAAGAGCGAAGGAGATGAAGCCCATCAGGAGGTGGGATGGTAAGACTTGTATGTGAGAAGAAAGGCCTGGAACTTCATCCTAAAGGCAGAGATAGTGGCTTCAGAGAGTGACGAGCCATGTTTTAGTTTGTCTTAAGCACCCTGTGACCTGTGTCACAGCTAAGCACTCTTCTATCATACCCATAAGCTACAGGTTCTTGAGCATCATGGGACAAAGAGCCAGCAAGCAGAGGCTGCAGATAGAACAAGAAGAAAATGTAAATGTCAGTCAAGGCAGCTTGAGAGAATTAGGAAACAAAAATCCAGTACCTCATGGATAAGGGATACACAAAGAAGGAAAGAAGGAAGTGAGACCTTGGTCTCCAAAAAATTTCACCTGGAGGGGGAGCTGTGCTGGTATTTCAGAGGAACAGTCTAGGCAGGGCTGCAGGCTCACTCTGAGAAATACTTACTAAGGATTTTGCATGAACCAACTACTGAAATCCTCACAACATCTCCAGGGATGATGACATTTAGAAAGCTGGGAGACAACAGCAAAGGCTCCTCTCAGGGTGACCAAGTGGAAGGGACGGGGGCATCCCTTCCTAGTGCATGTGTGTAAGACCACACAGCACCATCTTTAAGGCAGGCTAAGGAGTGACAGTGCTAAACCAAAGGCTGGAGGCCAGGAGATGTCCGGGCTCACACTATTTGTCCATGATGTCCCCAGATGGAAGGACACAAAGATCTGTCTGCATCATGGGGGCTGTGCCAAGGAGGAGGACTGGGATGCAGAAAAGACTTGGGCTAATGCCCAGCAGCCCTTCTCCCAGCAGGGGGCATGAGGCGGGAAGTGAGAGGAGCACATGGCAAAAAGAACCTGGCAATCTTTAAGGAGTCCACAACTGGGATCTGTCTTCCTGGACCTCAGCCTACAAGAGCAGACGGATGGATCTCAACATCGCCAGAACACACTTAGCAAAGATCAGAAAAAAATGTATTTGGCCAGAATCACAATTGACCTGACTCAGAGTTTCAAACTAAATTTTAAAATGGAGATTCAGAGGGAGGGGAAAAATCCAAATTAAACTAATTAAAAGGATATGGGAATGGATTACTTATATAAGGTGAAAGAAATAATATTACAGTATAAGTAGCAGCCCCAGCACAGTCCTGAAAGGAGAAACAGATCTTACAAGGGGCTGGGAAGCCAGAATGTGATCTCATCATCATGAGAGCCCAGGCACAGGAGTACCCTGGTCTTCCTTCTGAGGCTACAAAAGGCTACCTGAGCAGGTAGAGAAAGGGATGGTATATCCTTATGCAGATGTCAGATATGGGAGGGAATTAAGGAAGACCAGGTCTGAGGATGCCAGTCAGCTCCTTCTCTGTTCCAAAATCTCCTGGGGCAAATACTCCTATCATCTTTTCCCTTCGTCCCTCCAAAAGCTCCAACACGAACCAGTCCCTCTGGTCTCAAAAGCCTGGCCTCAATATCAATCTCTGTTTCTCCTGAAGATTAAAACAAAACCTATTGAGTGCCTTCTGCACATAGGGGCTGTCCTAGGAACCATGTTAGGCCTTATTTAACCATGTTTAACTTAGTTTCTATCTATAAAGGAAAGATTAATGCCCCGATGTGGAAAAAAAAGAAGATGCATGTTCAGAGAGATTAAGTAATTTATTGAGAGTGACACAGGAGATTAGGTAGCTTCAGGCAATTCCCCCACACCATTCTCTGTTCCCCTTGATGCTCTAACAAGAAGTTCACATTTATTATAGGAGAACCATCTGTGTTTGAATGTACTGATTTCCAAACAGGCCTGTAATGATGTGTCTCCTTAGCATATACCCATAGGCACATACCCTAGAGCACCACCTTCAAGGCAGGTTAAGGAATGATAGTAATAAACCAATCAAAGTCGAAGACAAACAAAGGTAGAAGGAATGGGCATGGGCTATTTATTTATGTCTCGCTCCCTCCCTTTATGCCAGGATCAGTCTGGAAAAGACACTGTTTACATCTCATAGTCTCTATCCCCTGGCTCTCACAAGGCCTACTTACTTACCAAGTTCCTTCAGGCCTAGCAGTAAGAACAATGTTTCCAGCTTCCCCAACTGTTTTCCAATGGTGCTTCACCAGCTGTTGGTTCCCTGACTCCTCACACCTCTGCATAGTCCCTCATTGAAGGGAGTATGCATCATCTATTTCTAGCCACATCTAATGACAAGCAGAGCTCATGCACTCAGCTGGGTCAAGCTAGATTGGTCCTCCTGAAAAGTCCCAGCTATTGTTATATTCTGGTGGGCAACACAAGCTACAAAGGAAAAATATGCAAGCATTCCTGATTAGTGTGTGTGTGTGTGTGTGTGTGTGTGTGTGTGTGTGTGTGTAGATAAATAGGCAGGCAGGCACTGGCATTCCAGTTCAACCTTCATTGCCCACAATGGCTGAGACATTTTATCTCTTCCAAGAGATAAATTGGCAATAAAAAGATGTTACTAAATAAAATCTTTGGGTGCCTTCAATAGGTTTTATTCTAGGGTAGTGTCTTGATGGCTTTGCCAGGACTTGGCTTTCTGGCTGGTCTTATGAAACCAAGGGCTGGGCCAACCAGTCCTATAATAGTTGCTCTAAAATGAGCAGATTCCAGGGACCTCCCCAGTTCTAAGCTAATAACTAACACCATCGACTCTAGACTTGTAGCTTAATCACATAAATCTGTAAAAGGTCCCAAGAGAAAAAAACATCTCACAACTTTGAAAATTCTTTAGACTTTGCCTTTGGTATTAGGCCAGGTCTTGCTAAGCCGTTCACTAAGATTTATCTAAAGCAGGCTTTCTCAGCCTTAGTACCATGAATAGCTTCGGCTGAATAATTCCTCATTGTAGGAATCATTGTAAGATGTTTAACATACTCTCTTCTCCTCACTAAAGGTCTCTGGCATCACCATTTCCCCATTTCCCATTACTGGGATGATCTATGTTTCTAGACACTGCCAAATACCTCCTGGTTGAACATCTCTACTCCTGGGAATAGTTTCATTAGAACGAGTACAAACTTGGTTATTCAAGTCTTACAAGAAGAAGCCATTATCACTGCAGAATACTGCTTCAAACAGTTAATGAAATTGTACTTCTTCAAAACTAACTCCAGCCATGTAGTCAAATTTTAAAGCTAGGCTTCTCAAGAGGGTCACATCAAAATCACCTCTAAGGTCCCTTTGGATCCATTTCCACATTCCACTGTTCCAAAATTCAAAATTCTCATTTAGCTTCAGCTATACTCTACTAGAAGGCCTGGACTCACATTCATGGGCCATGTTGCCCCCAAATCCAAACCCTTAGACTCTAAAATCACACTTCAGTATTCAGGAATCTCAAAGAAACTTGAAAAACAAAATAAATCGATCTAAGTCCCTCATGGGTTGCTTATTTGGGGAAATGCACTTAAGTTGAGTGTTAGGCAGGATTATTCTAAGTGTAATTTCTGTTCCCCTCTCTTGCCTAGCAGATTATGTTTCTGAATGAGTTCACCTAACGTAGCATATATGATATTCCACTTTAACATCAAACACAATAAAAGTGCAGCCAGTTTCAGGTCTGATTATTATAATCTTGATCACACATGGGATAACTTCTATTTCATTCTATAAATAGTGTAAAGTAGTTTTAAGGTTGTAATATTTAGTGCTGTATCATTATCATGAAGTCAAACCATACAATGCAAAATACCCATGTTGGGTTATGAAGAGTTCCTTCGAGTATATTTAAATATATTCCTTAAAATCAGACAAACAGGTCCTGTTTTGGTTCCAACATGCCTGATTAGAATGGCTGTATTCCTTACTTGCTCTCACATGACCAGTACACTCAGAGCTCATTTTCTTACTACAGCAAAGAGGAAGGTGAGCCTTTTTTCAAGAAGGAAGAGCTTTTCCAATTCCAAACTAACAATACTTTCCAACAGCCTCTTTAGCTCTTGTCATGTCTGACGGAAACACCACTGACATCAAAAGAACACATTAGCATTAAAATGAATAGTTCTGAATAATAACACATAGCAAATTGATGGAGCTTGAATTTTTAAAAACAATCTATTCAACTTTTTCAGGCTTATCAGGATGTGGTTGTGCATACATGGATATTCTGATGTGACTAGAGATGAAATTCATTTGTATATATTGCAATCATGTGCCAGGCACTATGGGCCAAGAAAACATAGCTTTGAAAAATATCTTCTCTAAAGGGGTATCAATGTGTGTGAAGTAATGCACCCTCTATCTGGCAAATATAACTGTAACCCTTCTATTAATTACAATTTTTAAAAAAGAAAGGATATATACTTATTACCTGATACATATAAATGTAACCCCTCTAAAGATTACCTCTATAATAACATAAATTAATATAAAAAATAAAAAATAAGCTCCCTTCTTGCACATCTTAAAAAAAGTATCTTCTCTAGAGTATTTTGCAGGCTAAAGTTATTTGTTAAGTCATAGTAAAAGACATAATACCAAAATAACTAATAGCTAAAGAAAATATTAGTTTTCCTGCCAATAGTAGAGTCTGACCAAGTCCAAGCAGAACCAGCTGGCCTAAGATTAGGATAAGGCTAGAAATTTCTCATTTTTAAATTCTTATACCAAAGAGTTAGCTCTTCTTCATTTATATCTAGTTACTAATGGGTATACTTTCCATTTAATAACAATTTGTCTCACATAAGGAGAGCTGAAATAAGTAAACTCTAAAAGAAAAGATGCAATAGATTGAAGACATATGTCCTTCAAAAAATATTTGTTGGCATTCTAACTCTTAAGGTAATAGTATTAATTGTTGTGGCTTTGGGAAGTGCTTAGGTCAATTGAGCCATCAAGAATGGAATTAGTGCTTTTATGGAAGAAACTTCAGAGCAGTTGCTAGAACTTCTTATCTTGTGAGGACTGAGTGAGAAGTCACGTTCTATCAACTAGAAAGAGAGGGCCCTACATGTGAAAGGGTATCAATGTATGGGAATTAATGCACCATCTATCTGGCAAATATCATGTAACCCTTCTATTAATTACAATAATAAATATATGAAAAAAGAAAGAGAGGGCCCTTATCAGCCATCAAACATGTTAGACTTTTTTTTTTAAGAGAAGGGGATACTTTTGAAGACAGTTTGACATCTTAGCAGCCAATTTGCAAAAAAAAAAAAAAAAATCCTCTTCAGCAAGAAGTGGCTCACATAGATAAGTCAGTTTTGAAAAAAGTTTCCTCTCAAGTAGGTCAACATTATGTTTTCTATCTTTACATGGTAGCTGGTGGAGTCAAAGCTGGTTCCTCCATTAGTGGCCCATGGAACTTAATTGTGTAGGTAGGCTAAAGCGTCTGCTTGTAGTTGTATTTGATTGTGTATGTGCGCACATGCATGTGTATGCACGCCATCTTGGGGCCTGAACTTTGGGCCTGGGTGCTGCCTCTGAGCTCTGTGGCTTCTTTTCATTCCTCTTTGTCCATTCACATACTTATAATCATTTACTGAATGTATTTGTTCTGCTTCAAGCATTAGGGATGACAAAATTGAGTGCAGGCATGGATCTTCCCCTGAGAAGCACGTAGTGGAGTGGGGAGGACCACTTACCATATACTTATAGAACTCTGGATCCCACTATATACAAGATGCCAGGGAAACACAAGAGAGTAATGAAGGAGACTTATAAGGAAAGAAGATGGTGCTTTGTAGTAAGTGACTAGTGGGTTCTCTGTGGTCAGAGGCACTCCAAGAGATCAGGTCTTTCTCAGGTTGACTTGGTATGGATGGAATATATCACTTGAAATGTGATGCTGGTAAAAGTACTAATAGGGACTGAAAACAAATGTTTTAAAAGGTCTGCACAAAAATAAATGTCCTGTAAGATCTGAATATACATTATAGATAATGGAAAGCCATCACAGTATTTTAAAAACATAGATATGATATTGTACATGGAGAAGAGAATTGGATTGCTAGGAAGAACCCCAACCAAAATGATCCAGATGACTGCACAAAAAGGGTCCAGGGATAAGGCATTGATTCTGGAGACAGAGGAGAGTAACAAACACCTTGTATTTGGGTATTGAAAGAGGACTCATTTGTATGTATGTTTCATCCAAAATGATAAAACCCAGAAATGAGACTGCTTAAAGATTATACTTAGTCTACTTCAAAAGAACTAAAGAACTGGGCGCCGGTGGCTCACACCTATAATCCTAGCTACTCAGGAGGCTAAAATCTGGGGATCAGGATTCAAAGCCAGCCCAGGCACAAAAGTCAATGAGACTCTTATCTCCATTTACCCACCAGAAAACCAGTAGTGGCACTGTGGTTCAAGGGTTAGGGATGTAGCCTTGAGCTGAAGAACTCAGGGACAGTGCCCAGGCCCAGAGTTCAAGTACCATGACTGACAAAGAAAATTAAACTAAAGAATGTTTCATATGTTAAAATGTAGTTCAAGAAAACACATTGCATCAATTGTTGTCCTCTTTAGTGAGAAAATGGGTAAACATTTGTCTTTTTTTCACGCATAAAGACAGAGAAATAAAAAGGCAGAGAATTCCAGTGACTTGCAAAGGCTCTCAGTGAGGTCCCACAGCAGGTGTAGCAGGCTGGGCCTTAGCTGTGTGTAGAGCTAGTTGACCAAATGGCATCAAGTTACATTAGTCAGGTGAGGCCTGAGGAGGCGGGGCAGACTGAGTCACCTACCCACAAGGAGTCAAATTTTCTGCCAATCCAGGAAACACTGGATTGGAGGTGTCCAAAAACTTTATGCCAGTGAACCAGCATGCATGAGGCTGATGACTGATGATGATATTCCATTGCTACTATGCCAGCTGGAAATAGGATACCAGATGTTTCTGCCTCATGCCATGTGGATTAGGTAAGCTAGGAGAATGACTGCACCTGAAGGAGACCCAAACATTTTGGGGCTAAAGAATGAAAGTGTCAAAGATTCTCAAGTTAATGCTAATAAGGATTAGAATGATGACTGGATATCCTCCTAAAAAGAAATTAACTAGGCTGCATACTTTATGGCATAATTATAGTATCTACACTTCACTTTCAAGTTTGAGAAATCAGAACTGACTTATCCAGAACTGAGTCCAGAACTGACTTCTTTTCCAGACCTTTAAAAACTTGGATCTGTAAGATGAAGTATCAGTTTATCACTGTCAATAATTTCTATGAATGCTGTCAGGTAAACACATGGTTGAGTAGCCTATATCTTATACTCCCAGAGCCAAATGGTGTAAGAATTGTTTCTGTTTTGTTGTTGGTCACTGGACTTGAACTCTGGGCCTGGGCATTGTCCCTGAGCTATTCAGCTAAAGGCTACCACTCTATTCCTGGAACCACAGCACCTGTTCCTATTTTTTGGTGGTTAATTGGACTTTAGTGCTCAGGCTGGCTTTGAACCACGATCCTTAGATCTCAGCCTCCTGAGTCGCTAGGATTACAGGCGTGAGCCAGCCCCACCTAGCTGGTGTAAGAATTTTTGGAAATACCTAAGAACCAATCTAATTATGGGTTGAAAAAGAAGTTGCTGCTGAGAGTATTTTTCCTGATATAGAACTACTGTGATGTAGCAAACGTTTCAAATGCATTTTTAAAGTATCATTCCTGTGTACAATATGGAGGCTACCAGGTTAACAACAAAAGTAATCTAGCTATTCTAGACCTTTTTGTGATAAAGTGAAGGGGTGAAAGCCACTTTCCATTTGGCCTTATGAAGATCCCCCATCAGGGAAGAAGAGGGGATATAGGCCCAGCTTCCCAGAGGAGGAGGCAGGGGGACTGCCATCAATAAGTGGCTTTCTTGAGAGCGGTAGGGACTTCACCCTTAAGAATATCATCCAACATCTGGCTTTCAGGTAAGTGGTTCTTGAGAAGCTAGGTCTAGATGACTGTCAATCAATGCACTTGTGAAGAGTCATACTGAAGAATTTTATACCAATAGAAACACTATACTTTTTCCTTCACAGGAATAATTTGATTCAAGAATCATCTGTTAGTTCCCTAAAATAATAAACGTTTGAGGCAGATACTCTGGTGTAAGCTTCATAGACTCATTGAGAAAAGGGGAAAGATATGGAAGCAATGGATAAAGAAAGATGACTTTCCATATTTAATATGATATTGGACTCCATTATAGTATAGTGAAAATAAGAATACAGAGAGATGGCGTTTCCTCACTTGGGCCTGTAGTTTTATACCAGGGGAAAAACACTCATTCCATCACTACTAAGCCTAGGCAATATTGGGACACACATCTGTGAGCCACAAAAGGGCCAGATGGAAAAATAATTCAAGCACACATTGACTTGATGGTGGGGGCTAGTGGCATCGTTTATACAAAAGTTACAGCAGATTCAGCTGGCAAGAGTTTTGGCTGAAAGGTCTCTCTGGATGGCCCATAATGCTATTGGTATTTAACCATTAGCCCTTCTCTTTTTTAAATATTTTTTATAACTTCTAACTTTAAAAGATCTCTGGAATTGGAATAAAGAACGGCCGTAAAAGAAGGCACAAAGTAGCCTATAATCTTGAGGTACACATAATTCATAATGTTTCTTTCCTTTTCGTGTAAATCCTATTCTTAAATGCATAATGCAATTTTTGCTGGTGACGGAGAGAGGTAGGAAAAGAGGTGGTGGGGCACAACTAGATCCTTACCATGAATACAGGGGAACTAGGACACCATGGTAAGTGGCTAAGATGTAGTCAAGTCATTGGGTTCAACTCCCAGGAAATATGGTGAATACTATCTCTCTTCTTACCCAACGTATCATATAGCACCATTTTGGAGGAAGGGAGAAAGTGCTAACTATAGGATCCCACAAAGATCAAGAGTGACAGAGCAAGTCAATCCCTGGCACGTTTTGACTACATAATGCCAGGTGTTGGTTTAAGACAAACATCTGGATATGTGATTAAATTCTTTTATTCCTTTTCCAAATACTGGAAGAATGTAAATGCTAGGGATAAGTAAAAACATTACTTTGAACACTGGACAAGAGTAGAAGGAATAAGACAATTAGTGGTGTGCTAGAGGACACTTCACAGGTCACCAACAATATAGGCTGAGAAAAATCTTCCTGTCATCTCAAGTCTATATTTCTATCACAAAAGCAAAAAATCCATAAATATAAAGGAAAATTCCCAAGTTATTGAAAGGCCTTTATCCCATGAAATTTTTCTTGAGATGTGTTTGATTTTCTATTTTAAAAATAAGTTATAGTCAGAGGCTGGTGATTCATGCCTATAAATCTATAAATCCTAGGTACTCAGGAGGCTGAGATCTGAGGATAACAGTTGGAAGCCAGACCAGGAAGATAAATCTGGGAGACGCCAGTTAATTTATCTCCAATTAACTGGCAGATATGGAGATATGGTTCAAGTGGCAGAATACCAGCCTTGACTGAAAAATCCACTGGAGAACTCAAGGTCCTGAGTTCAAGCCCTAGCACTGGCACAAAATAAAAGTAAGTTCCAATCAGGAGAAGACAGTTAGAATATTCCTATCAATATTCCTATTAACATGTGATGGATAACTCTTTTAGATCCAAAAAGAACCACCTCTCCCAACCCTGGGAAAAGCATCACATGATGATCTTTTATTAGTTTATAAGTATATATCAATTCAAATCTATACTCCTTTTAATAAGATGCAGATATCACTTGAATTACTTCAGTCAAATATTATCTCAATCTCTATCAAATCCTTCCACTAACAAAGAAAATCATATTTACTACTTGCCATGCTGAACACTGTATATATACAAAACATATATTTTCTGAGTGCTTGGAGCTTGAAATATTCTTTCTTACCAGATAGGATGGCAAGTTCAACTTGAATTGGACAAAATACTTCTGCCATAAACACTAAGTAGTTTAAAAATCTCAAGACAAAACAATATTTACAGATACTGACAGTCTTCACTTAGGGGCTGTTTCAGTATTTGACAGTTTAGACAATCATTGTGTACATGGCTCAAGTTAAACAGAGTGAAGTGCTCCAGGATTAAGTTTAGCTCAACCACAACTTTGATAGGGGGGTATTTTTTTCTACTGCCCCTAGAAATACCACAATGTTGTTATAAAGCAAGGCTATAAGACAGGATTTGGAAAGTGTACAGCTGTCACAGAACAGTTTTCCTGAACTCTTGAGTCCCAATATTTTCAAACCGACATTACTCATCTGTGACTGAGCCATCTGCCTGGGACAGTTTTCCATGGCTCGGGCACCAGGAGAAAGTAAAGGGGATGGAAAGCTGTGGAGGAGCCAGCCTGCTACTACAGAATGAGTCCTGAGGCTAAGAGAGCCAGCAAAAAGAAAAAAAAATTATACAATGTGGTTCCATTACATCCAGTTCTGCTGAGGTCATGGAGTCTTGCCTTGCTTAAATTAAACTTTAGGCCATATTTAGTCAACCCTCTGAGAGTTAAAAGTTTAGTGTCTCTGCTGTCTTCAGTTGGCTAAGTCTATATCAGGCGGTAAGCCATGACACTCAATGAAACCAAACAGTGCTAGCGGCAATGTTAATCAACACACATTGTATAAGTGTCTATGCCCAAGAATCATGCTCTGTGTTAACATGCAAGGAAAAGGACCCACATGGCACAGGCCACTCAGGAAAACAGCTGATGCTCAAGACTGCAGACACGAATAGTTCTACTTGTCTACAAATAAAGCTAAAGAGACAATTTGTCCAGGAAGATCCTGCCCATCTACCCAGAGGCATATACATGCATACGCATACATACATACACACACACACACACACACACACACACACACACACACACACACTACCAGCCAGTCATTTGTTTTTACTATTTTTTTTCTTTTTAGGTATGTAACATCTATTTTCACTAGGTCCACATTTTTTTCTTTGCTTGCTTTAGTTAATTTTATTCTCCCATCAATTTAACTTATGCCAAACTAATAATTCTTAGGGCAAGAAAATTCCAAAGCAGTCACTCTGTTGGGCAGAACCACTTACACAAATTATAACGTACTGTTAATATCTTTATTTAGGATTAAGTGTCCAAATCACTTACTTTGTACATTTGTTCTTTCCAGTAATCATTTCATAGACATCTGTAAATCCTTTGCTTTACTGTCAATGGCTCTGAAGTCATCTGTCTTATTAGTAACAGCTCGGGTCACTGTCACCCCCCCTCCCCAAACTTACCTGTCTTGCTGTCTTCATATTTGTCTGCAGGCTGGAATTGCTAATCCTTCCCCCAAAGCAGCCCGGCTGATGTTAACCTATCCCCCTCTGTTCTCCTTACACTTACCTTGGGGATGCTGAGAGGAGGCTGGGGAGGAGGCAGACACCGTAGGAGCCCCCTCCAAGTCTAGAGATGAAGGGCTTTGGTTCTGAGCAGCTGGGGCTGCTGGCAAGGTGAGGTCCAGAGAGAGGTCAGCTCTGCCACGGCTCCCACTCCGGCTCTTCAGCTCCTTCTCGTGTGCCTCAGCTGCCAACTGCTCCAAGTATTTGTATCTGAAAGTTAAATTCCAAAGGGTTTCCGTAAAAAGAAAGAGGAGCCTGTGGCAGAAGCTTGTTTATGGACGAAACACCTGCAGAGTGAGCTTGTTTCCTGATGCACAGAGCACAGAGCAGGGCTGATGCGAGAGTCAGTCTGCCAAATACCCAGCAAAGCCAAGATGCGAACGATTAAAAATCCTGCATCATTGCTAAGCAAACCATTTGGAGGAAATGGCAACATCACACAGTCCCAGATCCTAGATGACTGCTCCAGAATCCTACTTTTCCCTCTTAGGAAACATTTGTATCAATAAGCAAAACAGCAATAATGATCATCACAGAAGCCCCACCAATGACAGCTGAGAATCAAATTCTCTTGGATCTCACAGCTGTGAAATGAGAGGGTCCCTGGGTGTGACAGAGACAAACAATGCCCCAAATACCCAAAGGGGTTGCTTGGACAAGTTCTCTCGGAATTTCTGAACCTGCTTCAACGCTAACAGCAATGCAACTGGAATTCACTTTGTTCTCTCTCTCAGTGTCGACCATGGAAACTTTTTTATATTCTAAAATATTTCTGAGCAGGACTCAGACATCCAATAGCTCGGACCTGACGTCACATATAGTTTATTCATCAAAGTCAGTTGAAAAGAACAAAGATACATCTGTTTTGCATTTCAGGCAGGCAGAACCCACTAACTGTTTATTAAGACCAGCTACCAATCATATTCTTCATAGTACGCTTTATAGATCAGACCAAAATAACTTGGAAATATGTGCCTCTTCCAGATGTCTAATTTTACTCACCACTATTTGTGTAGGAATAAATGTACAAATTCAGCTGTAGCAGGTCTGACTATCTCACCGATGTGCTTCAGGCCCCTGCACACAGCAACCCCTGAATCCCCCACCTGGCATTGGATAGGACACTTGTAATTCACCAGTACAAGAGGGCAGAGCAAATACTTAAACTCTTTTTAAAGAATGCATTTGGAAAGTGTATACTCTTGACTCTATCCTGAGGTGAGTTCATCCCATCTCCTCTCCTAGTACAAAGGCGGACTGCCCTTCAGGTCTCTTTGCATGGGATTCTTAGCCTATGAAGCCAGCTTGGATCTGCACAGATGGAAGTGATCTTGGCCCTGCCTCTGAACTCATGTCGGATATGTAGCCCATTCAGCTCGATGGCATTGTACATTTACTGCTTGGCATAATATGCAGTCATCCTTTCACATGTGTAGGTCTGTTTTCAACAAGCAGATAATAAGATTTTTGAAAACATGAAGATTACCATCCTTTGTTTCTTCCCTTGGCGCCTTGTATCTGCCAGTTGATGGAAAGCAGACAAGCTGCTGGAAGAAATCTGCCAAGAGGGCCCCCACCTGCAGAGGCCCACCTGCAGCTCAGGAGGCAGAGAGATAAAGGCTCCCCATGCTGTGGTCAAAGAGAGAAGCCTGCTTTCCAGGTGAATCTGAGAAAAAAAAATACTTGTAGTCTGTTGCTCCGAGGAACACCGGAGTTATCCTGGGAGCCGCTGCCTCACAGTTGTAAGATGAAAACTCACCCTCTGCTCTTTGGTGCCTAGAGCATCACCTCCCAAAGGTTAAGAGAGATATTGAAGGAAATGGCATTCCTCAGCTCATTAAAGAAGCTTCTGATGGTGGAAGTGACAGGAACCATAGGAGTTTTCAGGGAAAGAGGCATATTTTGAATGGGATGTGGCAAGTTGAAAGCCAACACTGCTGTCATCCCAAGCCAAACGCTAAGATATGAATCACCATATTGAGTTCAAGCTTGCAATTGGAGAAAAGGGCCAGCAGGGAATGCAGCACAACTCAGAAGATCTAGACAAGTCCAGAAGATCAGAACCCCAGAGCAGGAAGCCAGGAGTCCAGCAAGGGTGATAACAATACCCTGGGTGAAAGCTTCCAGCTAGAAGGTCAACCCACTTGTGATCTTTGTTCTGGGCCTTCCATACCCCTTTTAATGGTCAGCCAGGCTGGCAGCCAAAGGCTTCACCCCACTTTCTGAGGCACTAGAGTGGTTGCTTATTCCTCATGCACACCTGGACTTCCCGGTGACAATCTATGACTCAGGGAGAAAGGCAAGGTTTTAACTAGAATTGTCCAGGGAAGAAAGACGTTGACATGGTTAGGAAAATAAATGGTAGGGACTGTGGTGGAGTGTAATGGGTATAGAGTTTTATATGAAAAGAGTTCTGAGTTTGTACAACCATGTGAATCTGCCTCATAGTACTGTATTCTGAAGACGGTGTTGTGCTTTATTATATTGTTTAAAAGTCAAGGTGAGGCAGGCATGGAGATTAAGACATTAAACCTTTCTGGAAGATCTGCAATGTTGTTTCTCTACAGTGGCCAGAGAGGTAAGGGCATTGAGCTGTCAGAAAGGGTCACAGTACCTGGCAGTTTAAACATTTCATCGCAGTTTAGCAACCCTCCTGCCCCATGGGTAGCCCCAGAAGTACTGTATTATAGCCTTCCTATAAAGGAACTCTAATAATCGTAACATTGAGGAACCCAGTGGGTCCTATGCTTTTATGGGCCCCTGCTGCTTTTATGGGTCCATGCAAAGCAAAGGCCTCTGTCTACACAGCATCACTCCAAGAGCACATCTTTCAGCCTGGCTGCCTCCACTCAAGCCTTCCTATTTCTCTTCCTTCTGCCCCTCTTATTTGTTTATTCACTCTGCTTTTCATTTATTTACTGACTATTTGTAGCATGTCATGTGGTGAGGCTTGAGTAGGTACTAGAGATTTCATAATAAACAAGAAAATCCCATCCTCATTTAGCTCACAGTTCAGTGGAAAAGGGAAAAATAAATAACTGGAATGAACTCTGGCACCCAGCAGGGGCCTGGTGACAGGACTAGAACTCGGCCCAATGTGTCTTCAGAGGACCCAATGGACACCCTGTCTGACTTTAGGTTAACCTTAACCCACTTACAGATGATGATTTTCCCTGCTGTATTTCGACTTGGAAGTTTCCCCTCATGTTAAACCCAAGTCTGGCTCCCTCTAGCTTCTACTTGTAGTTCTTCAAAGCAATGCTCAGAATCCTTCTCCCTGTTTTTGTTGTTGTTGTTTTGATCACTGTCATGCATGATTTCCAAATTTCGACCCTGAGGCCTAAACTTCCTCAAAGATAGATAGATAGATAGATAGATAGATAGATAGATAGATAGATAGATAGATAGATAGATAGAGATAGACATGTATTACACATATATACATATGTATATATATAAAACTATGAATGTCACTTACATCAATTACGATTATGTAAAGCCTTTCCTCTATTATTAAAAAAAAAGATGTAGCATCTCAACAAAAACTTATTCTTGGTATATATCACTGTCAATAAAATAGCTTAGTAAAATTATAAAATGAGAGGACATGAAATAAAGTAGGGTTAATTGGCCACTATAACTCAATATAGCAAAGCAATTTACATGATACATATCTTATACATCATGGTACATATAACACCATCTGCAAAACCATCTGCAAGCTGGAAATCAGTGATTCATGACTATAAATCTAACTACTCAGGAAGCTGAGATCTAAGACTCAGGGTTTGAAGCCAGGCGGGGCAGAAAGATTCCCACCCCCCTCCACCCCATGAGACTTTTATTTCCAATTAATTACTCAAAAAATGGAAGTGGTGCTACTGTGGCTCAAAATGGTAGAATGCTAGCCTTGAGCACAATGAGGCTCAGAGACAGCACTCAGGCCCCACAACCAACAAAAAACAAGCAAACAAAAATCTGCTATGATTCAAGCCATCTTTTTCTTAGTCCTTTCATGAAAAATAAAAGACAAGGATCTCAGCTACTCCAGAACCACAGGCCAGCCTGAGCAGTTAGTAAATAAAATACAAACCCCTGGGCTCCTAGGAGCAGGGTTCAAATAGTGGACCACTTGCCTAACATGAGTGAGGCCCCAGTTTCAAGCCTAAGTACCACAGACAAACTGGCATCTGGACATGGCTTAGGAGAGAGGAGAGGAGAGGAAAGAGGGACAGAAGGAGGGAGGGAAAAAGAGAGGAGGCACCCAATAAATGCATCTGGCTCTATTGTGTATCATGTAAAGTGTTGTGTCCTCTTTCATATATCTGTACCTCTTTCATCTCTGATCTCCATTAATTGCCACATCTATTTCAAAATTCTAATAGATCTATGACATACAAACGGTTAGCCTAATTTTGATTTAGTTCTAAAGACTAAGTCCCAAAGAATGTAATTAGAGATTCCCTCCTTGAACAATTGTTTGTTAAACTTGTCATTTAAAATACGATGTAAACATAAGCCATATAATGAATGATTGTTGTTCTTAAGGTACTATGTTATCTCTCATCACTTCTACTGTCCCTTGGTTATCTCATATTGTTACACTATCTCACTTTGTTACCTGATATATCGGATATATTTGTTTTTGGTTATTTGAAATTGGATAGGGAACGGGGGAAAACAAGATGAGGGGTGGGGGAGGGGGGAAGGGAAATGGGGACCACGACATGTGAAAGGGTATCAATGTGTGGGAATTAGGCACCATTTATCTGACAAATATCATGTAACCCTTCTATTAATTACAATAAAATATATATTAAAAATTCTAATAGAGTTAAAAAGCCTCATCATTTCCTGGTTTGCTAGAACCTTGGAAGCATTCCAATAAGGGACTATGTAGTACATCTCCCTCATTACTAGCCAAACCAAGTAGTTAAAGAACAATAACAACAAAACCAACACAATAAAAGAGTATCTGAAAAAAAAACAACAAAAGGAAAACTCTTGGCTTCTTTTTGCCAAATCCCATATAAACAGAGAAGTGGGCTGTGAAGGAAGATTTGGCTTCTCCTGGAGTCATGATGAACTTACTCTTGAACCTGCTAAGAAGATCCAGATGGCTGTACAGCCTGGATAGTAAGGCCAAGGCCCAGAAAAGAATATGGGAAGTCATTTCCTTTACACAGACTTCCAGGCAAAGGTGATGCCATTTGATAAAATAGACCGCAGGAATTTGGGTAATAGTGAGGTCAGCTTAAGACAGTGCAGATCTTGACAAAGCACCTCTACATTTTACCAAGGCATTCAAAATTGTTCCTGTGTAAGATATAACTTGGTGGTCAAGCTGTCATATGCTCAGAGAAAGTGCAGAATCTGGACAAGAGAACTAAAAAGTCAAATCCTTAAGACTACGCAGAAAATGGGCAGCCTTCTCAGTAACCATATATGTTATCGCCCCAATATAAAAAAAAAAACAAAAACAGGCACGGTCAGGCAAACAGACGCTTCTCTTTTGGCAGGATCTTTCACTCTGAATTCACTGGTCACAACTGATTATTAGGATGGCAATCTAATAGAAAGCTGGAAATAAAGCAATGCTGTTTATTTATGGGGTTGGCTTAAGTACTTGATTTTTTGAGCACACACAGACTGTCTTGATACATTTATCCAAAGAGGTCTACAATATTAGTACAATTTCATATCATATTGGCACAGTTTAGAAATTGTTAGATTCCCCAGTGGGCTCCAGTAAAATACATGAAATGAACCTTGTCATCTCCCCATGTCATACCGCCATCTGGTGGCAGAGTGAAAAACTGCAGACAGTAAACTACAGACATTAAAATTTTGTCTTTTCCTAGTTTATGTCCCACAACTGCTTTCCTTACATTTATTAGATATTATTAAATTTATATTTTATTCATGTTCAAGCCACAGCTTACACAAAGCTCTTGTTTAATTTGCTCACTTTTTTGTCTAAATATGTTTCTTAAGTGCCTACTATGTGCCAAATGCTTGAGTATACAAGGGAGAAACCAAATTCAGACAGACATGGTTCTTGCTATCTAGGAGCTGGGTGTAGGTCAGAAGGGGGTAAGGGGAGTTACTGGGCACAGCCAGCAAGACTCCCAAGTGTGGACTGTATTTCAGATAGTGGCAGGAACGGCGTGTGCCCTCTAACACTGGTTGAATGCTGACCGAGTGACATGAAGGTACTCACAGAGTACCTCACCCAGGCTCAGTAGTGATGCTGCATTCACAGCAGACTTTCTAGTCTGACTCAGGGCAGGTGAGCACTGTTCCTGAGCTTTTCTGCTAGTGATTTACCAGCTGAGTCACAACGCCACTTCCAGTATTCTGGTGGTTCATAAGAACTAAGAGTCTGTTGGACTTTCCTGCCTGGGCTGGGATGGTGATCTAGGATCGCCATCTAGGATCTCAGTTTTCTGAGTAGCTAGGATTATAGGCATGAACCACCAATGCCTGGCCAATACTAGACAACTTATACTATTATAGTCCCATATAAATATATTGCCTACTGATATAATGGCCATCTCACCTTATGTAAAATCTTTATAATGTTTGCACAATGCAAAAATTATGTAGCAGAGCAATTCTCAGAACATATTCTCATTAATCAGCGACACAAGATGAGTGAATAGTCTCACACTAATTTTGTCGTGTAGAGTAGAGTTTTTGAACACACACATGCAGTTAAGATGATGGCAGTAGACGATAAACACAAACTTTTCTTACAAAAGTTATCTGACAAGGACATGTGTTTGTAAACTGCTAGTTACTTGCTGCATAGATGATAGTGACCCAATACCTTCGCACCTTGGGTGATGTTAACGTGTTTAAGAACCCAGTCTTTCTGCATGCTTGGTTAACTGTACAAAGTCAGATATGGTTTAGTTTCAAAGGGAAAGTGGGAAAATACAAACCTTTCTCCTCTTGCTTGTCTTTGCTCCTCTCTCTTGTCTAAATACTCTCGGCTAGCAGAAATATGCAGAACACACAAATAGAGAAGGGAAATAACAGAATTAAGTGTTCAGGAAATTACTCAGAAATTACTAACAGGATATAATGAAGCCCCACTATTGCTTTCAAAAATGTTACAGTTGAATTTTTCTTAAAGACCATACTTAAAAGTAACAAATACAACCAATTTTCAATAAAATGAAGGATGATAGAAAAACATAATATTTGATCTCTCAAAAACACTCTTTAGCTAGATTCCAGTGCTTATGCTATCATCCTAGCCACTCACAAGGCTGAGAGAGGATCCTGGTTTGAAGCCAGTCAGGGAAGAAAACTCCATAAGACTTTTCTATCTGCAACTAACCACCAAAAAGCCAGAAGTGGAGCTGTGGCTTAAGTGGCAGAGCTCAAACCATAAGTGAAAAAGCTAAGGAACAGTGCCTAGGCTCTGAGTTCAAGCCGCAATTCTGGCACCAAAATAAACAACAACAGTAAAAATACTATTAACTACTCTGAGAGAATAATATAAGAGTGTGACAGGAAAGGACAGAGGCTCAAAAATACATAAATAAAATGTGGCAATTGCAAGCAGACAGTAACTTTAGAGATGATGACTATGTGATTGGGCTCTAGTAGTTCCTCCAAATTCACCCCAAGAATTAAGTCGAAGTGGAAGTAAGTTTCCTAGGTATTTTGGGTTGCATTTCATGATTTGGGCATTTCATGATTTGGACATCCCTTTATGTGGCCATCTGCTCTTGCTTTCTATACCAGAACCAGTGGAAGCCCCTGCATTGTGCATTATCCTCTGTTTATATCCATGAACAATATCTAAGTTAATACAATTTTAATGCTTTTCTTTTTCTGCTGATGAGATTTCACCTCTAATCTAAGTTTAAGAGCATGATTGGCTTATGTTTGGCTTTATGTGATGTTTTAAAGCAAACTATATTCTGTATATTTCAAGTATATTATGGTATATGTATGAATAGTAAAAACTGTTACCAGAGTAATCTTGTTATAATTGGTTCTAAATCCTTGCATTCTTTGTTTTGTTGATTGTGGAACTTGAAATCAGGGCTTGGGTGCTATTCATGAACTGTTTTGCTCAAGACTACCACTTGGAGCCATAGCTCTACTTCTGATTTTTGAGTGGCTAATTGGAGATAAGCAGCTCAGAGGGACTTTTCTGCCTGGGCGGGCTTTGAACCTCGATCCTCAGATATCAGTCTTCTGACTAGCTAGGTTTGCAAATGTGAGCCACTGGTACCCAGCTATGCCCTGTATTCTTAAAAACAGATCAGGTAAAAAAAACCCAGCACTTATGCAGTCAGTCATTCCTCATAGAACTTTATACTTCCCTGGAGAATCCTGATAAGGGTTTTTACACTGAACTTCACAATGCAACTTTATGCTACTTCTCCCTGCACAGGTAACTGGATATACTGAGCAGGTTTTTCAGAAGCGAGTAGATTAGGAGGAAGAAAAATTCAACAAGGGCTCAGATTTGTTATCATTTATAAACATTCATCCTCATCACTTTCACATTAGAAATGAAATTTCTTTTAAGCCAGGAAGCTTTAACACCATATTTAACCAAAGCAACAGCAGATAAGAAACAGCTTTTAGATGCTTCACAAAAACCACAAGGAAGGTAAACAATTGAAGCAGTCACATTGATAAAAAGTAGGGCATTCAGGTAATAACAAAAGAGAACCACATAAAAGCTTTTCCTATTTCTTTTACTAAATCTCCTCTTATTCATTCTCAGAAACATAGAACTTCATCGCTATAACTAATAAGCAATAGCAAGCACCTACGAGCTGTTCTGATGACTAGCCTGTTTTTTAGACAGGGGGTTATTTTCCCCAGAACTCTCTGTACTCTTTAATTACAAGTGAAAATTATTTGGAACCAAGAACAAATAGTAAGCAGTTATAAGCACAGAATCTGAAGAGACAGTGCCCACCATGCATAAGTGTGTGTGTGGTTGAGGGAAGAGAGAGTCCTTTGGGATTCCAATGAAATAAAAGCTGGGTATGTTGTTATTCCAAAATAACAATTCAAGTTTTGTTTTCAGATCGGATAATTCCTATTGTTCTATCTTCACATTTCCTGGCTTTTCCCTCTCTTACGTATATTCTGCCATTCAGCTCATCTGATGGATTTTTAAATTTTTTTAAAAAAACTTCTCAGTTCTACATTTATTCCCATGGGGTTCTTCCTTCTATTTTTTTTCTTCCCAAAGATTCATCTTTTTTCTTTGTTTGCATGGTTCCAGTATGTGTACTCTTATTCCTGAAATAATAGCTATAATGAATTATTTTATACATATATCTACATCCTTTTATGTATTTTTTACTATCTTTTCCTTTTGTGTTAAAATTATATCATAAGCTGATCAGGGCTGCATTCCACAAATTTTTGATATCTGCAATGAGATTGTAGGTACCTAAGTTCTCTACAGAATCTTAAATTTTTGTCTCAACCATTTTAATCAACTGCATTCAGTTTTGTCTGTCTGTATGAGTTCTGAACTCCATTATTGGTATTAATTCCAGTATTAGTCCCGTTTTCAACTATTTTCCGATGCTAGGCAGATCAAACTGTGTGTAGCACCTGAGTGGCTCTCTCTGACTTGGTTTTTTTTTCCTGGTCCTGTAGCCATAAAGCTTGAGGTTCTGATCTACTGTATACTTTCGATAACTGTATGTCCATTCAGGGCAACCTAGCAGGACAGGTGAGTGGTGCTCACGGGCCATCACAGCTCTGCTTAGGGGCCAGGCTCTCTTCACTCCCTAGCTAGGCTACCACTACTGTGCCTTTGTGGCAACATTGTTGGAGGCCTGAACAAGAGATGGCGGGGAGGGGTAGGGATTTCTGGAGGTAAAAGATATTGAGTCCTCACTGGCAGAGCTCTGAATACTAAGCTCCTCCTCTGTGGTTTGTACACCAGTAATCCAACAGAAGAGACATGATGGAACATGGTGTTTCTATTTCCCCAAAACTGGTATCTTGTTTTAAGAAGGTGGGAACCCAAAGCTTTGGATATATGAGCTACTACCTCAATGTTTTACATATTTCAGTCCAATTCTCTACTGCTATTGGCTGATAAACTATGCAAAACTCCCATAAAGTCATAAATAAGAATTGCATTTAATCTGTCCCATGCATTTTCAAAAAATTTGTCTTTTTAAATAGGTCCTTAAACATACAGAACACAGGGTTATTCTGGCAGCTTAGGATGAGCCACCGCAGCATCTGAGAGAAATGATGCCAAAAGACAGGGTTACTATTGCAATGACAGATTTGAGATGTCTGCTTTCATTAAGTTATCAGTGGCAGCTAAGTAATTTTTATCATTCTCACATTTTAATAACTTTTCTTTTTGGTACCAGTCCTGGGGCTTGAGCTTAGGGACTGAACACTGTCCTTGGGCTTTCTCAAGGCTAGAGCTCTACCACTTGAGCCACAACACCACTTCTGGCTTTTTCTATGTATGTGGTACCAAGGAATGGAACCTGGGTCTTTGTGCATGCTAGGCAAGTACTCTACCACTAGGCCAAACTCCCGGCCCATATTTTAATAACTTCTACAGTTACACGTACTCTTCCTGGCTTCTGGGAAGAAAAAAAAACACAAGTTATTTAATCTGTAGGTTCTCATTGACAATACCTTATATCCTTTACCGATTTAACTAGGAGTAATAAATGGATGTATTATTTGTCAAAGGAATGGAAGTAGAGGTGGGGTGAAAAATGAAGCTATAGGAGAGAGGGTTGGAAAGATGGAAGAGGAGGAAGAGAAGTTATAAAAAACTAGAAGAGGAAAGAAAAACATACACAAGAACAGTCTTGGCAAATGTTTTAAACCCCATAATGAACAAAGCATGAAGTCCCAGGAAAGGGATAGGAGGAAGAGAGCCTAGGAAATGAGAAAACACGTGAACTGGTGGAAAGAGAAACAGAGAAACTCTGGATTTGATAGGGAAAGACATATTAAGGCACAGAATCTCTAATGAGCCACACTCTGGACAGAGACTTAGAGACCAAGGGACAGAGGGCTATGAATGACCAACACAACAGCCATCCTCACACAGAAGAGAGGACTATTTTACACTTACACACACACACACACACACACACACACAAGTGGGAAAAACATTCTCTTTGAGGCATCCAAAAGGCCATGAATAAACCACGAAGATCTTTTAGGGAGAAATGACAAGATAATTAGACACTCTGTCCTCACAAAGGCCCGTGTAAGGTCATAATGGAGGACCAGGAATACGCAAGTCCCTAATTGTATTTAGTAGTCTGTGCTTCCTGTCATATGCTTAGAGAAAGGCCAGACCAAATCAGATACAGCTTGTTGCACGTAAATCTTGTACCTCCTTATAAATATAGGCAGAATTAGAAGCAAAGACAGCAGTTCTTAACTTTTTGACACCAGGATTAATCGGATACAGGAAAAGTCACATGCCTTACATTTTAACTCATGACTCGAACAACCTTAAAAGCCTTACTTGAATTTGTTTCTTTCTTCCCGTTCTATTCTCTGCAGCCTCTCTTCTCTCTCCTGTCGCCGTCTCTCTCTCTCTGCTGCCAGAGACTCTTGGTGCTGCCTATATGATGATGTGAGAAGACCACTTGATGACCTGAAGACACAATAAAGCAATGATTTAGTTGCATGGCACTGCAACTGAAAGTACTAAAGCAGGGGTCAGTCTGAGCTTGGATATAATTCTGTCAGTACCTAGACAGTGCAAGAGGAAAAATTACGCCGGATCTTAGGTCTCCTAAATCAAGAATTGTATCTGTAAATGGCAAGGACCTTGCTCCAAGCACGCTACAAAAAAGGTGGCAACATGTATAAAATGTCCAGGAGTCATCCATTATGGGAAGTGGTATAAACAAAAAGTACTTCAGGAAATGCTTTCTGTATATTGTTTGTATATGACCTGTATTATATTAGAGAACTTTCAAGCTAAAACTTTTCTATTATACATGTACCAAAGGTATTTTTGCATAACCAGTATCTCAATATACATCCTCAAAATAATGAAGTTATTAAAAGAAGATAGATGGAGGAAAAAAATCATAGCGATGGTCTGAAAAGACAATTAAGGAGGTTTTCTTCCTTATCAAGAAGTATTGAAGCTTTGTTATTGTTAGTTTTCTTGATAATGTCCATTTTAAATAGGGTGTTGTAGTGATTTATTTCTTTCATATGGCCAGAGATGTTGAACATTGCTTCACATGTCTGTTTAACCATTCTTACTTCTTCCTTTGAGAAGTCTCCCTTTTAAGTTTTTAGCCCATTTATTGACTGAATTGTTGAGTTTTTGAGGGCTTTATTTGGGGGAGTTTAATTTTTTGAACTCTAAGAATACTTTAGATATGATGCTCTTGTGTGATGTATAGCTGGTAAAAACATCTCCCATTCTGTGGGATTTCTATATATCTTGTTTGTTATGTCCTTTGCCATGCAGAATCTTTTCAGTTTGATGAAATACCAAATATCTGGTCTTTCTACTACACTGTTGGTGGGAATGTAGACTTATTCAACTAGTCTGGAAAACAGTATGAAGGTTTCTCAAAGACTAAACATAGAAAGATGATTGGGAGGGGTGGGGGAAAGGAAATGTGAAAAAAATGTGAGAAGGGGTATCAATATGTAAGAAGTAATGCACCTACTATCTGGCAAACTAACTGTAATCTCTCTATATGTTACAATTTAAAAAATGGAAATTCATTTAATATTTAGTCACACATTTATGATTTGAGTGTTTGCCTTCTAGAAACCTTCAATTAAGCAAGTAACCATTGAATGACAATGATACACACAAACATAGTAGCAAACATAATAGCATGGCATTGTTTGTACTCTATTGGATAAATGTCCAGTAGTGGGATTGTTGAGTCATAGGATAGCTCTTTGTTTAGTCTTTTTTAACTTTTATCTTCTTTGTTCTGCTGTTATATTTTGAGTTTTTAAATGTGACACACAGCCAGAATAAAGGGGTTTATTATCTTGTACACTGACTGATGGATATTGAGGATAATTTATTTACTATCATACATTTTATCTCACAGATTAATGATATGCCCCAAATCAGAAATGATGTTCTTTCTAAAATACACAAAGATATTTTAAAGTGACAATTGTGCCAATAATTGGTTTTATATCAGCTACCTTCCTGATCACAAAGCAATTAAGTTGAAAATAAATAATAATGATAATGAAAAATCCATATAATTATACATTTTAATGTATTTCTAAATAAAGCAAATAACAGTATAGAACCGGAAAAGAGTCAAAGATTATCATAAGGCTTTCAAGCTATTCATTAAATTTTGTAGGATAATTATAACATACAATGTAGAAGGAAATTCATTTCTTAAGTATTTATATTAGAAAAATATATACAGAAAATCAGAAAACTAAAATGTAGTTTACAATTCAAAAATCAGTAAGTACACAATAAATAGCCCTTTCTTATACCAATGACATACATATAAAAATAAAATAAAAATGTAAAAGAATAATCTTCCAACTTTTAGAACTCAGAGTTCTAATTTATTTTGTTTTAGGTCAAAAAGGACAACTATAAAGGAGAGATTTGATAAATCCATATTCCTGAATTTAATTTTGTGTAGCTTAGAAGATTATATAAATTAAGACTAAAAGAAAGTAATGGCTATTCCACTCCTTGGCATTTACCCAGTCATCCAGAAACAAGGACATACTAAAGCCACTAGCACAACAATGTTCATTGCAGCTCTATTTACCATAGCAAAGATATGGAGCCAACCTAAATGCCCCTCAGCTGATGATTGGATCAACAAGATGTGGTATTTATACACAATGGAATTCTATGCTGTCATCAGAAAGAACGACATCACCCCAATTGTAAGAAAATGGAAAGACTTAGAAAAAATCAAATTAAATGAAGTAAGCAAGACTCAAAGGAACATAGGCTCAATGGTTTCTCTCACTTGTCATAATCAGTAGAAACCTTGGGCTCTCCTAGCAGAGGTTTACAATAGGGCAAAACCTAGATATATAAGGCCATATAGGATGAGGCTAAATGAAAGGACATACAAGATATAGAAACAAGAGCCATACAAGGTGTGACTGTTGTTCTTAATGTACCATGTTATTTCTCATCTCTTTCGTTGTCCCTTGATTATCTCACATTGTTACAGTATCTTACCTTGTTATCAGATATATTGTATATATGTTTATTTGTTTATTTGAAATAGGATAGGGAAGGGGGAAACAAGATGAGGGAAGGGGAGAGGGGAGGGAAATGGGGACAAAAAGCATAAGAAGGGGTAGCAATGATTGTTAAGTAATGCACCTTTCATCTGGCGAATATAATGTAACCCTTCTATTAGTTACAATAAATATTATTTAATAAAAAAGAAAAGTAATCACTTTTGAGAAGCTACTTATAATGTGACAACTGCAGTGGATTTTGTATATAGAATATAAAAATACTTGCAATCCAGGCGCGGTGGCTCAGACCTGTAATCCTAGCTACTCAGAAGACTGAGATCTGAGGATTGCATTTCAAACCCAGCCCAGAGACAAAAGTCTGTGAGACACTTATCTCCAATTAACCACAAGAAAACTGCAAGTGGTGCTGTGGCTCAAGTGGTGGAAAGCTAGTGTTGAGCTAAGAGCACAGGGTAAGTACCCATGCCCAGAGTTCAAGCCCCACAACCACCACCAACAAAAAATAGAATATTTGCAAATCAGTATGTAAGAGACTTCCCAATGGAATAATAAGCCAAGGATAATGAGCATTTCATTGAAAAAGAAAGTTAAGGGCGGGGAGTTTGGCCTAGTGGTAGAGTGCTTGCCTAGCATGCATGAAGACCCAGGTTTGATTCCTTGGTACCACATACATAGAAAAAAGCCAGAAGTGGTGCTGAGGCTCAAGTGGTAGAGCTCTCCTTGAGAAAGTCCAAGGACAGTGCTCAGGCCCTGAGCTCAAACCCAGGACTGGAAAAAAAAAAGAAAGTTAAATAACCAATAAACATATGATGCTTATTTTCACTAAAAATCAAAACAAAGACATGCAAGCCAAACTAACAGTGACATTCAAGATCCATCCTTTTGTGTCCCCAACAGATCTTTATAGCAGGTAGACAGAACTAAATGACTATATGAGTGAATCCCCCCTACTCTTACAATGGGCAACAAATGCAACATTCCTAGGTCTCCTATAAGGTCAGCAATGGAAGTATAAACTTTTGTCCTATAAATCCTGTTTCTGAAAACTTTTCCAAGGAGAAAACAAATGCTAGACAGCATTTAACCAGAGGAAGACCTCTCAAGTTATCCCTGAAAAACAGAATGACCACTTTCAAGCTAGTAAGACAAATTATTTTCTTTAGAATGACATCATTAAGGCTTTTGTGTTTTATATTAAGTTCTTCAGAAAAAATACTCACCATCCTTGTAATTTGTCACAAGGTTACATTTTCTGATTTGGGGACCAGCTATGGCATAAAGAAAATGAGCAAAACACTTAAATTGAAAACTTCAGTGCAACTGGTCAGTTTAATTTCTCTGAGCCACATTAAATTGTTTGGAAAATGAATGTTTGAATGAGAGTGTCTGTATGGATTTTTCTTAAAGCTGTATTCCTGTGGTACCCTTGTCGCTTTCTAATGACCTGAGCTCACAGGGATCTCACTGATACAAGAGAAAGGAGATGAGAAAAACTGTATTGGCATGAAAACATCCCTACAAGTAGCAGTAAATCTCAGGTCCTTTTTTTTTTAACTCTTACTGGAGGTACAAAGCACAAGTGCCTTGTGCACTATTATGGAATCTCCTCTCCTTTTTGCATGAGTTTACAGTACATAGATTTTACCATTAAGGGACGTGTTCTTCCTTCAAGAAGCTCCATGGTGTGTTTTCATGTGAAGTCTCGGTGCCCCACTGACAGACTCCCCATATGGTCTCAGTTATTGTTAATGGGATCATGTTTTCCTGACCAACTGGTAGGAGATTTCCAGAACCCATCTTGCTTAGGATTTGGTGCCTTCTTTTTAGGAATGTTCAATATTGCCAAGGACTTAGAAAACTTACCCTGTAGTAATTAGCAATTAAGAATATTTATCATAGGCTATTCTCTTTTCTCCATCAGCCTCTTCCCTTAACTTTTCTTTATGTGCAGGGGAGAAGTAAACACAAATACATTGTTTTTCACATAGGAATTTTACATTATTTCCATTATACTAACTGAAGTAATAAAAGGGTTAGTTTCAGAAAGATCCAAAATTATATACCTGATAATGAAAATGGTTTCTTAGATTTAGAAATAGTTTCATCTGTGAAGCACAGTGAAGTTTTTAATACATAAACAACAAGCTCTGTTCTTTTTTTATTCCTTCAAAGTCTTCCCTGACTTTTAAAAGTGAGCTGCCAGAAAAGCAACCAAAGACAACCAGTCCAATCTTGACCTTAACTGGCTTGGAATGTCTCCTGGCTCTTTCAAGACTAACCCCACTGCCCAGGCTAAATGAACAAGACAGAGAGGACTTGACCAAGAGTGGAGGGGGAGATTTTCTGTCAACAATAGTCTCTCATTTTTGATGATAGGTTGATATTGTGTTGATCTAATAATTTGAAAACAGACTAAACATAAAATGGGAAGTCCTTTATAAAGATAAAGCTAAGACAAATAGGAAAGATGAAAACATTGATTTTGCTTTTTAAAACGTTAGAGAACCCATTCAAAGCATAATTCAAATCTGCCAGTGAGCCTACAACATTTTAAGCAACTGATAACTTTAAAAGTGACAGTCAGCAGGTCACTCTTGATTATTGCACAATAAATATTTCAGGGATATGCAGTATTTTATATTAAAAAAAAAAGACTCCAGGGCCAGGAGTTTGGCCTAGTGGTAGAGTGCTTGCCTAGCATGCATGAAGACCCAGGTTCAATTTCTTAGTACCACATACATAGAAAAAAGCCAGAAGTGGTGCTGTGGCTCAAGTGGTAGAGCTCTAGCTTTGAGAAAGTCCAAGGACAGTGCTCAGGCCCTGAACTCAAGCCCAGGACCGGCAAAAAAAAAAGACTCTAAATGTGGCAGCTATTCCTTTAAAAAAAACAGTGCTTATCAGCCCTTTGATTTAGGATGAGAGTGTAACTTGCTTTGGCCAGTGTATTCATCAGAAATGTGGTTCAATATAAGTAGAGACTTGCACCAGGCACTGGAGGCTCATGCCTGAAATCCTAGCTACTCAGGAGGCTGAGAGCTGAGGATTGAGGTTCAGAGCTGGCCTGGGCACAGAAGGCTGTGAGACTCTTATGTCCAGTTAATCACCAGAAAACCAGAAGTGGCACTGTGACTCAAGCAGTACAATGCTATCCTTGAGCTAAAGCGCTCAGGGACTACACCCAGGAGCAGAGTTAAACCATGGCGGGTGGAGAGGGGAGTGGAGAAGCAGAGACTTGTAAAATGCTTGCACACTGAGGCTTCCTCACTTCCTGGCCCTGGGAGCTCAACAAGTACCACCATGTGAACAAAACTGGGCTGGGTAAGGATTCACACATGTTCAGTTGCTCTGTCAACTAATAGCCAGCCAATTACTAGATCTTGTTATGTAGTAAGCCAATCAATAACTAGCTGATTGCCAGCCAAGAAGTAAACCAAATTAGAATCAGACTATACTCAAGGTGATCCTGGCCAAAATTACCAATGTTTTTTAAACTACTAAACATTGAGTTGTTTCTTATATAGTCAAAAGCTGAAACAGGATGGGAACATTGCACGTTTTATGTCAGAATCAATCCACACTACTTTGGAAGCCTCAATCTGAAATACAGGAAAAAGTAAAGTCATCTGAGAATCTGACCTACTAATCTTTTCTCACTGCCCCCAAATTGTTCTTTCCCGACGAATCAAACCATTTACTGTTTTCATTCCTCAAAGGGATCTAGTTTCCTTGTCTACTAGCATCTTGCTTCCTGAAACACTGTCTTCTTCTGTCTTCCTTGTTTCTCAGAGACACTTCCTTTGATGGACACAGAGGATACTTCTTTATGTTTCTTCAAATTTACATGTGTTCATTTAGCAAATCACCGACAGGTAATGGGTTCATTATTCTCTACTAAAGAAATGAACAGAATTTCCAGCAGGGATCATTAGAGCATGATCCCTGTCTCTTCTCGTCCTTTTCTCCTCCCCTCTACAACACCTGCTATGTATCCAGAGAGTGTCAATGCACTGACTGAATTCAACTGTGATTTCAGTGACATCATAAGCTATGTATTTTAGTAATAACAAATTTAGACCACAAACCCACTATTTTTAATGTTGATTCTTTTTACCTCTCTCCCTTTAAATCTGCTTTACTAATAAAATTATAAGCATAAGTGTTGGCACATTGAAACCAATTGACTTAATAGCATATCACTGGAGGACTATTTCAGTGAGAAAAACAGGATAAGATTTGGAATTTCTACATTCACCCAAGATGGAATAACAGGAATCGGATTTATGTGCACCTGAAACAACTAAAAACCAGACAACCTATACAGAACAATGGCATTCTAAAAATTGGATATCAGATGATGGAAGTCAGTGACTCTTGAGAAATGAGGATCCCAGAGTAGGATGGCCCTAGCTTACTGCACTGAGAGTCTTCAGGCTGTGACAAAAGATGAAAAACCTAAAAGTTTCTCTGAGTCATGCAGATGGACCTTCAAGGCTGGATTTGGCAAGGTAAAGAACCAGAGAAGGAGAACACACAGCAGACTGCTGCACTTCTGCAAAATTCCTACACATACTCAGTTGAGGACTGATTAACATGCATGAGAGAAAGTTACCTTTGTCCAGTGAAGGAATAATCAAAAGAATTAAAGCCGATAGCATGCAGAGGTTATACAGGTCAGAGAGCAGTGCTCGGATCCAACAGTTGGAGAAAGAAATCTAGTAATTCAGGGCACATTGGTTAAAGGTTTAACATGTATTTCACCCAGTGGGAATCTAGACTAAACATCATTCTGGCCCAGTGTAACAAAGCTAAAAGCCCAAGACCCATGGAGGTTAAACTGTTTCTCAGTGAAGTACATCACAGAACTAAACTCAGGAAGATTTATAGTAATACAAAATCATCTAGCACCCAAAAAGGGGGCATCCACTTAAAAAAAGAGAAAAAGATTGGGCTGGGAGCGTGACCTTGTAGTAGAGTGCTTGCCTAGCATGCATGAAGACCTGGGTTCAATTCCTCAGTACCATACATAAGAAAAAGCCAGAAGTGGCACTGTGGCTCAAGTGGTACAGCACTAGCCTTAAGAAAGCCCAAGGATAGCACTCAGGCCCTGAGTTTAAGACCCAGGACTGGCCAAAAAAATACTGGCATAGCCAGGCATGGTGGCTAACACCTGTAATCCTAGCTACTCAGGAGGCTGAGATCTGAGAATCACTGTTTGCTTCAAAGCCAGCCAGGGCACTAAAAAGTCCATGAGACTCTTTCCTCCAATTAATCACCAGAAAACTGGAAGTAGCACTGTGGCTCAAGGTATAAGGCGGTAGCCTTGAGCTGAAGACTTCAGGGAAACACCAAGACCCTGAGTTCATGTCTCATAACCAACAATAAAAAAGGCAAACTAATCTATAATAAGGTTGCAGTAATTATGAAGAGAAAAGTCTTGAGGATAATAGATATGTGCAATATATTGAGGTTATCATGGTTTCACTGGCATATAAATACATATATTGTATGGTTTAAAATACATGGCTTAGCCTGCACAACCATGTTTATTGCAGCATTGTTTACAATTGCCATGATATGCAATCAACCCAAATGTCCCTCAATTGACAATGGATCAAGAAAATGTGGTGTATGTACACAATGGAATCCTATGCTTCCATCAGAAAGAATGACATTGTACAATTCATAAGGAAATGGAAAGACTCAGAAAAATTATAGTAGGTGAAGTTAGCCAGACCCTAGGAAACATAGGTGGCATGGAGTCCCTCATTTATAGGCACGTGTAATCATTAGAATGTGCCTATAAATCTACAAGTAAACCCACTGCATAGGATAAGACAAATAATTACACATACACATGATTAATTAAGCAAAAGTCTAAACATTCACAGAATGAGAACAAAGGAGGATATCCCTAGGAAAGGCTCAATAGTGATGTGCATATAGTTATATAAAACGATGTTCATCAAAATGAACTCCAAGAAATGGAAACAAGAGATTTTTTTTTGCCAGTCCTGGGCTTGAGCTCAGGGCCTGAGCACTGTCCTTGGACTTTCTCAAGGCTAGAGCTCTACCACTTGAGCCTCAGCACCACTTCTGGCTTTTTTCTATGTATGTGGTACCGAGGAATCGAACCCGGGTCTTCATGCATGCTAGGCAAGCACTTTAACCACTAGGCCAAACTCCTGGCCCCAAGAGATTTTTTTTTCTGTACTGTTATGGTTCTTTTTTTTTCTTCTTTTCTTTTTCCTTTGGTAATATTCCCTTCTGTCAGTGTTCATGATTTCTGAATATAAGTTTTGGATGTAAATTCCTCTGGGAAGGAGAAGCACAGAAATGGTGGGATCAAGAGTAAAATAATTTAGCAGTGGACACTAAGTTGTAAATGAACTATACAACTTTGGAGGTAGGGAAGTTGGGAGGGGAAAAAAACTTGGAGAAAATGAGGAAGGGGGTGTGGCACTGTTCAAAAGGAAATGCACTCATTACCTGTAACTGTAAGCCCTCTCTGTACATCACCTTTACAATATATTTTTTAAATTACATGGCTTAAGAATATCCTTTGTTTAAGTACAAGGTAAATGAAATCTTATTGGTAAAAGAAGCAAAAAATGCTATATCTGGTTAATATTAACAAAAGCCAAACTGAAGTTCATAAAGCATATAGTATGAAATTATTATATATAGTTCTTAAATAATAGATATGAAGACTTAATGATCAAAATAGTAATATGGGTAGGTGCTGGTTACTCACACCTGTAATTGTACCAACTCAGGAGGCTGAAATTGGAGAATCAGGGTTCTAAGCCTGACTAGGAAAGAAAGCCCTTAAGACTCTTATCTCCAATTAACCACCAAAAAAACAGAAGTGGAGTGGTGGCTCAAGTGGTCGAGCACTGGCCTTAAGCACAAAAGCTCAAAGAAAACGCCCAGGCACTAAATTTAAGTCTAAGACTGGCACAAAATAATAACATAGTAGAAATTAAAGTATGTTGAACAATAAGATGATTCTCCTACTCATATAATTAAATACTATACAATTGAATACCATTTACCTCTGTGGAAGATACTTGCTTGCCTGTGTGTTGTCAGAATTGTAATACTATAATGAAAATGCCAGAGATCATTCATTTATTTAAAAATAAGTAAGAAAGAAAAGGTGTATATCAGCTCACAGTTTTGGAGGTTCCAGCTCACAGTCTGTTGGTTCTATTATTTGGGATCTGTGACAAGCACATCACAGTAGGAGTGCATGGCTGAGCAAACCCATTCACTTTATGGAGGGAAAGTAAAGTGAGAAGGTGGGAAAGCGGGATACCACAATCGTCCTGGATGGCATGCCCGAGTGGACTAAAGACCACTCACAAGGCTCCATCTCCTACAGGTGCCATCATCTTCTAGTAGCACTCTAGAGACTGAGTCTTTAACAGATGTGTCCTTTGCTGGACACTACAGCACCTGAAGGCTGGGAAATGCAAGGATCTTCTTTCATACATCCCAGCAGCCATATTTATATGATTATACACAGAAGTCACACCAAGTAGCATTTCGTTGTTCTTATCATCATAGGTACAGCCCTAGACATGTCCACTGTCAACAGCAGAGACATCATTTAAGTCTCCCTCTTACTGTGTCTTTTCCAGCTGGTTGCATGCATTGGTTCAGTACAGAGCTCAGATTCCTGGTCATGGCAGGAAATAGGGATTCCACGCAGTGTGCTGTGGAGGTTGGTCCCATGGGGAGTCTCACATGACTGCACTGGCTCCTGAATACAGCATGAAGCCATTCCTCCAGGCCCTGGTTGCTGTCACGCTTCAGTCTGTGTTCTGGCCTCTGCTGTAGGTCCTGACCTTGGCATATAACAGTTCTTATCCATTCCCTATTTGCTCTTAATTTCCACCATTCTGTCCAACACTAAGTGAGGCCTTCAGTACAAAGGAGGCTAGTCTTCTTCTGTCACAGCTCCAAGTCTACCCTGGCTGGCTTGGCTTCACAAACTCAGTTATTCTCCTGGCAGCTTCCAGAGACCCTGACTGCCACCAGCTGCATGGTTTCCAGGTCTTCCTGGCCCAGACAGACATGTGTCCTTCTCATCTTCTCTGCCTCTCACTTTCCGACAATTCACTTTTCCTTTGCATACTCACTTCTTCTTTAAATGCCAAACTTATGCCAAACAGTCTCACAGTCCATCTGCTGCTTCAAGATCACATTTTAGAGAAACACATGGACCCTCTCCATTTCTCTACCCCTCTCTTGACCTCTTACTTCCACTCCTACAGGCAAATCCCAGGACAAATTGCAATTTATCATAAGCTGGTGACTCCATTTTCCCAGACCACATTGCCACAGCTATCTCTCTTACAGCAGTTTTACCAGGTCTTGCTTTGGGTGATTTTTTTTCTTTTTAGCTTTTCTACAAAAGCTCATTTTCTGCATGTAAGAAATGACAATGGAACCTCCTTATTTGTTGACTCATGTTTCTGCCAATAACATAAAAGTCCTGGAAGCCAGGATCAGGGTCTGATAAAGCAGTATGGATTATGGTACCTAATGCAGGGCTGCGGAACTAGGTACACTCAATAAATATTTTCTAAAAGTAATATATGTGTTGGGGGGGACTGGTATGTCTTATATGCACAATTTCCAAAATAGATTCACAAATCCGATCGTGTTCCATTACAGTGGGGATGTACACTGTACACTCATTCCTCTTTTAGCTAGGCTTTAAGAGAATAAACGGTTTGGTGGAAAGAAGGGACAAATATCAGGGACTCAGGAATACATTTCTGAAGGGAAAACTGCATGCATGCATGCATATGTGCGCATGTGCGCTCGCGTGCACATGCGCATGTGTGCACACACACACACACACGCATACACACGCACACACACATACCTTTTTGCTTTCTGATCTTGGTACCATGCCAGTGCAAAAACAGTGACAACCAAAACCTGTCCCTAGAGAACAGGGTGCAAAGGCAGAGACTGTCAGGCTAAATAATGGTATCTACAGGTCTGTGGGGAGAGGTATTCCATCCATACTTTCCTTGATGTATAATATTTATTTGCCTTTCCTTGTTACAGATCTCATCTAGTTCCCAAGTGTCACACTTGGGGTCCTCACTTACAAATGCCAATATTAAAGACAGCTTGGCATATCCTTTATGCACACAGGAAAAAAAGGAAGGAAATAGGATACAGAGAGGCTGTTTACAGAGCAGGGCAGTGAGCTAGAACCTGAGAGAGGAAAGCAGTTCCTGCCTAATAGCACACATACACCTGGGGAGATCACATAAATCAGAAAATGGATGCCAGAAAATGAGGCCCTAAGAGCAGAAGACGGAGACATGGGAATAATATAGTACTCCCTGCAAACAGTCATTAAAATCATGTGGACACTGAATTCTCCAGAGAACAATCCTCTTTCTTTTCATAGTTTCCTCTGAGTTTTGGACAAAGTGGCCAGTCCAAGAGTGTGAAGCATCTTTATCATGTGGCTTTGTAGGCCTCAGGTACACAGTGTCAAACCACAAGAGGTCCGTGAGCGCCATTTTAGAAGCAAAGAGATGTATAATTTCCCCCAAGAGCTGAGAGCTGAAATAGAGGAGTTGGAACAACAGAGGGAGCCATGTTGAATTCTGACTTGTCAAGTCAGAGGAAGAACACAGGGCATATGTCACCTGCTTGGGTCAGGCAGGAAGAAGCAGACAAATGAAGAAAGAAGGGCAATGAGAGAGAGGACAGAATGACTATGAAGTAGGGACATCAGGATAGCCTGGTGTGTTCACATGAGAGTGTCTGTAGAGTTGAATTACACTGAACATAGCATATACCAGTGGGCAATGACACTTGCATTGTGCATGCAGGAGTCAAACATGAGAGCTCCCTCATGTAACCTTACTCTGGTAGGACCCACCTGGGAGACAAAGCTTCTAAACAGGAAAAGTCAGTTGCTTAGATCTGGAAATAGGAGGTACACTTATCACTACAGTTTACAGGCCAGGCATGACACTGATCTTGAGCTAAATCTATGGTAGTAGAAATGGCAAGGAGTCAGATCTCAGCCAAATGTATGAGCTTGCTTCTCTAACACCTGCTGAGGATCCAGAGTCCTTGGGCAAGGCAGGGGCTAAAACTGAACTCAGGGCCTCTGGTGATCATCTCATTGGATGAAACTGCCAGTAGGAGCCAGACACCATGTAAACTCACCCCATCAATGGGACCAGCATTCCTGCTTTTGTGCACTTTGGATCTAATGCAATCAATTAATTGGGACCATATTTTGCCTTGCAGGGCATTTTGCCTTGTTTGTAACAAGATTGTTATCAGGATCTAGCAGCAGACATGTAAGAAGCTTGCTGCTGCATGACGCAAAGAGCACACTACTTCTTTGCTTAAATGGTAGGGATACGGCTGCACTGGTACATTTGTTTTCTGTTGGCATCGGTTAACAGCGTGCCCTATCTGTCATCATTAAGAAAGATGACCTCTTGTTCAATGATGTTTAGTTTTCAATCTACCTGAACCAACCTTCTGTCTTGTCTGGCTTGGCTCTAGTTCTTCTCCTAACTCCACTACAGACAAGACAGAAAAGATCAAGTGTCAGGAGCCATAAAGAACAAATGGTCCATTTGGAGGAAGCAGCTAGGATACAGAAGATATGAGATATGAGCAAACAGTTAAAAGGCATGGCCAGCAGGTAAGCTCTAGAGGAGCAATGGTATTTGAAACAGGCAGGAAAGAGATGACAGCAGAGGCTACTGTATAAAAGGGAGGAGTGATCCAACAACTGACAAAGGGAGGCATCTTGAGAGGATCATAGGAAGTGGGACTCCAATAAGGAGATGCCTGAGCTAGAAGGAGGAGCTACCATTAAACACAATGGGCTCCCCTTTGCCTATCCCAGTTGCTTGGTCCCAGAGTCTCAATCACCGTTCAAAACCTTCAGCAGCAGATAACATAAATGGAAACAGGATGTTTTGAGAAAAGACAACATAGTCATGTTTGAATAACTACTAAGGAAATGGTAAAGACAAACAGTAGGGAGAAAGGGAGCTCCTGATAGCCTAGAATTGTGGAACAGGGAGGGCTGGAGGAAGGATGAGATGGGAGACTTTCCTAAGGGAATGTATTGAGCATTCAAATACATAAATATACCTTCATTCCTTACTTGTATATGAAAATGAGTGGGGAAATAATGGCTGGATCAATAAGTAGTATTAGAACAAGTGAAAAATTTAAAATTATGTACTTTTTCCATACCATTTTCCCCAAATAGTTTCCAGATAAATAAAATAGTAGATATGAAGGAAAAGGTATAGAAGTACTAGAAACACAAAACCCAAAAGATAGGAAAGATTAATATATAGTTTGTAAAACTGAAATTTGTCTAGATGTTAAAAACTCCACAAGTTAACTATAAAGGCCAATGGCAAGGAAAACAACTTCTAATCTTCTCAGTTTATAACGTAATGGTACAATGCAGTGAGAACTCAATGGCAATGTGCCAAAAACAGAAAAGGAAATATAAGCATGACCCAGACTTATGAAAACATGTTCAGTACAATCAAAGTAAGAGAAATGCAAATTCACTTTTGTGACATACAATTTTTTTGTGACATACAATTTTTCATTATCACATGATCAAAGAATTAAAATTTAACATTCCTTGGCAAGGGTAAAGGAAAAAAAGCTCTCACACACTAGCATTGAGAACCAACATTGGTATGACGATGATGATGAGCCATTTAGCTAAAATAATAAAATGAAAGTAAGAGTATATAACCATTTTGATTTACTAAAGCCATCTGTAGGAATTTATCCTACAGATATTCACACATGTTCAAGATGACATGTACCTTTGGTACAATGCTTTAGAGCAAAACAGCAGTGGTTACCAATATGGCTGGGATGCAGCATACAAAGTAACATGCACAGAAAACATGATGAGTGTTATTAGAAAAAACATAACAGCTCCTGCCATGGAAAGAAAAGTAATACAAAACTGGAGAAAAGCAAAAAAAGGTTTGTATACTGTTGTTCATTTTTTAACACTTCATTATACATTTTTTGGCAACACTAGGGCTTGAACTCAGGCTCTTTTGTTTGCTGGTTAGTTATTCTACTGCTTAAAGACAGGCCTTCAACTCTATGTTAAACATTTATATGCTTATATAAACAAATTTCTCTGGAAATTTGGAAGAAGCCACTGGGAGTTATTTTTTCTGGAAAGATAAGAGAGAGCTATATTTCTACTATACTTCTGTCATTCTTTTCAAATTTTATACCATGTACATGCACAGTCCACTATTGAAATAAAATTGAAAAGTTGATAGGGCAGAGAATGTAGCCTAGTGATAGTGTACTCACCTAGCACGTATGAAGCCCTGGGTTCGATTCCTCCATACCACATACTCAGAAAAAGCCGAAAGTAACACTGTAACTCAAGTGGCAGAGTGCTAGCCTTGAGCAAAATGTGTCCAACAACAGTGCCCCAGCCCTGAGTTCAAGTCCCAGGACTGTCAAAAAAAATTATTTCAGGAAGTGACACTGTTGCTCAAGGTGATAGAGCACTAGCCTTGAGCTGAAGAACTCAGGGACAATACCCAGACCCAGAGTTCATGCCCCATGACTGACCAAAAAAAAAAAGATTGAATGTCTTTTTGTATGAGTCAGGAAATCCCACTTTTGAGTATTCAAAAGGAACTGAAATCAAGATCTCAAAGGAATCTGCATACTGTGTTCATTCCAGCACAATAAAGATACAACCGAAATCATCAGACAGTAGATAAGGAAAGAGTAGCATAAGCATACAGTGCCCTGAGTGCATACTCAGCCCTTAAAACAGGGGAAACGTTACTTGTGATAATAAGCATGGATATTATGCTAAGTAAAATAATCTAATCATAGGACTAATGCTAAATAATTCCTGTTACAGGAAGGTTACCCAAAGACCCTCCCATGTCCACCCTCTGGGCAGTCTAGGAAAAGCTCCATTCTAGGTAGACTCCCTAGTGTCTGCTCAGTACTGGTTACCTTAACGTACCATCAGCCCTTGGCCCTACTCTGTCCTCTCACATATCCTCATCCACCAACAAAGCCTCTAGCAGCCATTTCTGATAAGGTCCACAAGATGGAGACCTCATAGTAAGTTTGGAAAGAAAACGTGCTTTGCCTTTCCCAAGACCTAAAGCCACAGACTCTCTTGTGGTGTGGTTATTGTTTGCTTGTTTATTTGTTTCATTTGGATACTTGAAACAAATGGTTCAAATATTCCTATAATTTTGTTGTCTTTCTAAAAGAAAATATTTAGAACTTCTCTGCTCAGAAAGTACATTGTCAAAATTGAAGCATTTTTTTTCAAGTCTCAGCTTTTATGAAACAGTTGCATTTTGCATCCCCGAGGGTCTTTGTAAATAGTTCTGGTTTTCTTGTTTTGTTTTGGCACAGCTTAAGCTCCAATTTCATGAAAGTTAATGCTAAATTCTGCTCCTAAAAGACAGCCTTTTAAAGGAAGCTGTAACAGAACTGGAGAGGGCTCCATTTTAGTATCCTTGTCTTGAGTTAATTTTTTAATATATTTTTCTTTAACACTTCCTCTCTGTGTTAATTTATCCTTCCAAGTTTTATTAACATCCAACCTTTTAACATGCTTGGGGAAAAATGAAAAACTCTAAGCTCACGATGAACAGTTGCCTTTCTAAAGTGGCCCAACATGCCTGGAGGGTGTTTTCACTGGCTTGATTTTCCCAGACTTCACAGAAGTGACTCTTGTTTAGAAATCACGGCAGAGGAAGTCTAGAATTTTAGTGGTACATGGAGTTGTGGCACGCTACTTATTAGCTAGGAGTGTACTGACAGAAGATACGGGTTCTAGCTGCCAAAAATGCAACTATTGTTGACAATTATTTCATATCTTTCCTAAGAATTTTCCTTTTCTATCTTAGTAATAGATACATAAAACATCTCAATAATCCATCATACTAACATAGTATTAAATTGTCTTGTGTATTTGGGTTAGTAGGGATTGAACCAAGAACCTCATGGATGTTAAGTAAGTGCCTTCCATATGGAGCCATAGTACAATCCTTTTTCATTTGTATTTTTTTTGTATTTTTTTCTGGTTAAAAAGGAAAAACAATTGCATAGAAGTATGTATTATCAGGAACTCAACTGACATAATATTCTTGGGCAATGGTTCCAAGAAAGTGACTTGAAGAGCCCACTGATTTACTTAAGAGACATGTTAACAAGGTGAGAAGAACAACTTATGCTCAGCAGTACTCTTGGTACTGATGTCATGCGTGTGATATTTCCTGTGAATCACTGTATAACTTTTCAAAGCTTGTATGCAGTGATGGTCAAAAAACACATGCAAAGGTAAAGGAAGTAATAAATGCATTGGACTACTTTACTGGCTAGCAAACCATAGAGGCAAAGAAGTTCCTATGATAAGAGTACTGTTGAGAAAAGAGCAAAAGGCTGGGAAATTGGCTCATTATTGCTGTCCTTTAACTGGGTCTCCATGTGCAAGTTTTCAGAGTAATATAATCCTGGTGCTTCAAGTCAAGCAATGTTTACGCTGTCCCATAGTTACAGAACATCTCCCAGGTGTCATACATGCTTCTTGGACTCTGCAAGCCACTGGATCAACTGCGCTATCTGTAGTTTGTTTCCAGGATATCTGAATTACTTGTTTTTCACATCCACACAGACCTGAAACCTCATGCACTCTGCTTTACTCATTCTCATTCTCCAGTCAAGTCTAGAAGCTCCCAGAGAGCCTCTGTTCTACAGCTTCCACCCACTGGCACAGTTGGTGCTGTTGACAGATGAAAGTTGCCCGCCCCATCTTGATTTCAAATTTGAACCAGTCCATGGTCTTAGGGTAAAGTCTAGTCTTCTGACTGAGAGTCAGCCCCACTCTGGTGGTTCAATACCACCACCTTGACTAGCAGGAATACTTCAACCAGGGAAAGATGCATGAGCAGGTGTCTCCCAAAAGCCTGGGTTTCCAGGGGTTTTGAGCTAGACAGAAATTAGAAAGTCTACTTCAGGATGTGGGAGGAAGATACACAAAGCCTAGAGCCTCAGTAAACACGGAGATCATCTATATCTCCTGTCCTTATATCTTCATGGTCCTCAAAACTGTTTCCAACTAGCAAATGACTAATTCACCGGATCCTCCAACACAGGCCAACTGTGGTCAGGCTCCAGCTACTGTAGTATATACCAGAAGACATGGTAGCTTAGCAGATGTGATATCATTCAGACTCTACACTTCCTTCCAAATCTCATAACCTGTGTGACACGGGTCATTGTTTGGAAACCTTGCAACACTATAGAGAACCATAGCTAATCTTTTTAGGTAACTCAGGTAACAGAGAGGTACGGTCAAGTGAGAGATTCTTCAAGGCAGTCAACTGGTTCCCTTATTGCTAATATCTAACCTTTCTAAGTGTTCTCAGGCTAGAGCCTCACCAGACTGCAGAAGCTCAGAGTTAAATATTTGTTATAAACATTAGCTTAGAAACACAAATAATGACAGGTGGTTCAGCAAGCCACACTGGATGCTCTCCTTTCCAGGGATTGTAAAGCTTTGTTTTTTCTACAACCTAAACAAATACTCACCACTAGCAGTGCCCTGCAAAACTTGCTTCAGAATACACGAAAGAGGATCTGAATGTGGGATACAGCCCAGTTTTTGTTAAATTTGGGACTTGAGGCAAGTGATCTCTTTATGAGTTGCTCACAGCTAGAATTCCCTATGATCCAGGAAGCTGCTCCAGCCACCACCTCCACACTGCTCTCTCCCACCCAGTGTATACCGGGCCTTCACAGGGACCATTTGATTTATTCACAAAAATGACTCTCTACTAAGGGTTGGTGAAACTGGAATTTTCCCTTAGGGATTAAATAACTTTTAAGTGAGAGAGTTGGAATCCCAAACAGTCTTCTCTAATTCAACATCCTTACCATGTAAGGGTAACTGTTTTTAATTGTTCTAAAATTACAGGTCTTACCTTGCTCTTGTAAACACATCCTTGTGCAATCACTGGCTTCTACAAGTAGTAATCAGTGAATTTCTGGTGGTCTAATGCTCTTGCCAAGTTAAATTCCTCCCATGTACCCATAGAATTCTTTTCTTTTCTGGTAGGTCCTGAATTAATTACATAGCACCTTCATGGGCCACTGCCCTTCTGGTTTACATAGACTTAGGTGTTCAAAGGTGCAAACGGAGGTGTTTAAGACAAATCGTAGAACTCACAGACCACTTAGAACCATTTTAAGGGATGACTCAAAACATTCACACTCAAATATTTTAGAAGAAATTTCTATATTTCCCAACAAATGTAGGTAGATAGGATAATAGTAACAAATTACCCATAATAAAGTAAGTAGCATGGAAGACAAAGTATTCTAGTCATTGGAGTATGCTCTGTAAAGGAAAATACTTGAGACTCTGCTTTTATTTAGACTTTTTCTTCACTATTCTTTGTCAAACAGATTCATCTTACTTGAGCTATTCTCATGCTCATCAACTCACCTATCTGTCCTGTCCTCCTGTGGGGGTGAGAGAGATGATGTGATTGTGGGGGACACACTGGGTCCAGATGTGGGTCTTGAGGAGTGAAAGGAGTTGTTGCTGAAATTGAATCTAAAAAAGTATAGAGGTTTAGAGACAAGACAGAGAAATATTACAAGTCAGTAAAATAAGTAAGATTGAGAAAACTATTTTTTTTGGCAGTCCTGGGCTTACGCTCAGGACCTGAGGACTGTCCTTGGAATTTTCTCAAGGCTAGAACTCTACCACTTGAGCCTCAGCACCACTCTGGCTTTTTCTAAGTATGTGGTACCAAGGAATCGAACCCGGGTCTTCATGTATGCTAGGCAAGCACTCTACCACTAGGCCAAACTCCCAGCCTGAGAAAACTATTTTTTACAAGATAGATACTTCTGACAATACTACTACTGTGTGCGATTATTCTAACCTATAGAGTCACTAACAACTTGGTTCTAGTCATTTCTTCTTAGAGAAGTTTTCCCAAGTCTAAAGCCATTATGCAGTAAGATTTATGAGAAAAGTACTAAAGAAAAATGACACAGTTGCAGTCTTTTAAAATGTAAATTAAATTTAATCACTAATATAAATTAAGAATCCCAAATATTTTCACTGGAACCACCCTTTTCTTCTTACCAGATGTGATGGCACAGTTAGAATTAATTCTAGCAAAAGTCTATAGAAAACAGCATTTGCTTGGTTAGAGAAACATTTCAGATTTATAAAATCTGAACTTCTCTTCCTGTTTTCAGAATAGATATCCTTCATAAATTTGTGTGTTACTGTCATCACTCAGAGAACCAGGAAATCAATCTTCATCTGAAATCCTTATACAGTGCCAGGCACTTATAACTAGTTACAAATAATGAGATTCAGGGGGTTTACCTTACAATCTACACAGCACAGTGCAAGACTCTTCCCTAATAGACACACTGTATTAGGATGTGTCACTACAGTAAATGTGCACAAAGACCTTCTTATATGTGGGAAAACTAGTCCAAATCCCAGCAACCGAAATCAGAAGCAATTTTACTATCAAAATTTTTATATCCTGTGAAGGGTATTGGGATGTTAACATAAGGCAATAACCCTTTGGTTCTCTGTGTACTGAAAATGGTACACGTAAAAATACTCATTAGACTATTATTTAGCTTATAGTGAAAACCTGGTAACTCCCTATCAAGGTATCAAAGCAGAAATCGTTAAGAAAGCATTATTTATGTCTCATCATTGGACTATCCCGAAACGATTATAAAAGGAATTACCAATTTTATAAATGGCACCATGGAAAAAATTGCTAGAGATAACAGAACAAAATGTCATGGCATGATATGGTACAGTGTATGATCACAATTGTAAAGCTATCTCAAAGACTGTATACAAAGAGTAAAAATAGACCATCTATTTTACAAAGTGGAGCAGAGACATGAAACTTCAGCTTTCAATAATAAATTATAATAGTGGTGAGTAAAATATTTATATTAGTCTAATCATCCTATGTTGCTGACTCTGGCAGCATGGATTGTTGCTGTCTGTCTACCTCTCCATTTGTCTCTTTAGAGGCAGGGTTTGATCTTGCTACAGGGTCAATTATGTACCCCAGCTTGACCTTAAACTCACAATCTTAAACTCCCCAGAACTTAGATTACAGGCATGAGATACGACAACACAATGGCTGGTGGGCCTCTTGCTTTTTCATTTGATGTCACCTATGAGACATGTGCTCAGTAGCAAGCATTCATCTATACAGAGTGATTCAAGACTAAACAATTTTCTCCTACTGTGCTGTAAAAATGCCACCTTCATAGTTCTTGGTTTCTGAAGACTTGTGCTTTCTTCTCTTTAAAAAAAAAAAAAAAAAAAGCAAATCCCCAAACTCTACAAGTCCAGCAGAGTCAACTACATCTCCAAGTTGCTGGATTGATTTTTCATGAGGACTTCCAAAATGTGGGTGATGGAGAAAGTAGAAAAGCCAAAGATAGAAGGACCATAAAAAGAAAAGAGAGGTGAGAAGGGGAGGGAAGCTGATAGTCAATGAATAAAAGCGTGATAGGACAGGCAGCTCCGTGAGTGAGGGAGGAGGAGCCACACAGGGCGCCTAGAGGCCTCAGTGAAGAGGCCTGGATGCTGCCACTCTGCATAGCTGCCTGGGCACCCAGTCCTATGCCACTCCAGAAGCTGAAATGGCTTCTTTCAACCACAAGTGGACATCCTCAGAGTATCTTAACAGGATCAGTTTGCTAAAATTATGCTCAAATGACGTTATGGAAATAAAATAAGAATAATGTGTTTTCCCTCCTTTGGTTTTTCTAATGGCCAAGCAATTAATTCAAATGCTCCATCATCTGCCCAGTTTTGCCTCTCAGTTTCAGCCAAGCACACTGAATCATGTAATTTACTGTTCAGCATTTTTATGTGTGAGTGGGGTAGGGTTTGTTTTAATGACTAATGGGTTGGTCTAGGTTATAACCCATTTAATTACACCAAACCACTGAGTCGTCAAATTGGTGGCCACACATACCCATGAAAACCACTGCCAGTGAACATCAGAAAAATCAATAGGTACCAACAATATTTGTGTAGGATTGAAATTCCTGCCAAATTATAAACTGTGCTTCAAGTTAAGTCTTAAGTCACTCCTCATTCACAAACATGTAGCTGTATTTCATAAGGTACAGGTGATTTCCATGTGATTTTTATTAGTTCTAGCCCCCAGGACTACATGTAGTGAGGCTTGGAGACCAAGGAGAGAAACTGGGGCCAGGAAAGCCCCTCGAAAGGCTGAATCTCACCAGAAAATCCTATCAGGAGGAACACCTTGAAAGGAGAGATAAGATTGCAAGAGCTAATTATTTTGCTGCCCTCCTTAATTCACCTTCCCTCCCCTTTTTTGTACTGGTACTTGGGCTGTAACTCAGGGCATGGACCCTGTCCCTTCGCTTTTGCACTCAAGGCTCTTCACTGCCACTTGAACCACAACTCCACATCTGGATTTTGCTGGTTAATTAGAGTTGAGAATCCCACAGACTTTACTTCCCAAGCTGGCTTTGAATCTCAATCCTCAGGTATCTTCTTGAGTTGCTGGAATTATAAGCATGAGTCACCAGTGCCCAGCTAAGAGCTTATACTTGTAGTTCAAGGTGTAGCTCCCACCCTCTTGCACACAGAGGGTGGAAGAGTCTTGTCAGATTTGGCCTATTAAATAGTGTGAGAGAGCTGGGAGTTTGGCTTAGTGGTGGAGTGTTTGCCTAGGATGCATGAAGACCAAGGTTCAATTCCTTGGTCCCACATGCATAGATAAAAGCTGGAAGTGGTGCTTTGGTAGAGCTCTAGCCTTGAGAAAGCCCAAGAATAGTGCTCAGGCCCTGAGTTCAAGGCCTAGGACTGGCAAAAAATAGTGTGGGAGATCATAATTCTAGGATTTTAAACTTGGGTAAGACCCATAAGAACCTTCAGTCTTGAGACATGGCTGAAAGCTGTTTCAGAAGTAAGAGGAAGCAGCTTCCGAGCTCTGTGATCTCTAGTGTGCCTTGTGCTCCAGATTGGGAGTCTTCCTGAGCTGTTCCACCGGGATCTTCCTTCTCCTCTTATCCCTCCTTCCACACTAGCTCTTTGTTTTTAGAAAAGACTCCTTTAAGCAGACTGAAACAATGTGGAGTGCTGCCTTGTAAAGATTCCAGGGTACCATGTAAGGGGATAAGTCTGGAACATCATCAGGAGGAGGCAGAAGATAATGCTGTAATCATGCCAGGTCAAACTCAGTGCAAGGCTCTGAACTTAATTTCAGTCAACCTGCCCTTCCCTACCTGAGACTCGGGACTCCACAGTGAGATTATTGCCACAGGAATGCATGTGAACATGCTTATTAAAATTCAAACAGGCCAGGCACCAGGGACACACGCCTATAGTCCAAGCCATTTAGGAGGTGAATCACAGATCAGCCTATGAAACAAGTCTCATAGCTATAGTTCAAGATACATAGAGAAACAGATAGGAAAGATTGCAGTCCATGGCCAGTCTGAACAAAAAGTTACGCAAAAAGCAAAGTAACTTAAAACAATAAATAAATAAATAAATAGGCTGTATGTCTGGCTGAAGTGGTACAGCAATTGCTGTGAAGCACCAAAATGTCAATAAAAATGAACTCAAACACATACACATACAATAGACCAACTACATCCTTTACAACTCCTCAGATTTATGGTTTAAAACAAGACTTTTAACACTCTGGGACAAGTTTCATCTTCAGTTGTATGTAATCAAGAGTGGTTGACAAGCTCAGGTGAATCTTTCAATCTATTAGAATAAAGGTCCAATACGCATGGAGATTGGTCATTGTCATGGTAGGACAGAATTAACTGTCCTTGGGTTTTGTAATATTTTATTAGAAACAAAGTGCAGCTTCATGTCCGGCACCAAGATTCAGGATCTTTCAATACAGGCTCTGGAAAATGCTTCTTACTGAGAAGGACCTGCTTAAAAACCCCAGGCATGCAGACAGCAAGCCCCTAAATACAAACGGCCAGTGCTGAGACAGGCAGCAACAGAATGCACAGGCAGGAGCCAGACTCACAGGCAGGCCACTCAAAGCTCAGTGACTTTGGCCCATTTAGCCTCACTGTGCCTCACTTCTTTGGTACAATTATGGGCTAGTAATTTTGTGTTCTGAAACCAGGACTTGAACTTGGTACCTGATGCTTTGCTCACTGGCTAGCGCTATACCAACTGAACCACAACTCCAACCTGGACAGACTACTTCTTAAGGGCTATTCTCCAACTTCACAGAAAATATAGGAAAATATAGGGTCTGGCTCATAGTCATGTTCAAGAAATTTTAGCTACCATTATTGTCCTATGATGGGGTAGCCATTAGAATGACCCTTAACAACTGTGAACATAGATCACTGAAAGTCTATTAACCATCTGTTCCTTGTTCTTCACTCTAGCAAAGAGTTTCCAACTTAGGCAAGGGCAAAGGGCTGTCATGTAACAAACAAGCACTTTCTCTAAAACACCTGGATTTGCATAACTCTATCCATTTTATAGCCAGTAAGTCTTACTATACGACTTTAATATCCATAGTTAAATAATGTAATTTAAGTTTAAACCTCCCTAAAATGGTTCAAACTGTCATTGTGTGTCATTCCTGAATGATAATCTTTTAGAGGAAAAATGTACATATTAGGGGTGTGAGGGATGGTAGAACACCTTCCCCGCGGGTGCAAGAAACTAAGTTCAAATCTTAGTATCACCCGCCCAAAACCACAAAATAAAAATAAAATGAAAGGAAGAAAGCAAGCAAGCTAAAAATTCATATAATGGAAAACAGAGCAGAAAGTTAGGGATGGCAAAGGAAGAATAAGATACCCACCTAGGAGAAGAGAAAGACCGTGAGCTGTGAGGTTCAGAGGTAGCTTGGGCGCTCAGAGAGACAGAGCCAGGAAAACTGAAAAAAAAGAAGAAACACACTGGCCATGCTGCAAAGGAGGAGGCCCTAACACTTGGTGTCATACTTGGCAGGTAGAAAGACTACATGCTGGAGGGACAGGTGAGACGTATACATACTGACAGACCCTGTTTCCAAAAACCTTATGCCTAAATACCCATTATTAGTAGTTATGTTAAAACAGCTACCTGTTCCCAAAGGTGGTAAATTTCCTCTGAAGTTCATATAAATACTAGTGCCCATTTACTGAATCCAAACATGGCAGAGAAGAGTTAATGCACTACACTCACCCCAGGTTAATCTCACACAGGCCTCAATGCGAGGCAATCTACCTGTTTTCCTTCTGGGACTCTGTTTCCTTGTCCTTGGTGGATAAAGGAGAGTCTTCAAAGTCATAGGAGAAGAGGTGAAATGGGCTGTGGGGTACATAGGGCAGCTTGTCTATAGTGGGAGATACTTTGGGCATAGTAGAAGACCGATTGGCCACAGCAGGGCTGGAGGGTGGCAAAAGGGAAGATCGGGAGGCCTCAGGCTTGCCAGGAAGCCACCTTCCATGTGAGGTGGCACTTGAGGTGGCGGGGAGCCCAGTGCTTTCAGGAGTGCCATACTTCCCACAGGGACTGTCCTCGGAAGCAGGGCTCACCTTGCTGTGGGTCCAGGAGGAAGAGGAGGAAGGGAAGACAGAATTTGGGAGAGAGGAAGCAAAGTTAGGAGAAAGACATGTAACAAATTTGCTGTATGACAGTCATTAACTTCTACTCGAGCTGAATCTCTTAAGCTACAATATTCAAGTCCATCACCAGTAGTTTTAGTTTTCCTAGTCATACTTAGCCCACCAGGTTTGCCTATCTTCAGGGTTAGACTAGCAGAGTATAGAAAGAGTCTCCCAGGTTGAATCTGGCCTGTGGGCAGACAGAGGCTCTTTTGTACCTACCTCCTGCCTTTACCCAAGTTTACCCCTGCTCTTGTGTTGGCACTTGGAATTAACATTTTACCTTCATCTTATCATGGTCAAATAAGGAATCTGTCTTGCTAACAAGTCTAACCTCGGCACATCTAAAAAGAAGCATATTCTTTTCTGCTTTCAAAGCTTTTCTTAAAAGCATGGATGGGGACCAGGATTGTGGCCTAGTGGTAGAATGCTTGCCTAGCATGAATTAAGTCCTGGGTTCAATTCCTCAGTTCCACATACAGAGAAAGCTGGAAGTGGTGCTGTGGCTCAAGGGGTAGTAGAGAGCTATTCTTGAGGAAGCCCAAGGACAGTGCCCTGGACTTCAGTTCAAGCCCCAGGAATGGCAAACAAAAAGAAAAGAAAAAAGCATGGATTGATATGAGAAAAGCAGAAGAAATGCCAGCAGCAAAAATCGCAAAGAGCCAAAAGATGTTGCTTACACTCTGCTTAGAGCCTATTACTAAACCTTCAATATCTAGGCTTCTTTAGGCAGACCAACAATTACAGCTATCAATCATCATACTCTCTCTGTCTTTCTCTCTTTCACATGAATACATACACACATACACACACACATACACACAAATATACCTACATATACACATACACACACATTATTCTCTGTGTCTTTCTCTCTTTCACATACACACATACACACACACACACACACACACACACACACAAACATACCTATATATACACATACACACACATTATTCCTACAAATAGTAACTGTGGATGGTGGTAATTTATTAACTCTATCATTATACAGCATATTTATGAAAAATCACATCATTTTATGTACCCTAAGTCTGTATAATTTCTTCAATTAAATTATCATTAAAGAAAAAACTTTCCATCTTCAAAGGACTTTAATATTTGAGTATTTTAACATGTATTTTTGTAAACTTAGAACCAATGTTAAAGTGCACATTCATCCAATAGGAATTGTATGGATGCAGACAGCCTGGCAGATGGAACATCAGTGCTAAGTAAGTGTTCTGTCAACTTTCCAGTTGGTAAGAGAAAGAGGTATTCTAAGTCATCCAAAATCCTTTGCATTTTGTTTTTGTAAAAACCAACAACAAAACACTAAAAGAACATTAATTTGCAAGGGCAATCAATTAAATGAAAGGAAACACCCAAGTTTAAATTATTTTGAACTATCAAAAAACATATTATCCATGCATATTTTTAGTTTTAGTAAGACATTATTTTGGGGGGAAAAAAACCTAAAACAATTTTAAAGATTTGCAAGGTACCTCTGTCTGTTAACACTGCTTAAAGATAGGGAGACAGCTTTGTACTAGAGTGACCAGGTGAAAACGAACTCCCCAAAAGACTGCTGCCTTTTGGGGTATAAAAGGTAATACTAGGAAATTTTGTCCTGACTATACAAGAAAAAGTTCCTATCTATTTGGAACACTTAGATCATCAATCTAGGAGTTACCTACACATTTCTACATAACCTTGTATTAGCAAAATTAGTGGAACAAAGGGCACCAGAGAATCATTCCTACAATGCTGAAAGGTGTAAAGTATCAGTAGAAATGAGCCATTATAGTCTCTATCAGTCTCACTGAGGTAATTGATTGAAGGAGAGAATAACAGGCAAGAAAAATAAGTTGGGTAATTTTTCTATAAAGTGTGGTTAGGAGGCAGGATATGAATAAAAAGTGCAGTTCTCAAAGGAAAATGTGCTCAATTATTTCTAAATACTAGTCATTCTGTGGCTCTGTGCACAAAGTGAAAGTTTGGCCCTGTGAGCTGGTTAGAAATGAGATTATGTAAAGGTGGTGGCAGCAAACCAACCATGCTTTAAAAAGGAGCCTTATGCTTTGGGAATGAGCCTGGGAGGGTCCAGCCCTCAGTACCTGTCCTTGCCCTGACATTGGGCCTCGTCCTCTCTCTCCTCCTCTGAATTGGGCTCCGTGATTGGCTCTTCCTCCTCCTCCTTCTCCTTCTCCTCCTCCTCCTCCTCCTTCTCCTCCTCCTCATCCCTGAGACAGGCCAGCAAAATAAATGTACACGGAGACAAGATGGAAAAATGAGATGAACATTAGACAAACAGGAAGATGAAGCACAAAAGAAAAACACAGGTGGCTGACATACTTTTTTTGCTTCTTGTACAGGTACTGGGGCTTGAAATCAGGTCCTTGCACTGTCCCTTAGGGTTTTTTTGTTTTGTTTTGCTTTTGTAGTTTTTTTTTTTCCCTCAAGGCTGGTACTCTACCACTTGAGACATTCCCAGCATTTTTCTTTTTGCCAGTCCTGGGCTTGAGCTCAGGGCCTGAGCACTGTCCTTGGACTTTCTCAAAGCTAGAGCTCTACCACTTGAGCCCCACTTCCGGCTTTTTTCTATGCATGTGGTACCGAGGAATCGAACCTGGGGCTTCGTGCATGCTAGGCAAGCACTCTACCACTAGGCCAAACTCCTGGCCCCATTTCCAGCATTTTTTAGTGGTTAACCTGGAGAGAAGAATCTCACTGGCTGTCTTGCCTGGGTTGACTTGAAATTGTGATCATCAAATCTCAGCCTCTTTAGTAGCTAGGATTATAGATGTAATCCACCAGTACCAGCAATAGAGCACCCCTAATCCATGAGAAGACAGAAGATACTGTAAGACACCTGAAATGTTAAGGAAATAACAACACAATGTGGTCTCTTGTAGGTTTGACAAGTTGGTTGGAGGTCACTATATCACACCTACTGTATGCAATTTACTGCATGCAATTCAGATAACTTTCTGGCTTTGGCAGCCCTTCTTCCACATACACACATGAAGAATCATCCAGTACATGCTCTTGGTGTTAATCAGCTGCTGTGACAAACCACTGAGTTCCCATACTGCCATTGCAATGCTCTCCATGAGAAACCACCAACATACAGTCTGGGCAGTGCACATCATCCTTCTTAGTGAGTGCGTCCAGGAAGCAGACAACACCCCAACTTCAAAGGTAGGTACAGTGTCATCCTTGGGATTTCTGTGATTACCTTCAGGCTCTCTGTTGTTTAGATCTGTGCTAAATAATCCTGGGTGTTTGGCTTCTGAGCGTCAACTACCTCTATGGAGATTTTGCTTATTTCTAATTGTTTAGTAGCTACTCTTAGGCCCAAACTTCTATGAACGGAGGATGGTTTTCTTTATTCTTTCTTTCTTTTTTCTTTTTGTTTTTTACCACAAGTAACTCCAGATTTGGGACCTCCCTATTCATGTTGGAAAAGCAATTCAGAGACCTTTGGCCTAACCAATTGTACAGGGAATAGATTTTATCACAATCAATTTAACAGCTCCAAATTTGGGTCTTAGGCTCATGTCTTGTCTCTTAGACTTCAAAACACAAATGGCCAATGCTGAGCACAAGTCAAAATCTCAGGATAATACTACAGCATGTTCTAGAACCAAAACAAATCCGGAAAAAGGAAAATTGAGCAATACACTCAGAATAAGCATTTGTAATGCATCTCATAGACCTACACTATCAAAGTATACAAAATGCATTTTAAAGATAACATACCACTAAAAGGAAAGCAAAAGGCACCACCAATAAACTTTCATGAAAATAAATCTTAATCTTCTCTGTAAATGAAGGGATTATGAGTTAAGAACACAATGAGACACCATTCATATTCATAGGAAAAATGTCTGATAATACTATGTTTGAATATAGGCCTTTAGATACTCATGTCAGATATGTACCAACTCTGGTAAGTCTATCTTATAAATGTAAACATTTGCATCATAACCTTAAAGTAATTTAATAGACATAAACCAGTAGTCCTGAGTCAAGGTATTTCTGTCTTTAGGTCATTCTAGACATTTTAAGAAGCTCCTGGAATGCAGTAGTTAGATGCCAAGGATGTTACAAAGCATCCTAAATGCCCAGGTTGGCTCTCATAATAAAGAATAATTATGTTCAAATGCCAACGATACTAAGGACAAGAATCCTTCCCTGAGGAAACTAAAAAGTACCTGTGTGTCAGATCAAGCTGAAGAATATACTTTTTTTTGTGGGTCATAGGGCTTGAACTCTGGGCCTGGGCATTGTTCCTGGACTCTGCAGCTCAAGGCTACTGCCCTACCCCTGGGGCTATCATAGCACCACTTCTGGTTTTCTAGTGGTTAATTGGAGGTAACCCGAGTGCCCGAGCTGGCTGGCTTTGAGCCTCGATCCTCAGATCTCAGCCTCCTGAGTAGCTAGGATTACTGGCATGAGCCACCACGCCCAGCTAGAGCCCAAGAATATTCTTAGCAGCACTGTTCATAATTAACCAAAAGCAGGAAATGACTCAAAAATGCCCACCAATAGCATAAAGGAGAAAGAGATTGTGGTCAACTCCAGTGAAAATGAATGAACTACTTTTTATACAATCACAAGGAAGACCACAGTGAGGAGAGAGGGTAAGTTGGAGAAGAAACACATGAAATGATCAGATTTTTATAAATTTCAAAACGTAACGTTGCATCATAAATTATTTGGTTATGTGTAAAAAACAAAACCAAATCCTAGAAAGACAGTGATACAAATATTTAAAAATAACAGTTACTGGGTCTATGGATGAGAGAGTAATGAATGATACTGTTTTGGTTAGGCCACAGTTTCTCTGATGCCCTTTATGTTAATAACTATTTAACAATAAATAGAGAAGAACCCTGTTTCAATCAATGAAGCCATTTCATTAACCAAGGATGACAAATCCAATTCTACACAATTGTGATCTTCAAAAATAATAAAACAGGGGATAGAACAACAATATTTGTTAAGAATATACTCATCACCTTATTTATGCCAACTATAACTCCTCTGTATATCATCTTTACAACAAAATTAAATTTAAAATGATAATAATAAATCAAAAATTTTGTGCAAAGTCTAAGCCTATCTCCCTTTATCCAACAGATGTTTTAGTGAAATCTTATTATGTATAGGGCACAGTGATTTAAAAAAAGATTCTCATTGTTGGAGTTATAAGAGTGTGAGAAGGAAGATAAATAATTATCCTGGAAGTGTTCAATCTGAGGACTTAAACAGCCTGAAGACACCCACAGGGTTATTAGAGCAAAGTTCTAAAGATCAAAGGGGAACTGACATTGTGGGATTTTGCAGACATTTCAAACATTCCATTTAAGTTATATAAAATGTATACATCCTATATAATAATATACTAAATTTATAGCCAAGTGCTTCTTTACATTCCACTTATACCACTCTGCATTAGCAAATGCTTATACTGTAGTTTAAAATTAGCCTCTTGGTGACTCATACTTGGTTAAACTTTAAGGCTGTTTCTAAGTTACCCAGGACCTGAGATGAGATTGAAAATTTCCAATTAGTGATCCTAATCACTTAGGACAACTATCTGACCAAGTAAAGCAGTGATGTCATTTAAAAATAGAGGTTTGTTATCCACTAAATAAAATTAAAGTTCCCTCAAAAGACTTGTACCAGCCAAGTGAATGAAAAGACATCTAACAGAGTCCAGCTGTTGGTCTGATGTTTCCATGGTGAGAACCCAAAGTTAAGACAGGAAAATATTTATTGTTCCTGTAGTATGCACATTTTCGAAGTAGCAGAATCTACAGCTCATGGAGCCCAAATAGACCCACCAGTCCCTCAAATGTACAAGCCACTATTTTACTATTTTGTTTTAGAATCAAGCAATCATGGGACAAGTACATCATTATTGCTGAAACACGCAGTACTTTTAACACAATGCAATTTTTATCTCTGCAAAATATGAACATTATCATAGGACAAAAAGCATAACTAGCAAGGGAAGTTGCAGATCTATTCAGGTATAAAGCAAATCAACCCAATACTAGCTACTGACTAGTGGGGAGGGTCCCTGCTTTTGTGTGTGCCTTCATTTTATGTTAGCAAAAGCTTTAATTCATTCCTTTAAGTTTCTCTGGAAAGTCTGAGAGAGTAGAGCAAAAGCTCTCCAAGAAATTTTAGAAACACAGTGACTTAGTATGGTCCCAGGTTAGTGATCTCCAGAGGACCTGCCTTGGGTTTGGCTTGGTCAATCTAAGGATTCTCATATCTCACCCTAAAGAATGGAGCCTCCAACCCGAGTAGTCTTTTAAGGGGAAAAATGATATTCTGCAGCCATTAGACATTTTATTCCATTTCTAAAAGTTTTGTAATTATGACTTAATGTGTATTTTCAGGTAAAGTTTGATTTTAAATGCAAATACAGGTTGAGCATTCCTTATCTGAAAATATGAAATACCCAATGTTCCAAAATCTGAAACTTTGAGAGCCAAAAACTTTGACATCCAAAAGCAGAAAACACCACATGTGGCTTCTTCATATGTTAGGCCAGAGCCAAAACACAGATGCACTAAAAATATTGTGCAAAACAATCTTCAAGCTACCTGTGTATGGTGTACATAAATCCTAACTGAATTTCATGTTTTGCCTTGTCCCACCCACAAGGTATCTTCTTATGTAGACACAAATACACCGAAACCAGGAGAAAATCCAAACTCTTAACACTTGGCTCCAAAAGACTACTCACTTATCACACAGCATACTACCTTGTGTTTTTTTGCCAATGGGAACAGAGGTGGGCTTAATACCATGGTGTGTATTTTAAGAAGCAGACAGATTTTGTTATCGCCATGAGGAAGGGAAAGTATCTTTTAAATTCGTGACTGAGTTTGATTCTTGAACTTCCATTGCTTTTGTACATCCACTGGACTCACAATCACCTGTTTTCTCTTCCTGTTTTCTTATTAACATCTATTAGTTATACAAATAGTGGTTTGGTTTGCATGAGCATATTTTCATTCATAAATATACTGTACTTGAATCATTTTTACCTTTGTCCCCTTCCTCTCAGTTTCCTTCCTTTCCCAAATATTTCCCCTTCTACTTGTAATTTTTTAAAATCTAGAGCCCAGTGATGACAGAAGACATGCATTATTTGTCATTGTGGGTCTGGCTTATTTTACTTATCATGATGATCTCTAGTTCCTATTTTTTTTTACTTGAAAATGGCCTCACTTCTTTATGGCTGGTTGACACTGTATTGTGTGTATATCACCCTTTCCTTTATTCAGTAACTCTCAGATGGGCACCACTGTGACTGATTCTCTGACATGACTAATGTGAGTAATCTCATCAAAGGTTTGGAGATAGCCCTCTTATAAGCTGACTTAAACTTCTTTGGGAATATGACAAGGAACATACAGTAAAAATAGTTCTATGTTTTTCTCAGTACTCCTATTGAGAAACTTCCAGATTTATTTCTGTAGTAGCCAGACTAAGCTATATTCCTAACAACAGTATAATAAAGGTTTCCCTTTCCTCCAAATCCTTGAATTTGTTGTTTTCTGTTTTAAAGGTAACATTCCTGTTTAATAAGTATATTTCCTTGATGATTAACAACTCTATTCAATCCATTATCCATATATTGGACCATCAACTCTGTATGTGTATGCGTATGCATATACATATGTGTATGTGCTCATCATGGCACTTAAACTCAAGGCCTTGATGCTCTTAGCTTTTATGTTCAAGGATAATGCTACCACTTGAGCCACAGCTCTACTTCCAGCTTTGTGGTGATTAATTGGGAGATAAAAGTCTCACAGATTTTCCTTCCTAAACTGGCTTCAATCAATGATTCTCAGATCTCAGCCTCCTGAGTAGCTAGGATTATAGGCATGAGGCAACTTTTAATGTGGGAATTAACTACAGATAAATGGTATTTACAAATAAATCTCCATTCTTATAGTTCAGTTTATCACATTCATCCCATTTTCCACTTTAAGCCCCATAACCTATGTCTTCAAATCACCAGCAATAACCACATGACTTGTTTATGTGGCATAGCTTTCTGCCATTGCCCATCAGCTGATTGTGATGGTCTTGAATAAATTGCATATAGAGGAAAGAAAGGAAGTGGAAAAAAAGCAGCAGCCAGAATTACACACAAAGGAAATGCACACAAGTTACCAGACTTCATGATACCCTGCCCCGTCCCTACCATGCATCATTCTGGTTCGGTCTCATCTTGGTATGGAGAATATCCTGGGATATCCAGTTGTAAGGGTCACTTCCTCTACTGCATTCCCCCAAATATCCACCACTGACAACCTCCATCCCAGTTATTCACACCCTTGATACTTGAAAATGTGAATGCTTAAGTCACACTCTTGGGAATGATATTCTAAACTCCACAGGGATCAAAACAGTGCCCTAGTTCAAGCTACTAATATTTCCCTGTACTTCTGCATTAATAGCTACCACCCATTAACATTTCCACTCTCCCTAGCCTCCAATCAGATCCCCAGTAGGCAAGAAGACATCTCTTCAACATGCATGGCTCAGCCACACATGCCAAATAATTACCAGATGCTGTGTCATGGTTTCTAAGACATTGCATGATCTCACCTGTTCAATGTGCAAAACCTCATTTCATCTTGTGGCTGCTTTGTTTCCACCACACCCTATACCTAGGTATAGCAGCTCCTCTTTACCCTTTGCTCCTGAACATGGCATTCCCTGGGCCTGAAGAGCTCCTCCCACTCTTCCTTCCCCCCTTCAAGATCCAGCCTAAAATCTTAGGAGCCTCTTGGACCAGTCCCAACCCCACTCTCTGCTAAATAATTTTGTTAATATTTCATTACAGAAATTCATGATCCTTTGGGAGAATATTAAAATTAAAAATTGAAAAAGGAAATTCCCTTTTATTGAAGAAACTCACTGTTGGAATTTTGGCAAGTAAATAGACTTAATGAAACATTTATGGCTCTACAATCTTTTCATACAGCCAACAATTTGGCAAGGATGTTGGCATTTCTGTCACTATGTAGTTCTTATAACTGTTGACTACATGTATCATATGGATATACCATGCTTTAATTCTCTAGTGATGGTCCCTGCCGGGTCCTTGTGTACTTCTGCAGGTTCTTGTTAAAAGTGTATCCTTATGCTCTTTGTCTCCTTTGCCACATAGCCATTGATTATCTTCAAAAGTTCTCTTCCAAAGCTACACAGACTGTAATGTCTACTTACTTGCTCTTTTATGAAACTATGAACTTCATCAGATTCATACCCACCACTGTAGCCTTAGATCTAAGTAGATGGTGGAGGGAAGAAAATAGGAGTAAATGAATCAATCCTATTTTGTTTTAGTCACAGGAGCTAATATTCCTGTCTCAACACATAAGTCAGCAATTACAAACTCATAAATTGTAGATGCTAAGAAGCCTATTATTATAAAACTACTTTTGAGTAACATAGCCAATATTAAGTGTTTCTCTGATGGAGATATGATGGCATGATCTGTTACGTAAGAAACAAGATTTTATGTTTAGAGATCCAAGTCTATAAAGAGAAAAGGTTAAGCTGAAGTCACTTCATAGTTCATAAATTTATTCTACTCCTTTCTCTATTTTTCCTCCTTCTCTCTGTCTTCCTTCTTTCTCTCTCCCCCCACCTCTGGTGTTATTAAAACCTTGCTTTTGCCACGTATTTACTCTGCCACTTGACCCAGGCCCTAGACCTTTTTTGTTTTATTTTTTGAATTGGGTCTTATTTTTTTTCTTTCTTGCCAGAAGCCAGCTACACATCATAGACATAACCTACCATGCCTAGCTCCTTTTAAAAACTTATTCTCCCACTACCCTCCACCCATACTCCCAGTCCTCATGGTAATAAACAGGCTGACCTCGTTTAAACAGTATGCTAAGAATTTTCTGACTTTGTGATCCAAATTATTTTATTTTATTTTTTGTTAGTCCTGGAGCTTGAACTCAGGGCCTAGGCTCTGACTCTGAGCTTCTCTGTGCCCAAGACTAGCACTCTACCACTTGAGCCACAGCATCACTTCTGGATTTTTCTGTTTATGTGGTACACACCCTGGGCCTCATACATGGTAAGCAAGCACTCTACCACTAAGCCATACGCCCAGACCCCCCAAATTATGTACTCTTCCACTGTAAAGAAAATTTTGCAAAGTTTGTTTTAAATAAAAATGTAGGAAAAAAAAGAAAATTAGCTTCTCAAATCTTAGCCAACCATGATACTCCTCCTTCACACTCCCTCTTTCCTGGCAGGCTTTGCCCTTCCAAAGACCTCTGGGAATGAAATACCAGTATGGCAGGCCCTGACTGGCCACTTCTGAATGGAGGCTCATGTACTAGTCAACTTTTAATCTCATGTTTATAATACCAGAACCGAACGGCTGGAGAAAAAAACCTCAGGAATGAAATCATTTCTCTGGGGGCAATGTGGAGTCTGTAAGTGAGTATTCCTGAAGTGTGATATAATTGTCTCCGGATCCCTCACTGAGTTATTGTGTTTGGGGAAGCAGTTCTGTCAAGATGATCAAAATTTTTCCAAGTACAGACACCTTTCCTAGTGTGCCCTCGCTGCCTCCAGCTCTGCAGGGCACTGTCACAGGCCCAGGGGCAAGGGCACTAGTTCTTTGGTTGGCTCTGTCCCCCACTTGCCTTTCTGGGAGAAGACTGGCTCTTTCGAAAAGATGTCTATTGTCACTCATTCACTCTATGTACTTAGTCTCCATGCAAGTGCCTTTATGCAAGACAGTTCATAGGGTTCACTCCTTTGCATCATCACAGGCACTTCTGAACTAGGCATGATGAGTACTTTCAGATTAGGGCAAAGGACTTTGCCCAGGGTCTCAAAGCTAGTAATCAGAATTGATCCTGACAACGCAATACTACCTCTCTTAGATAAATAGTTAGAGAAAAATATATGTCTTCTGTTTAACAATGGGACAAAGCCGTCTGTCCTCATGTCAGATTCTTTCCCAAACACTGGCATCATTTCTGGCTGAACTCCTGTACACAGGAATCCATCAGTTCCCATTCCTTGTCCCTATTGCTCTCCCCGCCTATGGTGCTGAGATGCATAGCAGAATGAACAGCATAAATATCACAGTGCATCAGGTGATGGATTTGGACCATGAACATGGCCCACAATCAATCTCTGAAGCATGTCACTCAGAAATAATAATTTAAAAATACTTTTAACATGACCAAGATGTTTCTATCCTCACCATTATAGAGTGACATAAATGACCTAAACCTTCTTTGGGTCCATTTCTTTTTTTTTTTGTCATAGGGCTTGAACTCAGAGCCTGGGAGCTGTCCTTGAGTTTTTCCAACCCAGGGCTTTGTGCATGCTAGGCAAGCACTGTCCCACTAGCCACACTCCCAGCTCCAAGGGTCCATTTCTTAATTACCAAAGCCTATCCCCAAAAAAAACGTACTTGCAAAACAATCCACCAGCTTCCTCCTAGGCCCAGGATAGACTTCCTTTTTATTGTGAGATTTGGCTTCTTTGAGCTACATTTTCAGGTTTTAAATTCCTTGTTTGTTCAACCATATTAGTGCACAATTATCACCAGGCTCCCTCCCAGGTAAGGTGACTCATTTCTTTCTTTATGACTGGATTCAATCAGCTCCTCATAGGACTGGTTAGAACCCCAAAGAAATGGTGGACTCTTAGGAGAAAGATGCCTGCTTGCCAGAGGAACCATTGAAACCCACACTTGCATAGGTGACCTGGAAAAATCAAGCTCTACAACAAGAGCTATGATTGTACAGAACCCTGATGAGACGGTGTGTCTTTAGGAAACACAGGGTCTGGACAAATGGAAGGAAGCCTGGCACTGAAGCCAGTAAAGCCAAAGATTCAACTAGAACATAAACCTGGTTCTCTGAAGTGCATTTACCACCCACTCTCTCACGAGCAGCTCTTCTTTGCCAGAAATCTCATCCTAGAGGAATTACCTATAGCATGAAAAACATTCACACTCAAAGATAACCAATTCCAGCTTTCACTGGCTTAGAAAACAGGCAATGGTCTCAGTTTCAGAACTTCAGAGATGATAACAGTGTACCTTTTCTTCTAGTGATTGTCTGCCTCCTGCTCCCTTAGTCTGCTTTTTGCCCAGGTTACAGTCTGGGCTTTATGCATTTGAATTCTGGGGATTTTTGCTTATTTTACTCAAACTACATGTCTAAAGCTTACTAAGTGCTTTCAGGCAGGCCAGGACCCTAGTGCCTGGGAATCAGCTCAGACTCGGACTTTACTATGCAGTACAGTCACTATCCTAGAAACTGTCTTTCCCTACCTTCCCCCTGGTTTCCACTCTCCTTACCTGTCCATTTCTCCTGGCCCCCATCGTCCTGTGTGTGGCTCAAGTCCTCCAGTGCTTCTCAGCTGCTCCAAGAGAGCTCTTTGAAAAACACAGCCCACCTCTCAGCCTTCCACCAAATTTATCCATGCCTCTGGTCAGTTTCAAGAACAAAAGCCTGACAGTTTCTTCAGAATCTAGAACAATAGCTTAATGCAACTCAATAAAGTCTGAATCCTCTAAGAAGTCTGTAGTCTGGTCTTAGTGACTTTCCAAAACTCAAAACCCAACTGGGGGTGAGTAACAGTGTCTAACATGAAATGTACTCATTACCGGACTCATGTAACTCTCACACCTCTGTATATCACCTTTACACCAATTTAAAAATCGCATCCTACAAATCTGCTGGAGGCTCATGCCTGTAATCCTAGCTACTCAGGATGCTGGGATCTAAGGGTCTCAATTTGAAGCCAGACAGGACAGAAAAAGTCCATGAGGCTCTTATCTCCAATTAACCACAAAATGCCAGAGTGGTGTTGTGGCTCAACAAGCCTTGAGAAAAAAAAAAAAAAAGAGTTCAAGGACAGAGCCCAGGTCCCAAGGTCAAGCCTCAGTACCAGCACAAAAATCATACTACCAATCTTGCAAAGTGACCACTTACTCTCCAATGCCTCTCCAAGTTTTCCTCCACCCTGCTTGTTCCAACCCCTCTCTGTCAATACTCAGGAGAAGCCATGGATCTGTGTTGAGAGAGCACTGGCTGTCTTCCAATCATACCTACTTCAAGAGGTCATAGTCCTGTCAGTGAATCCCATTCATAACAAACCATTTGCCACCAGATAAACCTTTCCAAGTAGGTACATGCTACTCAAGGTACAGTGGTGGTTAATCTGGTTGTTGTGAAATCCTACAGCATGTTTATGCTGGTACACAACACACAACCCACCAGTTCACGTCTGTGTTTATTTAACAGTTACCTTTTTTTTATTAGAACAATATCCAGGAAAGCTCTGGAGCATACAGTAACTGAAAATAACACTGGGATAACTACACATGGTGCAGTCTAGGCCTAGGGCTAGACACACATTTGTACAGTCTAGACTAGCTCTCCCACTGCCTTCTTAAAGCAGCATCTTCATTCTTAGTTTATACAAGAGCAGACTGAAGTCAGCCTGAGGACCACACCGCCTCTTCCAATCTTCACAGCTGCTTCTTTCTGCCTATGTCAGGACCCAATACCAAGTAGTTACCCCAATCGCAGAGACCATAGTTTAGCATTATATAACACCTACTTTTCTCATGACACTGCTTTTCTTTGCAAATGATACCTTATTGACAATTTCTTCCACTGAAGAGAAAAGGCTTCTCTACCACACTGCTGTAGACCCTGCAAGTATCCAGTAGATCAATTCTATAGCCCTAACAACAAAACTTCCGTGGATGCTAGAACTTAGGCATCTAAAATACATCTTGTTGTCAAAATATGGGAAAATGAGCTCACCTACCCAGTAAGTGCCGTAATTAGGCTCCCTCGTTTACCCTCTACTTCCTGTGGCTTGTGGAAGGATTCCAACACCTTTCCCCACTCTTGCAGTAATACAAAGAATAACATCCCCTTCAATTGCCTCCCTGCAGCTCAGTCCACAGGCTCAGCCCCAAGGCTTGGCTCCCTTTATCCTACCACCCACTAGGCCACTAATTGGTGAAACCAGCTATGAGCTCCAAAAACGCTAAGACAGCTTAGATCCCTGGCTCCTCCACAGCCTCCAGTCACTGACAGTGAACAGTGGCCTCCTTTCAAGCAAGTTTCTATTCTATATACCTCCCCTCTTTTGCTCCCCAGGAATGGCGGGGAAGTTATTGGTAATTGAAAGCTTGTTCTCATACTGTGGTTATTGCTCTAACATGTTCAGAAAGCTATCTTCATCACCCATTTGAGAGAAAAATAAGCAAATAAATGATTACTTCAGGATAAAAAAATCAATAAATGATACAGATCAGTAGTACTACCAAATTCAAGAAAATATTTACGTTGGATAAAAGCTAAGCAAGAGTGCAAGTATCTCAAGACCCAGTACCGGCACACACACACATGCACACACACACACACACACACACACACACACACACACACACACACAAAATAAACAAGGAAACATTGGGACAAGGCACATTTGGGTGAGAGCTTTTCTAACAAGTAGAAAATGCATGGATAGAATTGGGTTCTCAGGAAAGACAGAGACCAAGCATGGACATGTACCCATCTCTTGGCTCCTGCTTTGGGATAAGATTTAAGCATGTTTTAGTCCCCAAATTAAGCATAGCTTAAAGACATGTTTTTTGTTGTTAACCAGACATCCCAAAATAATTTCCTCAGTAACGAATATCTTTTTCTTTCCAATCAAATCTGTAAATTTTAAGCATATGGACAAGACTAATTATGGCGCGCACACACACACACACACACACACACACACACACACAGTCACACAATGATGCTCAGGTGACAAACACATAGTGTGGAATTCTACTTCTTAAGAAACCAAAGCACAACAGTGTTGAGTTCCATCTTATTACTTGTTACCGGAATGACAACACATAGTCCAGCCAGAAAATGTCTATAGGGATACTTTTGAGATGTATGCCTTAATTCTGCCTGAATTTTTATATTTACTTGCCTAAGAATATACCTGTATAGTATATAAATCAAATTCTCACTCTACAAAGTCACAGAGATGAATCTGATTCAATACATATGCCTAATAATGGGTTTTGACTCTCTGAACGTTGATTCACATGGGGCCAAACATGTGGGTTTACCCACAGCCCAGCCATCCCCTAGATCCAGCCAGACTTCACCCCTGGTTGTTTCCTTACTTGTATACCAAGAAGAACAATGATGGTTGTCCTGCCAGGATTTCACAGAGGAGCATTATTGAAACTCAAATGATTTAAAAGAACTTCAGTGTAGAATACAATGCACACTTTTAGACAACATGAATTCCTTCCTAACCACTCACATTTTTTCTACCTTCTCTACAAAATCTTGACATCGCCTGGGCTACTACAAAATGAAAAACATCTAGCCTCACATTCCTTATATGTGGCACCTGAAGGCATGTCACACAAATGAGTAATCAATATACCAGGACCTTCACAAGGAGAGTGACCTGCATCAAGCACACTGTGCTTTTCTAGGTCTACAGGGGATGGCACACCATGGCTACTTGATTCAAAGGCCATTCAGAGGCACCATTGTTGGTAACTAGGCTAGATATTCAAGCACTATTTCTCTCACCTGACTTTCACCTTGGCCAAAAGTGCACTGTCACTTTGGGGCCACAGGCAATGCCCTTCTAACAGGCTTTGTGGATGAAGTCATGTCATCATCACCAGTCTGTATAATATTTTTCATCTCTATAAGCTGGGAAGTGTACTTTTTTCAAATGTTACTATATTTATATTAGAGCAATAATTTTGTTAAAATGAAAAGTTCGCCCTGTTTGAAAGGAATGAAAGCAGAAACATGCAGAGCAAAGGATCCAGATGCAATTCTCACTGACTGAGGAGCCAAAACTAGGAGAATGTGACCTGTGCCACAAGTGGTCTCCTCTTCTGCTGTCACACTTGCCAACTCGTCACAGTGTATTGTCATCAGAGTGCAAAAGAACAGAGGAACAAATAATTAACCACCAAAGATACTGAGGTCATCTTAACTTAAACAGAGTGTTCTGGCCATTACATACATTGTCCTCAACCCTGTCCGTGGTCATTCTCAAGCTTTTACCTAGCAATAGTATAAGGAGAGCACTCCAAATGCCTTTTCTTTGAGCTCTGGCTGACTGTCACCAAGATTTTAGATCACAAGGTAATCTTGGCAAATATTCTCAGGAACACAAATACCTACAGCTGGAGAGCCTATGTGTTTATGAGGCAAAAAACACATGTTACAGAGATCTCAGAATTCACCATCTTTTTTTTCCCTTCCTAAGTACTAGGTACCCAGGCACACTGGCTTATGCTTATGCCCATATGATTCCATGGCTGCCAGGCTGTTTAGGCATGCAGCCACTTGTTAATAGAGATGGTAGGGTTTTATTCCCTCAGCAATCGAGAAGGACACATCTTGATAGATGACATTCCTCAAAATCATCCAGATATTCTGAGTTATTTTCTTCTTTGTTGTACATTCAAATAACCACTATTTGGCCAAGAATATTTCTGCGAATGTTCCAGTCAACACATGAAGTTCTGACTGCATCCTCCCATAACAGGAAGTGGACCTCTGAACCTCTGTGGACTGGAGTAGCCTGTCCTAGTCCTCAAAGCCCGTTCATCATCCCAGTAAACTGACAGGACTCACTTTGGAACAGGCAGTAAAACCCAGACAGTAAGACCCAGATCCCAGAGTAGTCTACCCATCCTTTCGCTGCACCTGAGTTTTTCAGAACTCCTTGAGACTTCCATGTAAATGATCGAATTTCCTATTTTGAACCTACACACTTTCTTATAGGACTGCAAACCTCTCTTTCTTCCTATACACCTTTCTCATACTCTTTCTCCAAGTCTAGATGGGATAGTTCAGAAAGACGAAAAACACACATTTTTAAATTACCTATCTTTTCATCTTTCAACTCCTGACCTATACCAGTCACTTGAAATATTCACCGAATGACTGAATGATAGAATTAGTAGCTGTTGAAATATGAAGGAATACTTTTAAATCTACACAGGTTTATCCTGTGTAGTTAAAACCAATTTCATGTAGGTCAATGAATCTCACATTTTCTACAGTGGCCTGCCAATTAATAGTGTAGGCCACAGTTTTGCATTTTGGTTTCTTTCCCATTTTATAAAATAGTTCGCAAAAACTCTTTACTGTTACATTGAATAGCACAAAACCACAGGTGGCTGAAGATAAATTCATATGTTAGGAAGACCTAATCTGTGCATGCTATGAGGACCATCTTGTATGGGAAGTTCACTCGGAGTGGTCATTTAATGGTAGAGAAGATGTAGGAAGCAAGACCAGGGATGCTGACTGTCCATGGGAAGGGAATGGTGGTGGGAACCCATGGTCTCCTTCCACCTTCTCAGGTTGCCTTGGCACCCTTCCCCACTGCTGGATGCATGCTTACTTTTCACAGAGATCTCGCACTGGACTGGGCTTGAAGGTAGGATTCAACTGGGAAGAAGGACTGGTGGGAGCCGACTGTGAACTCTTGGCATTCTGTACTGAGTGTCTACGACTCCGTCTGCGGTCAAGGTTTCGATGCTCGCCTCCGTTGCCACTGGAACACAAACTGGCCCTTCTCCGGTCCCGGAGCCCGCTAGGGGGTGGTTCTGCAGTCTCATCACCATCCTCATGCCTGAGTGCTGCCTGAAAAAGAAGAGTGCACCCAGGGTAAGGTTAGACTTGACAGCCTTTCTCAGCCCTTGGTTCTGACGTTGCTTGTCAGGCCCTACTATGGATTTTGCTTTGGTCTTTTACCATAGTAAGAGTCTGTGCTCCACAAACAAGGTCTTTGCAATCACATGTGATCACAAAGCTTGAGCCAGCTCCAACTACAAGGTGCTTACTACTGTAATTTCCTTCTGATTCAAAGAGACATGAAGAGACAAGTGGTACGACGAGTCTGAGAAATATCTGTCTTTATCTGAAATCTACGTGTATTAATTAACTTTTTATTGCTGTGCCCACATACCTCACAAAGCCAACTTAGAAGAGAAAAATTTCTTTTTCTTTTTCTTTTCTTTTTTTTTGCCAGTCCTGGGTTTTTGCTCAGGGCCTGTACACTGTCCTTAGGCTTTCCTCAAGGCTAGTGTCCTACCCTGAGCCACCACATCATTTCTGTTTTTTTTTCTATGTATGCGGTACCGAGGACTCGAACCTGGGTCTTCATGCATGCTAGGCAGTCACTCTACCACTAGGCCAAACTCCCGGCCCTAGAAGAGAAAAATTTCTTTTGACTTATATATTCAGGGGTTTCAGTCCATGGCTGGTTTACCCTTTCACTTTGAAGTTCACAGGCAAAGCCAGAACATCATGGTGGGATGGCCCAGTGGAGGAAAGTTGCTCACTGAGTGGCAGCCAACAAGCAGAACAAGAAGTAGCCAGAAACAACTTATTCCCAGTGACCTATGTCTTCCAGCCAGGCCATATCTCCTAGATTCCATCATTTCCCACTAATATCTTTAAATTTTGAATCTATCAATGGATCAATCCATTCATTGGATCAGCACCTTCCAGATTAAATCATCTCTCAATTATTTGAGCTACAGCCTGGGGACCAAGTGTTTCACACTTGGGTCTTCAAGGGAACTATGTCATTTCCAAACCATGTTACTAATTTATCCATGGATCCAGCCCTTCTTTTTAACGGAGCTTTCACCTTTCCTTAGCCTCCTATAGTTCTAGGAGGCAGAGGAGCTGGATGGAAGCCATGCTTAATTGTTTCTGAGCTGTTTATCCTAATGATGGTACTCAGAGTAGCACAGAAGAGGCAGGAATAAAAAGATCTAGAAGAGCAGGAACTGGCTTCTCCAAATTAGTCTCTTTGAGATCAACACTTTTTGAGATCTTTTTGGTTCAGCACTGTGTCTGTGAGAGTTTAAACATGTGACTGATAGCAGTTGCTCTTTTAATCTCCCTCAGCCACTCTTAGCACCTGGCTTGTGGGTCAGCTTTAAAGCTTGCATGTTCATATAGACTGCATATCCAGCCACAGAAAATATACAATAAAAACAGATCTCCAGAAAAAAGGATTTTCTTTTCTTAAAAGTGGTACATCATTAGACAGAGAATAATTAGCATGCATTTTTGCCACTTGAACTTCCCTAGAGAAACCTGAGCCAACTGATAGACACTAATTCTCCCCCTACCTTTCTTCAAAGGATGTTTTAGTCCCTTGTCTAGTTGATGCCTTCTACAGCAGCCTAGCTTGTCCAGCTCTTGATTTCTCTCAACCCCAAGAGTCTCACCTTCAATTAAAACCCCCAGTCTGTCCTGTTATGTAACTTTTCCCCAGCTCCCTCTGGATTCCAGCTCTGCTCCTCAGCCTTACGCTATGCTCGTCTGCATTTCATACTTCTTGGGTTTTCATGCTTTATTTTCTAAAGCTGTACGGTAAAAAGAGGATCAGCTCTGGTGTTGAGCAGAAATTTGAGTATGTGCTATGGGTATATGACCTATGCCTAGAAAGAGAAACAGCCCAGCACTTGCAAATGTGTGATAAGAACCGCATGTAAATTATCAAGGGAAGGAAATCTCTGTGTGTGGTACTCAAGAAATGACTGTTGTACCCTGTACCAGAATCAATTCAAAAAGAATTAAAGACTGCAATGCAAACCCAAAGGCTCTGAAAGTATTACAGGAAGGAGTAGGGGAAACACTAGGGCTTCTACACACAGGTCAAAACTTCCTAAGATCTTGACTTACAACTAATCAAAGTAAGACTAGATAAATGGGACTTGGTTGAACTGAAAAGGTTCTGCATGGCAAAGGACATAGCTATCAAGCTAAATAGAAAGCCCACAAAGTAGCAGATCTTTACAAACTATGCATCAGACAGGGACTAATATCTAAAATATACTTAGAGCTCAAAAAATTAAATGTCCTAAAAACAATCTTCAGAAAAACAACAACCCAATTAAAGAGAGATTCTCAGAACAAGAGGAAGAAAAGGCCAACAAACATATGAAGATATGTTCAATATCTCTGGCAATTAAAGAAATGCAAATCAAAATATTGGGATTCCACCTCACACCTGTTGAAATGACCATTATCAGAAAAACAATAAAAGATGCTGGCAGGGATGTGGCCAGAAGGGAACATTACTATACCATTCATGGAAATGTAAACTTGTTCAGTCACTCTGGAAAGCAATACAGAGGTTCCTAAGTATGACCCAGGGGCTGGGAGCATAGCCTAGTGGTAGAGTGCTTGACTACCATGCACAAAGCCCTGAGTTCAATTCCTCAGTACTACATACACAGAAAAAAGCTGGAAGTGGCACTGTGGCTCAAGTGGCAGAGCACTAGCCTCGAGTAAAAAGTGTCCAAGGACGGTGCCCACACCCTATGTTCAAGCCCCAGATGTGCCCCTCCCAAAAAAAGGACTATGATCCAGAAATTCCATTCCTGGTCATTTATCTAATTGACCACAAACCAGGCCACATTAAAGCCACCAGCATAACCATATTCATTGAAGCCTTATTTACCATAGCTAAGATTGATGGAATCAAACCAGATGTCCCTGAGTGGACAAATGGACCAAGAAAATGTATATATACACAATGGAATTCTATTTTTCATCAGAAAGAATGAAATTGCCCATTTGTAGTGACATGGTAAGACCTGGAAAAAATTATAGTGAGCAAAGTTAGCCAGATCCAAAGAAACCTAAGTTTCATGTTTTCCCCATTTGTAATAATTAGAATGTGTCTATTAATCTACAAGTAAACCCAATTAATAGCAAAAAACAAAAATAATTATACTTGGACATGATAAATTAAACAGGACTCTAAACATTCACACAGTGAAACCAAAGGAGGATATTCTTTGGAGAGGATCACAAAGCTCAATAGCTATGTGCAAATGATCACATAAAATACTTATTGACATGTACTTCAAGAAATGGAAAAGGCTTTTTTTCTTTATTGCTGTTTTTATTTTCTGCACCTCTGGTCTTGTTTGTAAATGTGCCTGTTTTGGAGATAAGAGGGGGGCACAGAAAGAATGGGACAAAGCGTGAACAAATGCAGCAGTGATACTCTTAGGCGTTATATTGAAAATGAACTGTACAACTTGGGAGGGGAGGGGCCCAGAGGAAAAAACTGAGAAAACTGGGAGAGGGATTTACATTCAAAATGAAATTATCTGACTTATAAAACTGTGCCATCTCTGTACATCACTTTGACCATAGCAATAGAAAAATGTTTAATAAAAGAAAGAAATGACTATTGCAACTTTACTCAAAGTCAGATGAAATGGTCTGTGATAATCATAAATTCCTCCATTACACACAGAGCCGATGAGGCCATCTTCAGTGGATGGGCCAGACTCAATCAGCAATCTCTTTCTGATTTAGAAACTATGAATTCATTCCATGTTCTCAAACTTGAAGTTCTCTAGCACTGTGCATCTTGTGCAAGCTCACAGATCACTTCTGCTAGATTAGAAAAATGGGAAATAATGTGAAGAACCAGATAGCTAAGCATGCCATGTTGCCTTAACATTACCTATGGACATAAAACCTGACCATCAAATCAATTGCCCTGTGTCTAAAGTTTTCACACTTGTGAAAACAAGCTCATACTTGCAAGGCTGGCTGAGGCCACGCCAGGTTGGTCACTTCTGTCCCAGTTCATAGATCCCTGTGAGCACCTGAGACACTCACTCTGTAATCCAGAGGCTCCACATTCACCCTCCCTACACCACCCACACTTTCAGATGACAGGGAGTCAGTGGAAGCTGACACAGATAAATGTGATGGCAGGCTATCATGTATTACAAGGGCAATTTAATGGGTTTTGGTTGTTTTATCCCACCCAAGAATTTGCCAGTCAAAAATAATTTCCAGGCAAGAACTGGTTAAGAGTTCACCAAAAGGTCTACCCTTCTTCACTAGAAATTGTGTTTCTTAGGAACTTCTTATGCAAGAGCTAAAAATGAAATAATGCATTTGGTTATGTTCATTTGTCATCTCAACTTTAAGATGTTCACATGGCATTATGTAGGGAAAGTTTGAAAAAGATCATACATCTAGCCAAGGACTGCATTTCTGAATATTTTAGTCAATTATTTTTTTCCCTTCACTTCTGATATAAAAATTCTAGGCCATGTGAACTTGCTCTGACCTGAAGAACCGATTCTGCTTCTTATTAAGTACATATTTGGGATGATAAGGTTAGTGTCTAAAGTAGAGTTCAGATATTTCTAATTCCTTGTCTAACCTCAGAGACCCAAGGATCAAATAACATTCTGCTCCATTTCTTTCCAGAGAGGCACACAGTGTGTGTGTGTGTGTGTGTGTGTGTGTGTGTGTGTGTGTGTGTGTGTGTGTGTGTGTGTGTGAAGTAAATTCAGTCTCCCTGCCCTATGTCAAGGAAAAACAAGACCATCAGAAAGTTTAAATGAGAAGAAAAATCTAAATTATCCTCAGGTAGAATTCATTTAGAGCTTTCTCAAGTTCAGATCTTTAACAAATAGGAAGGAAGGAAGGAAGGAAGGAAGGAAGGAAGGAAGGAAGGAAGGAAGGAAGGAAGGAAGGAAGGAAGGAAGGGAAGCCACCTGAAATTCTCCCTGCTAAACCAGTCCCGTATTCCTGACCCATAAAATCATGCTTGGTGACAACTGTTTCAGGTCATTATATCTTGGAGGATTTGTTATACAGCAGGAGATACCAGATACATATGCTTCTGAGGAGCATAGAAAATATTTACACATATATTTTTATAAATCTATGTTAACCATCTCTTTAACTTGCCTTTCTGCTTCTGTATATCTGCTTGCTAATACCCTGAGAAATGCAACTGCTGTCCTTGTGGCTAATCTACAACCATCCATTTGTCCTTGGTTTCCAGACTGAGCTACACTGTAGTAAGGAGTATACACATTCCAAGCCGGGAGCTAGAGATAGTAGCCATGTGGTACCAACAAGGTCGGACTTCGGAGGGCCAGCAAACTAGGGCAGATGTCAACCAATCACAAGCCCGTCACCATGGAGATCCCCCTAGACTCATATCTGGCCTAAAACCATCCTCCTAAAATGACAGGCAGCTAAACTGACCAATGATTAGCCACGACCTATTTCCTGCTTTGTGTTGCACCAATCATTTAATGGAATTATAGTACAAAATCTCCCGCGTGGTGTATTGATTTGTTGCTGGAACCTTCCCCCTACCAAGAAATATATAAAAAGTGTTGTAATCTTGTGCTGAGGCCTCTGGTCTGCACTTGACTATCAGTGCACAGAGACCCGTGCTGGAGCTCGTCAATAAACGACTCATTGCAATTTGCATTGATCTTTGGTCTCTGGCTATCAGGGCGGGGCTTCAAGTTTCTGGACATAATACTTCATTTTCAATAACACGGAAGAATCTTAAAAGACTGAATTTATGGGCCAGGAGTTTGGCCTAGTGGTAGAGTCTTGCCTAACATGCACGAAGACCTGGGTACGATTCCTCGGTACCAGATGCATAGAAAAAGCCAGAAGTGGTGCTGTGGCTCAAGTGGCCCAGTGCTAGCCTTGAGGGAAAAGCCCAAGGACAGTGCTCAGGCCCTGAGTTCAAGCTCTAGGCCTGGCAAAAAGACTGAATTTATTAAGTTATTAACAATTTTATAATTATATAGAATTATAAATACTATAATTGTTATAATACTGTGTATAACATATAATTATATAATAATTGTAGCTTATTTATTTTATAATTAATTATTGATTATCCTAAAACTAAGAGTATTTTCTCAACATTAAAATCTTTGGTCTTAAGATGGCTTTCTCCTTCCACATTTTCTTTCTTTCTTCTTTTTTTGCTGGTGATGGGACTTGAACTCTGGGCCTGAGTGCTGTCCCTGAGCCCTTCAGCTCAAGGCTCCCACCCTAACCCTTGAGCCATAGCATCATTTCCCAGAAACCACATTTTCAAAACTGAGAGAAGATATAACCTGACAAAAGATTTTCATTTTAGCAATTTAATTACATGAAAAATTCTAAGAGGCTATTAAAAATCAAATGAATTTAATTAAACATGGATCAAATCACCTTTCTGAAGTGGAATTAAATTACATGAAATTGAGCCTGACCCCAGAAAGTCCAAGACATATGGCTACCAGACAATGTGAGGAAGCATCCTACAAGTCCACCCAAGTTGTGTGCCTGTACTTGACAGCATTGTCTTTTGTGAGAAAATACTGACTGTGTGTCAGCTTTCTTACTGCCCTGCTTCTACTGAAAGTGGCTGTTCAGTAAATAATTTTTTAATGCATTAACATTCAGAAAGAAATTAAGATCCCATCTAAAGCATTTGGTTGTCCTTCTGAGTTATTATTCAGAGCATCTGTCTGTGAAGGTGCCTGCTTTCATTCTTAACCACACCCTTCCTTCAAGTCAGCACCTGGCAAATGCTGTCAATAAGTCTGTGATGTTTGAAGGAGACTTGCATTCAAGCACTTACCAAGCTCAGGGAAGCTGTTCTGCTATTTCTGTCCTGGAGCTAGGGAGAGACAAGGGACATGTGACTTGGGATAGTATAAAGGGAAGTAGACAAATTCTTCCCAGGACTTGTAGATGTGGGTGAGACCACAGATGAGGTCTGATCATTAATGAGGTGCTTTGGCATGGGTTACAAATGATGGAGTGTAAGAAGAATGGTAGAAAGCCTTTAAAGAAGGCTTTATGGACATCTCAGGGGACTTCTGAAGGAGGAGCAGGTGTTTGTCAGCTGGAGAATAGCAATGAAACACCAGCCTTAGAGACAACAATGGGCATAGGACAGCCCAAGACCTGCTTTTCACATCTAAGAAACAGGAGAAACTGCAGGAGCTGGAATTCCAGAGGCATTTGGGAACAATGGAGACAAGCCACAGAGGCACACAGATCATGGCTGGTGTAAAGCCTTGTTTGAACTAAAAAAACAATTTGGTTTCATCAGGCTGGTTATGGTTCATTTGTTCATTCATTCTGTTTTCCCTACACATAAATGGCATAATCAAAGTGAAATTTTAGGAGGTTTGCCTTGTCAGAAATGGTGTTTTGGGACAAGGCCTGGTAGAATGCCAGCATCCCCAGAGTCTGTACCTGCTTGGCCAGACCCTACCCCTGTGGCTACTCATAATCCTTCAGTCCCCACATCTGCCCAGCTGATCCTACTCTAGTGCTCTTCCCACCTTCATTGTCTGTCTTTAGGATCTCACCTAAAATGGGCTTCCTTGCCCCTGCCTCATTTTCTCCATCTTATTCTATGCCTTTTCTTCACTGATGTGCTCAGTCCTGGCTTCTTTGCTTCTCGTATATCTGATCCCATGCCATCAGGATGTGTATACCCTTGGGGTGATGGTATTTCACTCAATGCTGTACCCCCACAGCCTAGAATAGTGCTTGTCATTAGTAGGTCCTCAATAAAGTTTTATGAAATAAACAAACTGATGCTCAACGGAGTGAGCCAGAAGATACTGTAATAGTCAAGACCAGAAATGACAAAGGACAAAGCTAAGGAAATAAAGGAATGAAGAGAAAAAGCACAGTTTTCAACAATCAAACTTTTCAATGTGGGGAAGATGGGAATGAGAAAGGAATTTCAGACAGCTTCACATTTGTAATTTTACAGACCCTGCTGTTGATAAATGTGGAAAAAATGAAAAGATTGTGCAGAATTTTTGTTTTACTCATGGAAGTAAAATGAAGACTTTTGCATTTCATGTGTGGCCTTCTGATGGATGGATGTCAGATATGGCACTACTCTAGAACCTTCTACACCTTTCAAATGGGTGCCATTTAACTTCCAAAGGAATCAGCTTTTTTTTCAGTTCTGGGGGCTTGAAACTCAGGGCCTACGCACTGTCCCTGAGACTCTTTGTACTCAAGGGTACCACTCTGCCACTTATGGTACCACTTCCAGTTTTCGAGTGGTTTGTTGGAGATAAGAGGCATGGGGACTCTTCTGCCTGGGCTGGCTTTGAACTGCCATCCTCAGATCTCAGGCTCCTAAGCAGGTAGTATTACAGATGTGAGCCACCAGTGCCAGTTGGAATTTCGTATTTTAACTGAAAAAAAAAAACAGGAGTTTGCAGGAAACAAGGCTAAACCTTTCATATGTGCCCCAGCACAATGTGTGTTGCCACAGAGTAAGCACCAAATGAATGGGAAAAAACACAAGATAAGAAGGTAGGCAGATTAGCAAGCCATCATGAGCCTTGGAAGAAAGTATCAGGATGAATCCTATGTTGGTTAATACAGAGAGGAGGGTTCCTAAGGACACATCAACATTGAGAAGGAGGGAAGGAAGGACAGAGGAACAGATTCAGTGGAGGAACAATCAGAAAGGAACTCTGATGACATCCAGACACACACTGTACTCACCCAGTACAGTATCAGCCAGATGCTAGAGTCATCAGGAATTCTTTCATGATGTTGGTACTGTGATGCTTAAACAAGATACCATTCAACAAAGGGGAAAGGAGTGCTACAAACTAATCTTAGGAAGTCTGTTACATAAAATCTAAACATAAATATCTCTCTTTTTGGACATACTAAGGATTTGACACAAGGCCCTGAGGTTGCCAGGCAAGCACTCTTCTCCTGGGTCATGATTTCAGCTTGTTTTTCATGCTAGTTATTTTTGAGATGCAGTCTCCTTTTCTGCCAAGTCACACATTTCAACCATGCTAAGAAATCTGCTGCCATAAAGCTCAAATAGTACATAAAAGTGCATCAATGAAAATCTTCACTATAACAACATTCATAATTAATTGCAAAAGTCTTAGGAATGATGTAAATCTTTAAAAAAATCTTAAAAAAATAGACTAACTCTATGTGTTATAGTAATCTTGAACACAAGGCCATGAATTGTCACTGGGTTGTTTTATTCATGGTTGGCACTTGACCCATAGCTCCAGCCTATATTTTCTTTTGCCAATCCTGGGCCTTGAACTCTGGGCCTCAGTTCTGTCTTTGGGCTTTCTCAAGGCTAGAGCTCTACTACTTGAGCCACAGCACCACTTCTGGCTTTTTTCTATGTATGTGGTACCAAGGAATCAAACCTGGCCTTCATGCATACTAAGCAAGCACTCTATCACTAGGCCAAACGCCCAGCCCAAACCTGGTACTTTTGCTGATTAAATGGAAATAGAGTCATTTGGATTTTTCTTCTCAGGCTCCATTCAGATTGCAACCCTCAGATCTCTGCCTCCTAGGTAGCTACCATTACAGGTATGAGGCACTGAACTATAGACAGAATTTTTCAAATCAAGTGTCACAGGTGTGTGACCTGTGCAGTTGTCCAGGACCACATTTAGTAGGGACTTTCTTTGCTGCCTTGAAATTTTATTCATTTTATCTCTCAACTTCTTTTGTATGAGTGGGTTCCATAGAACATATGTGGGAGTGGAGATGACTGGTAGAATACATGTCTTCTAATTCTGTTGCTCAGGTACATAGATTCAAGTAGACTTCTGATGCCTAAGGATTAGTGAAACACACAACTGAGTTATTAGTAGGAGTGTCAACAGCCCTAAGTACCATATAGACATTTGAAACACATCTAAAGTCAAAGGCAAAGAGACAATAACCCAAGAAACCCTTTCATATCCATTCTTCTCATGTTATTTTCTATTAGAAACCACACACACTGAAATGAAGATGTAGGAAAGAAGGAAAAGACCCAGGAACCCAAAGTTCCCTGTACTTTTAGTCTTTCCTTACTCATCAATAGGTGAAGGCAGTATTGTTAGCAGAAAGTATACATATCAAAAAGTGACATAAAAACTAAGTTAGCTGGGGGTGGTAGCTCACGCCTGTAATCCTAACTACTCAGGAGGCTGAGATCTGAGGATTAAGGTTCAAAGTCAGCCCAGGTACAAAAGGACCTGAGACTCTTATTTCCAATTAAATGGGGCTTGGCTCAAGGGTAGGGAGGTAATCTTGAGCTGAAGAGTTCAAGGACAATACCCAGGCCCAGGGGTAGGGTGGTAGCCTTGAGCTGAAAAGCTTAGGGACAGAGCCCAGGCCAAGTTCAAGCCCCGGGACCCCCCCACATACGCACACACAAAACTAAATTAATTTACAGGCCTGGAGTGTGGCCTAGTGGTAGGGTGGTCTCCTAGCATGCATGAAGACCTGGATTTGATTCCTTGGTACTACTTACACACAAAAAAAACCAGAGGTGGTGCTATGGCTCAAGTGGTAGAATGCTAGCCTTGAGAAAACTCAAGGACAGTGCCCAGGTCCTGAGTTCAAGCCATAGGACTGGCCAAAAAAAAAACCTAAGTTAATTTTGCTCTCTGGGTCTGAGTCATGGCAATATGACCAAATGCACTAAGAAGGTCCACATCGTTGATAAATATGGCACCCGTTATGGTACCTCACTCCAGAAGATGGTAAAAAGAATTGAAATCAGCCAGCATGCCAAGTACACCTGTTTCTTCCGTGACAAGACCAAGATGAAGAAGTGAGCTGTGGGTATCTGGCACTGTGGTTACTGCATGGAAACAGTGGCTGGTGGAGCCTGAACCTACAGCAACACTTCTGCCGTCATAGTCACGTCTGCTCTTAGAAGACTGAAAGAATTAAAAGACAAGTAGAATCTCTACCATCTGAGATATCCCTAACCTACAATGAATGGGTTAATTTATATAACAACAATGACAAGAAAACTAACTTAATTTGGGCCAGGCACTGGTGACTCACACCTGTAATCCTAGCTACAGGAGGCTGACAGTTCAAAGGATGCCAGTTCAAAGCCAGCTCAGGCAGAAAAGTTCTCCTGAGACTCTTACTCCCAATAAACCACTCAAATCCAGAAGTGTCCTGTGGCTCAAATGGTAGAGTGCTACCCCTAAGCACAAAGAGGCTCAGGGACAGTGCCTAGGCCCTGAGTTCAAGCCCCGCAACCAACCAAAAAACATTATGCAGCTGATTGGTTCCCCTTTCTCCATTCTTCTGGACTAAAAGTACTGCTGATATAAGGCAATGTTCTGGAAAATTGCTCCAAGCTCCACAAAGGTATGTCAGACACAGACCGCTAAGCTTCACTCTCAAAAGTTTCTGAGGTGTGGAAGAGGAGGAGGGGACTGAGAAGGGGACTTGGGACCTCTGGTCTAGGGTATGCATGAAGGACATTAGCCTTTGACATTCACTGAAGTGCCAGGTGACTTGCAAGAGTCATGTTCCGTTACCTCATAAATATTGAATTGCTCCACCAAGTCCAGGTCAGTTCCCTTCTTGTTCAAGTGCCTCTGGGACACAGCAGCAATGCCCAACTCCTCCAGACAGTCCACCACATCGTAGAAGGCATCTTGATCCGGTAATCCTGACAATATCTAGAAGAGAAGCATCAGATACAGTAACATCTTAGGGTCTGTCACTTGACTTTGAATGTGACAGCCAGTGGAACAATGTGAAAATGATGGAAATTTCCCTCAAGAATAAAACCTGTGGTTTGGCAGACAGAATGAACCCCAACAGTCTCTGCTTCTTGGTCTCATGATACATGACCCCTCCCCTGGAGCGTGGGTGGGATCCTATAGGTAGACTCACACTCCCATGCTTAGGTCAAGTATGCCTCAAAGTGAAGGAATTTCATATATGTCATTAAGGTCTTCACTTAAGATAAACAAAGAAGAGAATTGCCTTGGTGAGAAGTGAGTAAATCATTTAAAAGAGGTTTTAGGTTTTCCTTATGTTCAGAAACTGAAGAACATGATGCTGGCTTTAAAGAAGGAATAAGATGCTATTAGCTCTGTAGCTATGAGGAAATTCTTTCAACAGCCATGAAGCCTGAAGAGGACCCTAAGGCTCCAAGGGGAGTCTAGCTCTGATTACCACTCTGACTGAACCCCTTGTGAGACCATAAGGAGACCACTCAGGTGAGTCATGCTTGGACTTCTGCCCCAGGAAACAGTGAGGTGATAAATTCCCCCTTTTTAGGATGCTAAGCTTGACATCTTCTACCACACGTCAGTAGAAAACTCATGCATGTCATGATTAGACAATGACTACCCTAATAGCTGGAGTTCTAATAATTTAAATTCTGTAGAATCTCCCTCTCCTTGGTCTATGAAACTGAGAAATGAGTAACTTTAAAGCAGAAAACAAGATACAAAAAGATAGATAAAAAAAGTGGACTTCTCTTTTAATTCAGCCTCTCTTCAAAGGAAGAAGGCATCTCAAACTGGATTTCTGATCAGAACTAGAAGAAGTGTCGGGATTTATTAAGGTCTTGGTTTTCCAAGTGAGGGAAATGAAGGCAGGAATAGGGAAGAGATCTGACAAGTAATTGAAAAATGAGCCATTAGTTATTCAGATCAAGAGAAAGTGTCGGGCCGGGAGTTTGGCCTAGTGGTTAAAGTGCTTGCTTAGCATGCACGAAGACCCGGGTTCGATTCCTCGGTACCACATACATAGAAAAAAGCCAGAAGTGGTGCTGAGGATCAAGTGGTAGAGCTCTAGCCTTGAGAAAGTCCAGGGACAGTGCTCAGGCCCTGAGCTCAAGCCCAGGACTGGCAAAAAAAAAAAAAAAAGAGAAAATGTCAACTTGGAGCTGCCATTCTGGTCTCCTTTCCACACCCATGTCTGCCTTCCCCACAAATTATATTAGCCTGGAATCTCAGATATTGCCCTTGATTTCCTGCTCCTTTCAGTACTTTTTACATTTCTAAGAACACTATAAAATTGCATAATTATTTTAAGCATGCTACATTGGCTCAGCAGATATTGAGACCAGCATTCCATAAAAATCATCCATTTTGAGGCTATCAATACTAGAATAAACATCCCTTGGCAGTCAGCATGTCATTACCAGACAACTACTGTCAACTGAGCAGCCTTCCACTCCCCATACCAATGGGAGAAATGCATTCATTCAAAGAATTCCATCATTACCACAATCTCTTTCATTTGTTTTAATAAAAACGATAGAATTTTGTTAAGGATGGAGGAGAGGGAAATGACAATGTAAGTGTTGGACAGGGAGGACGATTAGAGATGACCAGATGGCAATATGTACCACTTAAGGCAGCAGGCAAGTCAATATTTAGTATTAAAGCTTTCTTCGAATCATTTGGAGATAGCAGAAACCAACGAGTGTGGTTTACTCTTGGTCTCTCCACTCTCCCTCTTCCTTCTTTACCTTCTCCAGCCCCAGAGTCAACTGAGGTTCTTTTAAAGCTTCAGAAGTTTCCAGAACATCCTAAGCCTAATCCCCATTGGCTTACTGAACCCAACCATATAGGATGCAGAGGCAAGAGTTGCTAATAAATAACTAAACAACTCTATATAGAAAACTCAACAGACTCAGGGAGCCCTTGCTTATTCAATAATAGGGTCTTAACAGAGAGTGCTGAGATCATTTGTCATGTATGGAGCTTAAGCCAAGACTGTGGAGCTGCAGTTTCTATGCCTATCTGCACAGGAGATAATTATTCTTTCTCTATAAATAAACATAGCTTTCTCTGCCTGCACAGGAAGAGGGCACATGCCAGCGTCATCATGCGCCTACTTCTGATTACTCAGTTACTTTCACCTCACTCCCACCTGTCCCTAAGCAGTTCTGCACTGCTGCCCGCACTGCTAAGTTGCTGGCATCTGACAAAGGTGGCAAATCTCCAGGCCTCCTGGAGTCCAGGTGCCCTCTTGGAATGCTTTAAACTAGCCCACAGTAACCTACCCTGTTATACACATCCTGCATCTACCTTGTCCCTGTCTATAAGGTAATCCATACCTGAGCCCCCATAGGTGAGGTTTTCTTATTTGGCGGGGGTGGGGGAGGCAGTGTCTAGGGCACCTTTCAGGATGAAATAATTTTGGGAGATCCCTCAGATCTTCTAACCATGAGTAGGGATGGGACTGGGGTTGTAAATGGAGGTAGTGAGGGGGCTAATGTCTCTGTTTATCAAAGATAATAATTGACTTCATTCTCATAACTCAAGGCAGGCTGGGAGTTATTGCTCTTTTTTGTCATGAAAATGGTATTTGTAAGCCAGGTGCTGGTGGCTTATTCCTGAAATCCTAGTTACTCTGAAGACAGATTTGAGGATCTTAGTTAAAATCCACCCCAGGAAAAAAGCCCATAAGACTCTTTTTTCTGATTAAGCACCAGAAAGCTGGAAGTGGAGCTATGGCTCAAAGTGACAAAGGGATAGCTTTAACAAAACCAAACAAAACCACCTCAAGAACAGCACCTAATCCCTAAGTTCAAACCCCAAGACTGGCACTACATACATGTATACATATGTACATGCATATATACATGCATTTTGTCATTTAAATTATTTCATCATTGTTTATTCTGCTGAAATCAATTCATTAGAAATCACTGAATTTAAACCTAAATTCCCACATTTCAAAGTCTACTTAATCCACTGAACTTAAACATAATTTCCCACATTTCAAAGTCTATTTCCACCCCAGATCCACATTAACATTTCAGTTTGATATTCTGCTAGTTATAACATTTTACCCAACCAGCAATAAACTTAATGCCCATTTGACTAAAACAAATATTCAGTGTGAGTGACAGCCGTGTGTTGACTTTTTAAGGAAAGGTACATTTAAGGAACCTCTTCCAAGATTTTGCTGGACTTCTAGGCAAAATAACAAAGAATGAGGCTGGGCTGCCAGAAGAGAAGGAGCAAGTGAGGAATTCCTGGACATTAAATGCATCATGATGGCCAGCACATGATGATACATAATGGGCTTTGCCCGGGACTGGCAAACACGGTGCCCATGAGCTGTTCATAGCCTGAGGACAGCCAGCCCTGTCGACCTCTACCAATAAAATAATGGATAAAGCTGAACTGGTCATACTGGGCAGGAATTAAATTTCCATTTTTACTGAATTCAGTATTTCATAAAACAAGGCCAGTGACTAGAAAGGATAGAAAAAAGATTAATCTTTTTTTAAAAAAATGTGGTACATATATACAATGGAATTCTACATAGCTAACAGACAAGATAAAATAATGGCTCTTTCTAACAGAGCTATGGAACCATAGAATAAACTTCAAACCTAAGTTAAAATTGGACAAACCATTGATAAACCACGTGCAAAGAAGAGTAAATGCAATGTAATATGTAACGAATTGGAAAAATTCATTACCTCAAACACAAGTATACTGATACACAGATGAACTTGAAATGGGTAATTGTTCAGTAACCTGAAGTTTATTGGTTCCTAATATTTTTGCATTTAAAAAAGTGATGTAAAACAAGATGATTGGGAGGGGCTGTGGGGAGAGATATGGGGATAAAAACATGAGAAGGGTTATCAATGTGTGAGAAGCAATTCACCTACTATCTGGAAAATGTAACTGTAACCCCTCTATACATTACCCTGACAATTAAAAAAATAATAATGGCATTTGCTGGGAAGTGGATGAAACTAGAGAAAATCATGTTGAGTGAGATAATACCAAAAGAACAAAAGGTGCATGGTCTCCTTAATATGTGGATATTAGATACAAACCCTACAAGCAATGTTTCATTAAAAAGTACTCATTACCAGTATCACCTGGGGAAGAAGCATTACTATTTCATGATGTGTTTTGTAAGTTTGATTAAGACCTTTCATTTTACTACTCAGTTCTTCATTCACTCAGAAGAGAATCTTTGTTTAACATTTGAGCAAGTAATTATCTAGTGGTCATTTGCCTTTAGCTATAATTTTGATTTTTATTCTACAAACAAAACAATCTACAATTTAATGCAATGGCATAGTTCGTCCTCCCTTGTGGAACCTGACATATTAGTTTTATTATTCAAACACGTTTTGGGGAAGTTGCCAGACTAAAATGAAGTTATTTATGTCAAACCCAAGCAAAATGGAGTTGGGAGACCATGAGAGGGTTTCTCATGCATGTATGCTTACAGAAAACGTATCCAGGGAATTCTGAAAATTACACTTGCCTAGCACCATCTGCCTCCATCAATGAGCTAACACCAACTTCTGACATTCTCATAAGTACAGACCTTTGTTTTAAAAGAATCTCCCATTTTTCTTGCAAAACTTTCTCCTTGCCCCCAATCTATTCAAATATACCTAATGGCCCACCAGTACATGTCAACCCCAAATTGTGATCCCTTGCTATTCCCAAATAAAGCCCTTATGTCCAAGTCACACAATTTAAGCCGGTATATTCATCAATCAAGAACTAATTATACATTCATATCTTTCTACATGGTTTTCCTCCATTTAATGTGTTATATGAAACTCTTTAATCTTTGGGAATCATCATGCTATGTGGTCAAAGGATAGTTTTGCTTATTTCCATTTAGCCATGCATCCCCTAGACATGGATGGTAATATCCATTCTGATGTTGACAGGGTGGCAAATCATTCTGAACACTGGGTCTAATTCTGGCTTCCTCCATGCTAAGTCATCTTCCTAATGAGGAAAGAGCAGACCACACTGTTCTAAACACCTGGTAATAGGTACACTATGTGTCTCATTTATACTGCTTTCTATAAATGTGCCTTCAGTTCATTAGAAAAAATATCTTTTCCATTCTATTCCAGGAAGGAATTTTGGATCTTTTTGAAGCCTTACTCAACACTGCAGTTGGTTTTGAAGGCTCATACCAAACAGCCTGAAAAGGCCCACAATTTGGTTAATATTATGTTAGTGTTTGACATGAGGCAATTTGGATGAAGGACCCCAGCTCCTAAGGGGACCTGTCCCAGGTCCTCAAAGCACTTCTTTGCAGCAAAAGCAACAGTAGCATCCTTGGAGAAAGACAGGAAAGACCACCACTGCCCTTTGAGATAGTACCAAGACGAAGGGAGGAATAGGAGCACGGAAGTGTGGTTATCATCATATGCCAAGAGTGGAATCCATCCCAAGCATCATTAAATCTGCCCAGGTGTCAGAATTCAACATGCAATGGAATAAGAGTCTTGTGTCTTCCTGACCTACGAACTATTTCCTAAGTTGCTAATTTTCATTCTTAAGGAAAATTATCCTCAAACATATATCTTTATATTCAAAAAGTCTTGCTGTCATCTGATTTAACTAAAATGACCAAAACTTAAAAGCCCGTAGACACTCACAGCTTGAGGACAGGCGTGTGCACCTGTACTCACACATCATGTGTGTTCAAAAGGATTTTTCTGGAAAGAAACGCATTGCAGCTGGGACTCTAGTCACTGTAATAGGGCATGCATAGTACAGTTCTTAAAGGAAAAAATTAATTTTCATATTACTTTCTCCAGACTTCCATTACAAGGCACCACAAGCCAGGTGTCTTAAAACTATAGAGTAGGGCCTGAGGGTCTGTAGAAAGATCCTTCCATACTTCTTCCTAGATTGATTGCTGGCCATCTTTGGCATTCTTTGGCCTGTAGACACATTATTCTAATCTCTGCCTCTGTATCCTCATGACTGGTCTTCCCTGTGTGCATGTGTTTATTCTGTCTTTTCACAGTGTCTCTTCTTATAAGGACATCAGTCATGTCAGATTAGAGAACACTTCAATGACCACATCTTGACAGGATTACATCCGCTGAGATTCTATTTCTAAGTAAGTTTACATTCATAGGTACCAGGTAGGTTAGGACTTCAGTTCTACCCATTAATGCACATAGACCAACCTTGTTCACTAAAGTCATTGCATAAACCAGCAGCTCTGTGTCCACTCCATCTTTTTCCTCCAGAATTTCCATGATATTGGACCAGGGTTTGATGCCTAAGAGTAAAGCAAAATGAGTTAGACACAGAAGTATAATATGTACTGTAATTTCTCCAAGATAGTGATGACAGTACCTTTCAATCATTCAAGTTTTGGAGTACAGTAACAGCTTTAAGGTAGACTTGAAATTGACAAAACTTCAACATAGGACCAAATGTTGGTCCTTGAATAAGTTTTTTTTTTTTTTGCCAGTCCTGGCTTGAGCTCAGGGCCTGAGCACTGTCCTTGGGTTTTCTCAAGGCTAGAGCTCTACTACTTGAGCCACAGAACCACTTCCAGCTTTTTTCTATGTATGTGGTACCAAGGAATCCAACCGGGGTCATCATGCATACTAGACAAGCCCTCTACCACTAGGCCAAACTCCCAGCCCTGAGTAAGTTACTTTATAGCTGATCTTGATCTTCAGATCAAAGTTCCCCAAAGGCAAAGGCAGCATCAGAATAGTTCATGTCTGTGCCATCATCACAGTGCCTCATTTGCAGTATGTACTCCACAAAACACCTGATGAACATTAATGGAGATGTCTGAAAGGGCAGGAAGTGGGTAGGTTGGAGCAGTTTTAAAAGAATCAAATGGTTGATGCCACGGTAAGAAAAGGAGAAAAGATAGGAAAATTAAGAATAGTTACTTTCTATGTGATACAAAAGATTCAGATATGGCTTCACACAGAGATCCAGTTGTTATAACAAATGAACAGAAAAAAATCTTAACCTTTGGCTGAATTGCCCAAACATTCAGAAGCAGACAATTTCTTCTGGTCCTTTCCAACTCTGAACACCAAGGCATGCTTCATCTCTGCTAATGGCAGAATTACCTCCTTGCTGGTATTTATCATTAAGCATCTGAGAGTTCACACTACACTGTCATCATCCTTTGAATTCCAGTAATCATTTCAGGCCTCATGACTTCACATCTTCTAGTCAATGTGCAACTCAAGAGCTCTGCTTGTATTTATAACAGGGGTAGCTTTAACTGAACACATGCACCAGGGAGTTATCAGTAGATTCCTCATAGAAATCCCAGGTAAGCAAGAAAACATTAAAACTAGAATTTCTCATGAAGCCATTGGGGCCAGGATGGCTGCCTGATTGCTGAAGCCAAAAATCTAACAGGACCTAGGAAAGGAAAAACCAAGAGGCAGAGGCAGGCAGCCTACAGACAGAAGTAGCCAGGCTACCCACCCCTCTCACATACAAATGCGTGCACATCTGCACACCATTTAATCCACTATGATTAAAACACTCAAACACTGGCTTAGTTTAATTGAAAAATGTGTTACTCATTTGTGGTATCTGATTCCCTTATTATCAAATCCCTAAAAGTTAAGGATTTTAAGCTTGGAAATGTGTATATATTTACACACTGCTGAAATGAATGTTCATTTTCTTTTGACTATTTCAGAACCAGACAAGGAAAAATATTTAAAAACATAAAGATGAAAGGAGGAAATATTGGAATTAGAAAAAATAGCACTGGCAGAACCCAGGCTACACCAGTGTTAAGTACAAGCACTTGTAACTTTGCTAGGAGTTGCCTTACATCACAACCAAGTGACCTAGCTCACTCTCCTCACCACTAACACTAGCTCCACTCTCTGTGTATATGGGGAAGGGGGTGGTGTGTGTGTAGATGTGTCTGTGTTGGGGAGAGGGTGTTCTTATACTAAAATCGTCTAGCATATTGGTTCCCACCCCTTCACATATCAGAGAAAAGAAATGAACCCTCAAATAATGGAATGAAAGCACTCGTGGTCCTAGTCTGCAACCTGGGATGTTAAGTCTTAGCTTTTAGGATTACTGTAACATGTCACAAACATCAAGCATATTATCTGTTCTCCTTAGCAGCAAAGGAATGCATTGGAAGGTACTGTTTAATGATTATCAGGTCTCTCTCTCCAACTCACCTGCCCAAGCATCCTTTCCCCATACACTGGAGTATAGGCACTGCCATTTGTGAGCATAATTGATACTTAAATATTTGCTGGATAAATGGACTGTACACAAGTAATGCCAAGCACTGTGTTTCTTTCAATATAGGCACTCTAACAGCAGTGTCATAATTATGATAGCATGATGGTGCCCAGGTGCCCAGACTAATCCTTCCTTGTCACTAAACCACAGTGCCTCTTAGCACAGAGTAAGGGGCTGGTGACCTTTTAGTTCTTATTCCCCTTCTAAATCCCTGCATTAAGACTAAAGGAATCCCAAACTGCTAACGAACTATCTTATCCATGAGTAGTTCTGTCATTTAATCATATGCTGGGAAGTTCCTTCCAGTATATTCCTTACTCTTCCACAACAGATTCACACTCACTACCTAGATATTTCTATTGTAAAGAACAATGGAGACACAGCTAGAGCTCTGTCTGCCTACAGTCTCCCCCATGCTTTGTATATTCTTCACCTATCAACATGGCCTACAGCTGAACCCCAAAACATGGTCACTTGGAACGATGGCTAGACTTCCCTCTTAATCATGTAGGATGCACATGGTAAACAATTATGTCCCATCTCATCATAGTACACTGAAATAAAAAATATATAAAACTTCTTCAAAGGCTGTGCCAAACCAAATTAGTGAGTCCAAGACTTATGACTGAAATTTAAAAAGGAGTTATCATGTGTGGTTTTTTTTTTTGTGCCTCTGTAGGAAGAGCAAATCCACAATGTCAGAGGGAAAGTGTCCTAAAGGAGAGGTGATCTCCAAACCAAGTTCCTGTCTGCCACCACAGGGCACAGCTCAAGGGAAAGGAGTTTTTAATGTGGTAAATGGTAGTGCAAAGCTCACCCAAAAGATGAGCTGATGTTGCTCTCTTTTCCTGTTGGGCCCTGTCCAAAAGACGAAAATGACCAGAACATACAAACAACAGAGAAGATCCAACTGTCTTGAATAGACCATGACAAGCTCAGAAACTAACTCAAATCCACCTTTTCAGTCCAGCCCCTGAATAGAAGCATAATTACCTAGATCAATTTTATATAAAATATATTAGTTACTACCCATGGTATGTCTGTGGCCCCACTCAGCTTTTAGCCCTTGCTTGGTAAACGGTCCATTCTCTGCCACAAAGTCCATGACCCCCACAACACAATGAACCCTTCTGGATAATTCAACAGGCAGCCACGCATGTTGTTTATAAAGCCACCAGAGGAATTTGTTCTGGGATGATCTCATTGGTTTAAGGTGATAATGATTCTTGAGGACTTGTAGATTATATTGGTGGTTTTATTTGCAGAGTCCTTAAATCTGACTGTTTTTTCTTTAGGGGGGAGAGAAGGGGGAGGTAGAGAGGGGGAAGAGGAGAGGGAGGAGGAAAGGGGGAGGGGGGAGAGGAAGGGAGGAAGGGAGGAAGGGAGGAAGGGAGGGAGGGAGGGAGGGAGGGGGGGGAGAGAGAGAGAGAGAGAGAGAGAGAGAGAGAGAGAGAGAGAGAGAGAGAGAGAGAGAGAGAGAGAGAGAGAGGGAGGAGGGGTAGGGAGGGGGAGAGACAACCTGTTTAATGTGCCACTCACCCTCTCCAAGAAATGAGTGTAAAGTCACTTTGTGAGTAAAATTTATTGCTTTTTTTTTGTAAATGTGTGTACCCATGGACGTGCTACATTCACCCTCAGCCATCGCTGGCACCTGGGGCTGCTCTCTGGCCCAGCTAACAGGGGGCTGGAGAGCAGCTTCTAAACATCTGAGGTGGAAACACACCTGGAAGTCATGTCGCTCTCTTGCAAAACACCATGACATATTTATATGTTTAATTCCATCATAGGATTCTGGAACAACTTTACTAGCAGTAAAATCAGATGATGTTATGTGTATGTATTATACAATCACAGCCAAGACCACACATGTTCAGAAAGAAACATACTATTGAGCCATGCGTGATAAGCTATTTCTGAGTTTTTCCATTAGTGCAATTCCTGGGGTTTTTTTTCCCCTTAAGCTGTTAGTGCTCAGTAGCAGACTGAGGAAAGCACTTGCCAAATGTTTAAGAAATTTTACAGGCAAAAAACCATGAAGCTGAGAAAACAATCTATTGGATTTTTTTTAACTTTTACTAACTGAGAAAAGATGGCCATCGTTTTGTCTTGGTAGAAGGAGAACAGGGGCTATGAAGGCATCTTGACTGTGGGGTACAGAGCTTCCAGCTGAACAAAGAGATGAGAAAAATGTCCTTCTCTAAGACAGCCCCATGGGAAAGGCCCTCTGGATGTCCATCCTTAGTGGGGGTGATCAAGTGCCCATCAATTACCAGAAAATAACCTCCAGAGTTGGAAGAGATGAGAGAAACTTGCTTATTATGTTCCAAGCCCTTACACCTAATTACTTGGCCTTGCAAAACCAACATGGTTTCTAAACCACTGGCAATTCTTACTAAGGATTTTCAGCTGCCCCTATGATCGGTGCTATGGCACATAAAATTCTTATTTGGCACCAGATGGCAATAGGCTGTTGTAGAGAGAAAACTGTCCTGATATGAGGTTCACATTGTGCTTCATAGCCCCTGACTGCTTTGCCTCCTTCGTATACCCCATGCAGAGGCTGGCCCTGACCACTCCCTGGGGCTGGCACCTGGCAAAGGTGTAGGATCCCAGTTCATAATCCTGGATAGCTTTTCCAGAAATCAGAGGGAAATCCTCTGAGTGATGCTGAGTCAGACACAGCTAGCTTGAGGCCTCCATTTCTCCCAAGAGTTACCTATAGGCTGGCTTGTATGTACATGGACAGGTGAGTGCATACATGCACATATACACACAGACAACTGTAAGGAAATGTTACCAGCATGCTAACATCTATTGTCTTTGCTGTAATCAGAAATGATGTAGGTAATGTTTACATTGATTTTCTTTCTAGTTCTCTACAGAGGTATGTCTGAAGAGAATAAGGAAAAGGAAAAGGAAATTCTCTACATCTTATCCTACTTGAGTCTTTATGGGGATGCTGGTAATAATTGTCTCATATTAATGAGGAAATAATAATTGACTCGTATTAGCAAGGAAAATGAACAAAAGACAAGACAAAACATCCCCAACTTGAGCTTCAGGCATCACACTACCATAAGGACCATAGGGTGTCATATGGTAATCCAGATCCAGTGCTTACTCTTCCCCATGTGTGAGGCACAGGTGCCTGCTTTCCACTAACCTGAGAAAGGGAGACAGTGCTTGAGAATAGGGCATACCCTCACCAGCAGAGAGGCAGTGCTGACAGCACAGTAAAGAGGAAGGACACAGGGGACTGGGTAAATGCACGAGCAAGAAAAGCAGGAGGGTGGGGCAGGCAAGGTGGGAGATGGTTGTGGCTGTGGCCTCCAAATACCACACAATTTTTTCCCTGAGGGCAGAGCACAAAGGTTTGCTTACCTCTCTTGGTGTCAACGGCAGACACAGCTTGAATGAGGAGGGGTGCATTGGATTCCGAGTACTCCACGAAGACCAGCAGGAGCTTCAGGGCTGTCTTCACCACCAGGCGGAACTAGAGAGAAAACACCATGCAGCTGTAGACATGGTGTTCTTGTCCACTGGGCATTGTCCCCATCAGTACACCTGGCACCCAGAACTCAGGGCATCTTGAAGCTCCCCCCACGAATGACACAGATCCCCTTACTAGACCTTCACTATCTCTTGTTAGACCCATCAACAAGCAGACAGGGATGTTGTCCCACTGTACAGAGGATGCATTCAGGACAGATCTTCAAGTTCTGATACATTAAGACAGGCTTGCTACAGGATGAGGTGACTCCAGGACCCTTTACTGAAAGGGGGCTATGGAGGGGTAGATAGAATGAGTAGTAGTGAATGAAAACCAAGAGTTAGGAAACCTGAAGAAGTCTTGCATACAGTGGAGACCTGTATACCCATTCTTCCTTATCAGGGTAGTTAATCTCCTACCTCAGAAGCTACCAGCAGGCTGGCCTCCTACTATTGTGTTCAGTCTCTAAATGTGGAGGACTTCTAAGTTACCTCTACTGCTCTCATTCTTTCTCCTTCCACATACCCTCTCTAGGCAAATTCATCCCGTCCTTGGTTTGTTTTTATTTTTGTTTTATTTTGTTTTGATGTTTGGTACCAGTCCTGGCACCAAAACTCAGGGAGTGGGTGCTGTCTCTAAGCTTTTTGGCTCAAGGCTAGCAATCTACCTCTTGAGGCACAGCTCTGCTTCTGGCTTTTTTGGTGGTTAACTGGAAATTAAAGTCTTACAGACTTTCCTGACTATACTGGCTTCGAGCTGCAATCCTCAGCTTCCAGCTGTACACATCAGTGTACAGCTCAGTCCTTGGTTTTTAAAGTCTTTCAAGACCAGAGGCTAAATGTGGCTTTTTAGTCCTGTCCAAACTTCTGGGCCTTGTGGTCATATAACCTCCTGGCATGTCATTTTGCATGCTAACTGGTACCACACATTCCCAATGGCTAAAATGTTAGCTTTAAAAAAATACATTGTAATGGGTTTTATCATGACATTTTCATACATGTATATAATGTATTTGAGTCGTATCCACTCCCATGCTATCACTCTTGTCCCTCCCTGCACTGTCCCCAACATGTTTGGACTTGAAAGAACTCATGTATGTTCCCTGTAACAACTGCTCCAAGCTTTGAATTGTTTTTGACTGAATATGAGGGCATCAAATAAAGTGATTGCTGGATAATGGAAGGCTCTATCCTTTGATGCAGTAATGCTAATGAAATCTCTCCCAGGAGGAACTTGAGGGTATAGTTTAATGATTAGTTAGACATGCTTGCAATTAGTATCAGGCATTTCCACAAAATTAGCATTTCTGATACTCTTCTATCTAAAGCAGTTTAACTACCAAGCCTGCTTATTGCTTATTTACATAGCAAAGCTTACAAAAGTACCCAGATACAACATAGATTTAGTAGAAGTCAAGGCCTGTTCATGTCTTCCTCCTCTGTTTGTAAAGGCTCTATAGTTTCTCATTTTACTTAAAAAAAATGCCCCAGTTGACATGAACAGGCTTGCTGAGAACAATCAGAGAGGAAGGTCTCATTAGGAAACATGGTTTCTTCATTAGAGAGTGACAGTGGAGAGTGCCTAGATAATTCTGGGAAGCTGTGACCATTGTCAGTCAAAGCCGCATGACTACATGAGATTGGCACAAGGGGACCCCTTCCAAGACCAGATAATGAGGAAGGTAGGGCTGGACAGCAGCCAGATTTTCTTCCCAGGAAGGCATTTAGAAGGCTTAAACCACATAATCATAGTCTACCCAACTGAGAAAGTTGCCAAGCCTGGACTTGCTGGAGTCCTTATTTACTTGAAGAAAGCTCTCCAATTTTAAATATACAAAGCACAGTTCATTATTATGCTAGATCTTCCTTTTCCCTTACACCCCCAACATTGAAGTTAAGAAAAAATACTGTGGAATTTAGGCAAGAGACAGAGGAGCAATTTTTTTTTTGCCAGTCATAGGCCTTGAACTCAGGGCCTGAGCACTGTCCTTGGACTTTCTCAAGGCTAGAGCTCTACCACTTGAGCCACAGCACCACTTCCAGTTTTTTTTCTATGTATGTGGTGCTGAGGAATTGAACCTGGGTCTTCGTGCATGCTAGGCAAGCACTCTACCACTAGGCCAAACTCCCAGCCCCGGGGCACAATTTTGAAATGTTCTCACTTATTCAGAGCCCTCTGAATGATTCTGTTCCTTGCATAGTAAAACGTGACAGAGAGGGAACCTATGACACTGCTTCTCTTTGGCACAACTGTGGAGGGGTCTTGGCTTGACCAAGTCCTGTGATGGCTGGAAGTGACAGGTAGGGTCTGAGATGACCTGCTTCATACCACATGCCGACAGTGGGTTGGAAGGAAAAGCCTCAGTCAGGACCTTCAGGCCTGGAAGGTCACATGAAACAGTGGGCAGCTCTTCTTATGTCTTTACTGCTGTGTCAATTGTGCTCTTAGCCAGGGGTAGCAGAAGAATAGATGTGTGTTTACTCAGCACTCTGTACCTGTGTGTTCTGCATCTGCAGCCCAAAAGTATACTAATACTACAACACTGTATCTACAAAACAAGCACCTGAGGAGTGACAATTTCCTGCCAGCAATGAGGCTGGGTACAAGAAGATACGGTGACCATACCAAGCCATAAGAAAATCCAGGTCATAGTTGTTTTTTGGGGGGCCAGGATGTTGGCAGTCTCCTGGGAAAAGTAGGAGGTATTAAGGAACAAAGATGCACACTTAAGTGCCAGACACAACACTCTGTGTTCCATACCTTCTCAACTATGCTTTCTATTCTATAAATTATCTCACTTTATAAGTTAAAAAGATAATTCATCAAACAAGATGAGGGGCGGAGGTGGGAGGAAGGAAATGGGGACCAAGACTTGAGAAAGGGTATCAATGTTTGTGAAGTAATACACCTTCTATCTGGTGAGTACAATTTAACTCTTCTATTAATTACAATACAAATATATGAAAGAACAGATAATTCATCAAAAGGATCAAACAGCTGTGCTCAGCTCTATAGCCCCAGCACTTACTACCTTGATTTCAGAATGGCTTTGTAATTCCAGTGAAGAATCAAGCTGGTCAGTTAGCCAGCTCCTCACTAAGGGCACAGTCACCCCAAAATGCCCTGACTCACCACTGTTGACTGCATGGCTGTACACATTCTTTGTCTCTGTTCCCTCAGTATTTGGATCAAGGACACAAATGCTTTACTTATAAATGTATGTAAAATAAAATTAACACTAACACTCAATGTGAGTCAGATGCCAATGATCTATAATCACAAATATTCAGGAGGCTGAGATCAAAGGATCTTGGTTTGAAGCCAACCTAGGAAAACAAATCTGAAAAACAGATTAATCTCCAATTAACTATCAAAAAGCTGTAAGTTGAGATGTGGCTCAAGTGGCAGAGGGGCAGCCTTGAGTATAAAAGCTAAGCAAGAGTGAAAGGCTCTGGGTTCAAGCCCCAGTATCAGCACATATAAAAAGGATTTAATATGATAAATGGCCGAAACAAAAAACCCAATTATCTTGAGGCTGGAACTCTGGCCTGAATCTTTGCATTTAGATATCAATCAATCACAGACATGCAGCAAAGAAGAGAATGGTAGACACAGATATATGAATAAAACATTGGAGGCTAGTAGATTAATCTAGCAAACAGGGCTGCTGTTGGAAGGGTTTTGTGGAAAAATAATGGACTGTTATATTACTCTTTTTCCTGCGTGCACAGAAGAGTCAGTAACCAGTTTGAGGAAGAATTGGAAATTATATCCCAAGGACTAGTAACCACAGATGGCAGCCCGGAAAGATTACAGGAAACATGCCTAAAAATGTTCAGGGGGTATGAACAGGGAAGCCAGAACACATTGTCCCAGCAAGCACTGTGTTTGGCTAATGGCAGAGAGAAAGATGAACCCCCAGTAACAAAGGTTCCCCATCATTAGTGCTCAACAGTACTGGGCTACCTCGTGAAGCTGATTCCCCTTCTACACCTAGAAATATCAGGAAGCGACTCACTGTCAAGAAGATCATTAACGTGACTTTACCATCCCTTTAAGGGTAGGATTCTACAACAGTATGAAATAAACACTTCAAATCTAAGCCAGTGTCGGCCACCTGAGTGTGCCATGTAGCAATGGGCATAATGATCACAACACCAAGGACTCACTGAGCTTTCCTCCTCAATCTACATCATCTCCCGGAGATGATCTATCCTTGGGAATATTTCCTTACTCCAAAAAACCCTAACATCCAATTTCTCTACCCCTACCAGATGCATTGCTTTTCTCAAGGTGCCCAGTATCAACACGGGCCCTACTTTTGATTCCTGCCCAGTCCTAGAAGGCTACTCCTCTAGTATCCACATTTCCATCATCTATTTCAACGGGCTCACAGTTGTGCTACTGCCCCATCCTATATCCCTGTCATTCCCACTGTCCTCTCCCCTCCATTCTAAACACTACTGTCCTAATGACAAACTTTGGGAAGAGTGATGGGCACATCCAGAGTGCCCCCATCCCATGGGGCTAAGTGGGGGACAGGATAGCACACCTGCCCTCAGACAAGTACAAGGGGAAACTTGTCAGCACACAGAAACCCAGGGCACAGCTGGATGAGTGGAATCAGTGGAACTGACAGAACTAGAGCAGGACCACCGAAGCGGGGGCAGCAGTGGGGAGAGCATGATTTCTATGGCATTAAGAGCATCTCTGGAGAGCCAGGCACATAATCCTAGCTAGTCAGGAAGCTGAGATCTGAGGATCACAGTTCCAAGCCAGCCCAGGCTTAATGTCTGTGAGCCTCTTATCTCCAATCAACCATCAGAAAACCAGAAGTGGTGCTGTGGCAGCCTTGAGCTGAAGAGCTCAAGGACAACGCCCAGGCCCAGAGTTCAAGTCCCATAACCGACCAAGAAAATAAAAGGCATCACTCCACAATAAGAGTCAGAGAGGGTGATAGGAGGCTGAACAGTCCCAAATAAATCATTTTAGCTCAACTAATTAAAATTCCAGATACAGGAAAAGAAAAGAAAAAAACACCCTGTAGCAAATCATGAGATGGGCATCTGCCTCATACTTCAGACTAGGGAGTTTAAAGATGGTTCTTGTAAAAAGAAAAAAAATGCCTTATTGAAAACACTTTGTTTCTTTCTCTTTAGCAGTCACTATTTGGCTGCAAAACCATCATTTTTCTCCTCTGGCGAGGAGTCCAGAATATCTGCAAATATGCATTGCACAATGATCCTTTGGCACGTGGCAAAATCACATCTTGCTGCCTTTCATGGATAAGAAAATGAAGAATTATGAAAACAGCATTCTGTTTTCGTAATGCAGTCCTTCCTTTATCAACCCTGACAGGATGTCAAGATAATCCTCTCAGGTTAAGAGGAAACTGACTGGCAAAAGAAAAGGCGAGGCCCTTCATTTTCCTGAGCTGGGAAAACTCCCTGTGGCCGCCATGGGCAACCCCAGGGAGCTGAGGCTTCTGTCCCTGAATCCAGGGGTCCTGGTCAGCACATCCATTCCCATTCTGGATCCCTCCCTATCCAGATGGGGGTGTTAGAAGATACTGCATTGGCTTTGTGAAGAGGAGGGGATCTCCTTAGACCTGTGCAGAAAACAAAACCAGAAACAAAACAGCAAAAAACAAACAAACAAAAAACCAAACCCTTCATAGCTGTTGCTCTTTCTGACTTTCAGCAAGAAATTTGGGATCAGACACACACGGTAGCCTGGTACAAAACGTTCACCTGACACCACACTGGGCGTAAAACAGGCTACCAGTGTGCTTTCTAAATGAATTGTGAACCTCAGAGCACAAACTGCCATGTCTGCTTTTGCCTGTCTCCACAGAGTGCCGACCACCAGCAACTATGACGTAGCCGCTGTGGAAAGAATGAACAATAGAGACAGATGACCATAGCAGCCCAGTGATGGTGACCCAGGGATGGGGAAGGGGCACCTGCAGGACCCCAGATGGCCCTGACGAGGGCACTGATGAGCCAGACAGCAAGCACTGTGCATGCCTTCCAGGAAACCCGCAATCCTTCCACTCACTCACTTCTGAAGCTATCACTTTCAGTTCTCTGCTTTTTTTTCTTTTTTCTTTTTAACAACTATGATGAAGACTTTTCCATTTTGCTTCATTCCAGTTGTTTATTTTCCTTATAGAGTGAGTCCAAAGAAAAATCGACACAAAGCTGTCACAACACCACGGGCAGGGAGAGGAGAGATTCCTTATTCCCTCCCCATTTCCTTTCTCTTCTCTTCTCTCCTCTCCTCTCCTCTCCTCTCCCTCTCCCTCTCCCTCTCCCTCTCCCTCTCCCTCTTCCTCTCCCTCTCCCTCTCCCTCTCCCTCTCTCTCTCTCTTACAGTTTTCTTCTCTGTTCTATCCCACATGTGCTGTAGTAATAAAATACCTAAGGCTAAGTAATTAGTTCTTTGATAAAAACAAATTTTATTTCTTGGGAAGCTGGGAAGTTCAAGATCAAGGTGATACAGTCATGCCTCTGCTTCCAAAATAGTAGTGGGCTGCCACATTATCCAGAATAGAAGTCCCCTCACATGGCAGAAGGCAAGATGAAGCTATCCCACTACCAGGGCTCTTCTTTTTTGGTTTTTGTTTTGTTTTGTTTTGTCAGTCCTGGGGCTGAGTACTGACCTTGGTCTTTCTCAAGGCTAGAGCTCTACCACTGGAACCACTGCACCACTTCTGACTTTTTCTATATTTGTGGTACTGAGGAATTGAACCTGGGTCTTTGTGCATGCTAGGCAAGCACTCTACCACTAGACCAAACTCCCGGCCCAACTCTTCTTATAATGGTGTTTTTAAACCATCCACAAGGACAGAAACTTCATGATCTGAACACCCCACAAAAGGCTGTGCCTCCCAGTGCTGTTGCATTCAGATCATGTTCCCAGCACATAGATTTGAGGGATACATTCAGACCCTGACACACTCTATCTTCCCCTGCTATACTGGTTCACTTTCCTAATCCTATCCCAGCACTCCAGTCTCAGCATAACTCTAATGAAACCATAAAACTTTCCTGCAGACAGTCCCAATGCAGCCTTGTGTGGGGGCAGAGATAAATCTCCCCAATACTGTGCTTTGGGGTGGGAAGTTGGGGGGAGTACTGGGATTTGAACTCAGAGCCTCATGCTCTCACTTAGCTATCTTGTAAATAGCTGATGTACTACTAGTTGGGCTGTAGTCTTCAGTGAACTATAATGGTCTCTTCTTCTAGCTATGACATAGACCAAACATTGAGTTTAATAACCAAATCTCTTCCCATTGCTACAGATCTGAGGGTTCTAGAGAGCGTCTAGTAGAGTTGGCTGGCATCAGATACCCCCAAAAAAGTTAGGATAGAAAGCCAGGCATAGGAACATTAGGAAGAGCTCCCAGCAGACACAAGGAAGATTGAAAACACCAAAACAGGATGTCAAATAGAAAGCTTTCCTCTACCTGGCTAAGCCAAGCAAATAGGCCCAGCATTTTCCTTCTTCTAAGGTCCCTTATGTCAGTTTCAAAATAGAGTCACTTCGATTTTCCACAGAAAACTAAGCCAAGAAGAAAACAACAAGGTTTCAGTTTCATGAGCTGTTTCTAGAATGAAATAGGGGAAAAATTGTCTCATCAACAACAATTCAAAAGAAAACCTGAGGGGAAAACATAAGGGTCAATTAAGGCTTTGAGACCCAGCAGGCATCTCCACGCCACAGAGACATCCAGAAAATAAGCCCTCCTGCTAGGCCAGAACACAACTGCAGGAGTCTGGGAAATCTGAAAGGAAAATGTTGGGCACAACATCTATCAGACAGCAGCATCCCTTAGAAGGAGGTAATGGGAAGAGCAGAACGGATGGATGTGTGCCAGTGCACGCCAGCCATTAAAGTCTTACTTAATTCAGGGTAAGGGGTGGGGAGGATCCATGATCCAGAATTACCTGAGAGTGACAACAGGGTCTGGGATTAAAGCCAGGTTCTAAGTTTTACACCTAGGTCCTCAAGTCCTTCCCTGCTCAACTCTACGGCCACTCCAGTCACCCTGATCACTCTGCCCTCGCCTGCCACACTCCATCTTGGCAGTATTTGCATATGGCCAGGATAAGACGCCTCTTTACTCCTCACCACACTGCCACTGCCCTCTATTGCCCAGGAAATCAGAGAGGACTATGCGAGATCTGTGCCTGGAGTCTTGCAATGGTGTGGGTTTGCTTTGAAGGGTGTGAGGACCTCCCAGCCAAGGCCATCACTAAGTAGATATAAGCTAAGATCCACAGGGAACGTACCTAGATTCTCATGATAGAACACCCTGCCCCTAACCTCAGAATAAGGGAGAATGATGCTATTTACTTGATAGTGATCTCATGGGGATTAAATGAAATAATGATTGTAAATCACCCAGCATAGTGCCTGGCGCATCTTTAGATTAATATTTGGTTACTTTGCTCACTGTTGTAAGAGTTGAAAGGCAATCTCAAATCCTGTCATCTATAGGTAAGAATCTACACAGATATACATAAAGCACCAAAATATATATAAGTACCTTAATATATACGAACATGAAACACAGGAGGTACGTCAATACTACATATACGGCCTAATGTTTTAACTAAGCATTAAAAGCAGAAGATGATCAAGGCATTTGATGACAGCTTAAGAAAAGGAAAAACAGAAAAATGCATTAAAATTTCCTAGGCTAGTTATAATGTAAGTGAATCATAAAATCTATAGTCCTATTAATTACAATAAAATAATAAGAAGAAAAATCTATGGTCCTCATTTGTACTGATAGGACTTCAACACAGCTGACTATGATTCACTTGTGCACATAATCATCTGCAAATTGAATAAGGTCAATCATAACTTTCTTTTACCTTTGACCCAATGAGAGTGTAGAGCCATTGAATGGTTTCACTGTGGTTGATCACTCCGTTCATCCCATCCACATATAACATAATCTGGCCCAAAGCTAGAGAGAAGAAAAAGAAGCAAAGGAACATTAAGAATTTGTAACCAAAAAAAAAAAGAATTATCTTTAATGATCATAAGGATAATTGAATTTTTATACTTTTAAATGAAAGTCAATGAAATATAAACTGAGCTCTGTAATGAACTAAATTTCAATGCAGAGAGAAAAAGATGGGCATACTAAAAGATACACATGGCACTCCTGGTATCTAGAAGATATAATCAAGATACTGGCAAACCCTTGTTTCTCTGGACATTGGTGTACAAATGAATGCATATTTCAACATCTGTATATGTGTGGTCCCAGACAAAGCAACGATAGCCATGCAGTGGTGTCTGGGCTGCATCTTCCCACTAGAGCCAAGAACACGTGTGAAATTGTCAGAGACAACCTATCCAGAGACCTAGCCTGAGGTGAGCAGTTTCTAGAGTATATGGAACCATCCTGAGCCAATGCATTAGGGTTATGCCATTAGGTAAAACAAAATAAACACACTTAAGTACTATTTCTCATCTGCACTAAAGATTTTTCTGAATAAAAATATCATTAATGAAAAATAATCTGATTAAATCTGACTTAAAATAAATCTGATTAAAAATGATAGGAAAGCATGCATCTTACAGAGCCAATCTTAAATTCTTTGTTTAATGTCATTTTTCTCCACAAAGAGAGTATAAATCAGGTTATTTAAGAACAAATATTAATTCAATTTTTCAGTTCATTAGCAGAATTTTTTCTTACATTAATTGCTGGTGTAGATAATGCCCCCAAAATGCTGCACACACCTAAGTATTCTTACCTACACCATGTCCAAACTCACAAGTTATATTTCACCAATAAGATTAACTTGTATAGCATTCATAGGTTTCAGCTAACTTTTGCTTACCTGGTAAGAGTAGGAAATCTCATTTTTAAAAATCCAAATAAGATAAAAAATAGTTCATAGTCTTATGAGTTAATAACATCATTTTAGTTAGACTGATAGACTTTTATGCTTTTATGTGTATGTGTTGTTGGAAACGATATCTATGAAATGCACTGACTGAAAAGAAAAAACATAAAATAAGATGCTCTAATTCTAAACATAGAAATAATATGATGTCATAGAAAGCACATTATCCTTACCCAACAAATGATCAAATAACAAAATCACAATTTCTTTTTTTTTTAATTCTAAAGACTCATCTCTTTATTTACCCACCAAAGAACAAGAATTAGTGCAGTGGCTCAAATGGTAGAGCATTAACCTTGAGCAAAAATGCTTAGGAACGGTGCCTAGGCTCTGATTTCAAGCTGCCAAGATTTGTTCCAACACACAAAGAAAATGTATACCCAACTGTGTGTCCTTCCATGTTCTCTGAATGTTTCGGGGATGAACAAGGGAATAAAAATTGCAAAACCACAATTTCTGTTCAAAGAAAAACTATGTACCTACTTACATAAGATCTCAAACATTAAAAAAAAAATTTCTGCCAGGCACTGGTGGCTCACACATGTGATCCAGGATGCTCAGAAGGCTGAGATCTAAGGACTGTGGTTTGAGGCTAGTTGAGGTAGTAAAGCCCATGAGACTCTTATCTCCAATTAACCACCAGAAAACTAGAAGTAGAGTTGTGGCTCAAGGTGATAATGTGCTACCCACAAGGACAAAAGCTCAGTGACAGTGCCCAGACCTGAGTTCAAGATCCATGACAAAAAAACACAGTATAATCTGGAGAAAACAGATGATAGTTATTTAGAAATGACAGATTCATATGTCAGTTAATGGTGACATAGTGGAGATAGTTTTCACAGAATGCTTTAAATTTCAAACCCATTTAGTAGGACATTAATAATAAAATAGTAAATGGCAGAATGGTTGAAAACAAATACTGTCATTCTTTGTGACTAATACAGACAAAACGGTCACAAAATTTGTGAGATCAAAACTACAATCACATTTCTTCTTAATGAGAAAAATGCGTGTAACCTACCAAGTAAACAGCTTGGTGTAAAAATGTAATACTAGAAAAGTATGCATATGACATGATAAAATAGTAATTTGTTGTTTACATTTGTTGTAGCTCATACAAACTGATAAAATACTCAGTGCCAATAGAAAGAAGGCAAGAGTATTTTCTAAAAAGAGATAAGCTGGTTTATGATAACAAAGCATTGTAATAAAGTTGTATTTTTGTTAAACTGTTAAATTAGAAAAAATGGCAAGGATATGAGAAGCTAAACAAGTAACTTCAAACTTCACTGATGTCAGGGAAAACTGCTAGAGATCCTGTCGTGATTAAGTTATTTTGTCTGCATTGTTTTAAAACTACTTCTCATTTATTTAGTGTCACGGGATGCCACACTCAAAGGAGGGCTTTTACATGTGTTATTAATCTCCTTGTTCAGTGATTGCTATTCCTGAAGTTTGGTGGATAAAACCTATCTCTGGCTGTGCAATGTGGCTTGTGTCTCTAATTCCAATTACTCAGGAGAAATGCAATCTGAGGCCAGCCCAGGCACAAAAATTGGTTGAAACCCTGTTTCAACCAATAAAATGCTGGATGTGTGCTTATTGTCTCAGTAACACAGGAAACGTAAATAGAAGGGATACTGTCCAAGCCAGCCAAGGCATAAATATGAGACCTATTTGTAAAGAAATTAAAGCAAAAAAAAAAAGAGTGGGAAGCATAGTTCAAGGGGTTAAGATGTCTGGCTAGAAAGCATGAAGTCCTGTGTTCAAATCCTAATACTGCTAAAACAACAAGCCTGAGGCTCTGAGAAGCAAGTAGAATTTGCCTCGAGCTTTCATCCCTCCCAGCAGGCAGAGCTATCCTCCAGACAGAGTAGATGGGCACAAGATGTCTATATTAGGAGATCAGGACCTTTTTAAGGGCATTGTGATTAGAAATGGAGTTTCCAAAACAGAAAGGGGAAAACACCAGAAGATGGCAGTGATGTTTAGTGTAAGCCATTTATAATATCAACATGACAGCACAAAAATGTCTACCTATCATGGTTCTATAACTGAGCATATTCAGTAATTTGTACAGGATGTGTCCCAATCTACAAAGTATTTCTCACAAAATAGATATAAAAGGAGAAATGTCAATTCAACAAACATTCAGATCTTCATATATAAGAAAGAAAGGGACTCAGATCAGGGATGTAGAGAGCTTCGCCCAGGATGCACAAGGCCCCTGGTCAATGCAGTACCATTAAGAAAAGGGGAGAGGGGGAGAAAGCTCATAAAATACAAAGCATTATGACTGTTTGGATATATGTGTCTCCATTTTTTCCTATTTTTCAGTATAAGCACCATTACTTCTATAACAGCAAACACCACATAAAATGAACAAAATAAGGCTAGATAATAAAGGAAAGAGGTGTTCCTGTTTGGTTTAGAATCTTTGATAAGTTCATCTCACTCCTCTGGAAATCCAGCTACCTCACAGAAGAAATATGAAATTCTATACATTCTACTCCAATTTTCCCTTTTCTCCTCCCCTCCCAACAAACAGAGGGAAATGGTTGAGAAGGAGTTGCATTCCTTTCCTTGTTCTGATTCTCCTTGTTGAAGAAGCCAATCTTGGGCACCAAGATCATCTTCCACTAAATCAGCCTGAGGAGACTAAGGACAGAAAACTGGACTTTCCAGCCTTCCTTCTGGAAGGTATGGCCTTGGGAGAGGCCTCTTTCTGTCAAGGCTGCAGCCTGGCTAGATGGCCTCTGTTCTAACTGCTCAGGGCCTCAACTACTGGGCAAATGAATGTCTGGAAAGTCTAGAGGCTGTTCTAGAAAGATTTAAAGACCGTTTCCCTTCAGAATTTTATTAATATATCACATCGTAAACTTCATGTCGAATGCAATTCAACTTCCTGATTGTACTGATTCAGCATAATATTCTGATACTGCAAAACCCACTTCGGACACAAGATGGTGCTAAAGAGAGACTCAAGTGGGTTAATAGTACATTGGGATCCAAAATGCAGAACCACCAATCTGAAGGTGGGCTTAATATAATTTATGTGGAAAAAAAAAAGATACCCTGAAAGCACACATTTGGATTACAAGTGCCATGAAAATTAGTGATTTGTATTTTCAAGACAGCAAAGGAGGTTGAGGGAGTTAGAGAGTGGCAGGGGATATATAGGTTAAAGGAGAAGCAGACCCCTATAATCCCAACTACAGAGATTAGGAGAGTTGTATATTCAGACAAAGCCAGGGAAGAAGTCAACAAGATTTCATCTTGACAAACAAGTTGGTACATGGTTGGAAAAGGCATTAGAGCACCTACATATTATGTGTAAAGTCCTGTCTGAGTTCAAATTCTAGTACTGCTAAAACAACAGACAGAAAAAAGGCATTCTTGTTTTGACACTGAAGGAATCTACTCTAGATATCTTTACTGATTTTTCTTGGCTTTAATTGATCTCTAAAATGAGAGGCTAGCACTGTTATGGCCACTTTCAGGAATGTAGGATGGAATTAGAGCAGTTCTTGACCCCGAGTGAGTGTTTAATGAATGGGAATAACATAAGGTACTTCCTGAGGTCAAACTACTTCACCAAGAGCAAGCATCAATCACACAACAGACAGAAGCACAAGCTCAACATATCTGAAAGACCCAAGGTCAAGCAGCTAACCTTCCTCAGCCTTCACTTACAAAATGTAATGGAAAGAATCCTCGCCTAACTCAAAGCTATCAAGATTTTCTACTACTGTCTTCTAAAAATCCTGTAATTTTTAATGTGTATTTATATGATTCAATTTGAGGTAATTTTTGCGTAAAACATGCTTTTCTCATATATATACACAGTTATGTGAGAGGGAAAATATATATGAGTTTTTATATATGTTTGTTTATATTATTTATAAACTTGTATATTAAGAGGGTTATATCCTATATTATAAAAAATGATAGCTATTTTAATTTTTGCATGACTTTTCTTTTTTCATCCTTTTGCTTTTAAGCCATCTATAGCATTATGCTAGATGAGTTTTTTTTCCATTTTGATAATATCTATCTTTTAACTACTATGATTAGACCAGACACATTTAATTATTGTTGTATTTCAAATTAAGTCTATCATCTCCAATCTGCTGTTGAGCACATTTACTGAACATTTTATTATATTTTTCATTTGCAGCTTTTCTACTGGATTTTCTTTCGTTGTAAGCTTGCATTTCTTTGATAGGGCTTTCCACCTTTTTTTTTTTTTTGCCAGTCTTGGGTCCTGAACTCAGGGCCTGGGCATTGTCCTTCGGCTTTCTCAAGGCTAGAGCTCTCCCAATTAAGCCACCGCACCATTTCTGGCTTTTTTCTATGTATATGGTACTGAGGAATTGGACCTGGGTCTTTGTACATGCCAGGCAAGCACTCTACCACTAGGCTAAACTCCTCATCCCCATCTATCTTTGAATTACAGTAGTATTCACCCTCATGAAATATTTTTATAACACTTTTTGTATCATCTTGGCACTGGGGATGGTTGATTTGCCTATTCCCATACAAGCTGAGATTTTCCTAGTTTATTCTATGCCAAGAAATTTTGGCTTATATCCTGAATAAAATTCTGAAAATTGTGAAAAACTGGCATTTGCTTAAATATTATAGAATATGTTGGCATTTTTCCTTAGACAGTCAACTTGGCTACAAGTTTTGACCTGCCCTCTATAGGCTGTAATTCCCAAAACACGTTGAATTTTCAAAGTCTTTGCTGTGCCATTTGGGTGGTTTCTATGTGATCCTTACAGTCTGGAACCTAGGCTATATAGGTTCTTTGCTTATTGGATTCTTAGACACTTTGGAATGCTGTTTGGGGCATGTATTCCTGTCCGCACAGTAGGAGAGGACCCAGGGGTTCAAACAGACCTGGAGGTCAGATTCCTGAGCTTCTCCTCTCTAGGATATGCTGACGTCCTATGACCTTGCCATGCTCTGAGACTGAGTGTTTTGGCCCCAAAGCTGACACATGATCTGCTCCATCACTTGCTTTCTGTGACCATATCTACACCTGAGGTAATACAAAACAGAGGAGAGGGAAAAAAAGAAAATCCTCCAACCAGAGTTCGCCCACCCCAGGCCTCCTGTGGCTGTACCTCCCAATGAGAGTAAAAGTTTCTGTCCTATGCCCTCAGAAGTCAGATGCCTGCCAGGCCTCATGTCCTCACAGGTGGTCTCACTTGAGAATGACTGTGGGGTAGTGGTGCCAAGTAACATAGAAATCAAGAGTAAGAAACCTGGATGTTTCCATACATGGAATCCCTTTCCTCCTATCCAGACAAAGAGCTGAAGACTTCCCATGGAGAATGGCTCCACACCAATGCTCTCTCTGGCTTCAGCACTGATGTAAGTCCACAGCAGAAGAAAATGTCCCATACCATTCTAAGTTCTAGTCTTCCTCCACTATTTTCGTTACCATTGACTAGAGTGACTCCTCAAATAGTTGCTCCATAGATTTCTCACCAGATACATTATTTATTTTGTAGGACTAGGGTTGAACTCAAGAACTTGTGCTTGCTAGGCCGACATTCTACCACTTGAGCTACACCTCTAGTTTTTATTGTTGTTCCATTGGATTTCCATAGTATCGCACCCTTTTGTCCAGGCTGGCCTGAACTGTGATCCTCCTATTCACTCAAAATACCTAGAATGTCAGGTACATACTACCATGCCTAGTGTCTATTGGTTGAGATAAGCTTTTTGTGACTATGTTGCCTGGGCTTGCCTCATCAGCAATCCTCTCATATAGCTATGATTTACAAGAGTGAGCCAAAGTATCCAGTACTCCTCAGATTTAACCCAGTGTGCGTGTGCGTGTGTGTGTGTGTGTGCGTGCGTGCGTGTGTGTGTGCGTGCATGTGTGTGTGTGTGTGTGTGTGTGTGTGTGTGTGTGTGTGTGTGTGTGTGTTTATTCTGTCTTTTCTGTCTCACCCAGAACTGGAACTTGTTCCTGCTGTCCACCTTAGCAGAAATGTGGGAGGTCGGCTAGGGCCTACTCAGAGTCCAGCCTGTGATTTTCAATTTTTTCTTTCTTCTTTCTCGCTCCTCAATTTCCTCTCATCCATCCCTATACTCTAAGACTTCTCCACGAAGTCTTGCCTAGACCACATATCATTGCTAGTGGCTTTGCCAGAGCAGCAACAGAAGCATTTTGACTGTCCTCCCCTTCCAGGCACTCCCCACCTACTTCAGTAGTGCTGAGGGGCGGGGCCCTGTAAACAAACAGCAAGCAGACATCCAGGCCTCAGCAACAGTCCCTTCTATATCTGCAACTTCAGTATTGAGCTGGGGAATCAATTTAATGGGTCTGAATCTGTAATGTATTGTTTTCAGCCAACACAATAGAAAGGAGAGTGCTCATCACTTATTAAGGGAAAGATTGTTCTTATTTTTGTAGGATTATAATATTTCCCTGTAGTTTTTCATCAAGTTAAGTTTGAAACCAACTATTCCAGATTCCTACCTTCCTCATCCTTTGCTTCTAGTGAGTCATCTAATTCCCTCATTTATATTCCCTTCTGAATCATCTTCTTTTCCTTCCAGTACTGCTGCAGATCTAGCTTCAACTCTTGCTCCAGGAGGACAGGAACTGGTCTCCTTCTTTTGATCCCCACTCCTTTCCCTCAAGCTATAATAGGTGTTGTTATCACTGAATTTTCCAAGGCATTAAACTCATTCTCTGAGGCTAGGGAAGATCTCTTTCTCTCTTGATTCAGGACAGGGTTCTGGTTTCCCTCCCCATACCTCACCCATCCAACCTGCCAGCCTTTTGGCTATGTGCCCAGACTGTCTGGGATCCTATGTCTCTGTCTTTCTGTTGTCATCTCATGGCTTCCCTTCTCATGGCTTCCCTTCCAAGCCTATCAAAGTTTAATTAGTTATATGACATCACATGTTAGGCACATAGAAAACATATATTCATTTGTATAAGTCAGGGATAGACAGAAGTAGGCTTGATGGTTTATTTATTTAATCAATTAATTCTTGGTGTTCAAACTACAACCTTGGCAATATCAAGCAACTATTCTGCATTTTATCCATATTTTAGTTTCTTTTAAAAAAATTTTAGCACACTGGAGACACATAGCAATACACTCCCAAATTATTTATTTGCTTGCTTGTTCATGTCCTTTCCTTCAGCTGAAGATACCAAAAAAATGCCAAGGAGAATGGAAAAGTAGTATTCCTCTGGCAGAGGTACCTGACTTTGGGTAATTGGCATACCACTCAGCCAGCAAAATGGGCCTGCCTCTGTACAGACTGTTTCATTGCATAAGATAGTTTATCATTAGAGAATGTAACTGGAAAAAACAAAAAACTCCTGTTTCTACTGAAAGTGAAGGGAAAAAAAGGACAAGTCATATGAAAAACAAATCTCCTTACCACAAGGACAATATTATGCTATGATCAAACATTAGCTGCCACTCAGAATTTTCTAAATTATTGAATTTATTAAATTCAATCTTACTATGGCGTATTTATGACTGTAAATACATGTTACTGTAAACTAGCTGTTTCACACAGTGTGAATGTTTTTGGTTATTTGGCTTTTGGTGAGAATGATCTAGGACTTGCCCATCAAAAGGGAATGTGGTGCTGACAGTTGTCTCCCGATAACGCTAAAATGAAGACAATGTTTCCTTCAACCAGACCAGAGTGGGACTCTGACAATCTGCTTTCTCCATGGCTACCACTTAAACCTTATCTTCTGGGAAGGGCTCATTCATCTTGAAGACAGAATTTCAACTTATTTTCATCCTCCCATTAAAATTCACTCTTTTTAACAACAAAATGGCATTTGTTAATCTCTATCATGACTCACCAAAGCTCCCTCTCCCTGTAAACACTGAAAAGAGGTGGATAATGTCAACTTTCTTAGAACTCAATGAAGACCTAAGAGTCCACATTATTATTTTCTTCACTTAATTGCATGCACTAAATAACAGGTCCCAGCCCAGTTGTCCCCAAGGGCAACTGTCAAAGAAATATTCATTTGACACCAATTACTGCATGAAAATGAGGGAGAATTAAGCTGCCAAATGTAGGCTGGAAACAAGAATTTAATCAGCACAAAGAGCTCCAAGAAGGTGTCAGACTTTTGAGTTCTTTGCCATCATTTAGCAAGTATTTACAATGCAAAGCTCCTAAAGCATTCTTCTTTTAAAAATTACTAATTATTTCACATTTCCTTACCTCTAATCACCTTTCTCCACCCTAGAATGGCCCATTTCCAAAGTTTTTTTTTTCTTTAAATATCCATGAGTTTAATTAGCAACTCTGAGGATAGTCCTCTACCCAGGGGCCCTAAAACAGAGCACTGGTCCTTCAGGTCACAACCTTCCTTCCCATGCAGATGTCAGGCAGCCAAGGACCCTGCCTCTTTTTCTTCCATCTAATGCCACACCAAAGATTGATTTCTCCCTGGCCTATTCATCACCTTCCCACCAGCTACAGTTAAAATCCCAGCCAGCAACACAAGAACAGTGTCATTACAACCGAGTTGTGATAGTCTCTCCTCCACAGATGAACCCCATAGGTTTTCTAGTCTTTCCCATTGTACAAGTCCCCCCTCCCTTTTGGAAGATAAGAAAAAAGGAATGGAGACAATGCAATAGATTAACAGGTGTTGAGCTTCTAAACAATTTTGGACAACTCATTTCTCAGTGGAAAGACAAACAGTTATTTTAATTATCTGTTTTATAATGACCATCCAGGACCTCAGCCAATGGAAGCAAACAGCCTCCCTAAAGACACCTCAGAGCCAGAGATGAAATGAATTAGAACTGGACTGCGCACACTCAGCAGTAGCCAGTAGGGTCGTATCCACTCCCATGTGTGCAGAAGCACCCTGGCCTTTCCCATGGCACCCCACATCAGTGACAAAGGCCTCACCAATGACGGGAGAAATGAAGCTCCTCTGCTAGGGTGGGTTCATTCAGGAAGCATCTAAGATAGGGTGTGTACTAAATGTTGGATTACTGAGTGACAGTCGAGAGACACGAGGTTTAGAGAGAGTAATTAGGTGCCAGCAAGTGGGATGGAGCTCATAAACACTCAAAATATGAAGAAGCATGGAGCTGGTAGGAACCTGACTAATTCGATATGGTTTCAGGGAGGAGCAGGGAAGGAGGCATACCTTTCTAGATGGGGCACACTTAGCTGGTAGAAGATAGATGAGTGTCCAGGGCTTGAGAGTAAAAACAAACGTGTGAACAGTTTCTCTAGTTCTTGCTTTCAGGACATATCAGCATTAAGGAAAACTCAGACTTAGCCCCAGGGACAAGCTGGTTTGCATGGAACCTCCACCAATCCCCATCCTAACTAGTGGAGGTCCCCTTACAGGACTGTAAATGGAGCCAAGCTGGATCCCAAATTGGGATTACAGGTGAGCACCACAAATGTGGGCTTCGTGATCATATAGGCTGAGGGACTGGGTGACTAGAGGGAAAAGGAACAGGAAAGTAGCATGCATGTGTCTCTATCTCTCTGTCACTCTCTCCCTACCTCCCTTCCACCCTCCCCACCCCTCTCATTTCCTGGAGTGGAATTTGAACTCACTTGTATTTATTGGACAGGTACTCTACTGCTTGAGCCATAACTCTAGTCCTTTAGGCTTTTATTTTATTTTTCTCGAATAGGGTTTTGGATTTTTGCTTAAGCTGCTCTCTAATTCTCTTGTCTCCTGTGTACCTAGGATTACAGGCATAAGATATCACACATGAGAAGTTTTTGCTAATATTTTATGTTAACTCACCTTTGGATTTCTACTGTATTATCTGTGAAACACTGATGGTTCAATCTGAATACCTCTAAAGTTCCATATTTCCCTAATGTTACCCTAGACCCCTGGGAGGCTGTAAAGGGAATTAGTCAGCACTAGGGGGCAAGCTTCTATCAGGTGTTTACATAGATTTGCAGAGTCAGATTCTGGACACCAAAAATCTGCTTCATTAATACACAATTCGATACCAATTGAGTCTCTGTAAAAATCAGAAATATACTTTCGGGTATTTAAAAGAAACATTCTTCTAATATAATACTTCTGACTTTCTAGTTAGGATTTTTTAATAAAACTGACTAAACTTGATGAGGATGGGAGGAAAAAACTGGGAGAGAGTAAAAAAGGGTAATAATGTCCAAAAAGGAATGTACTCTTTATCTGACTTAGTTTACTATAACCTCTGTATATGTCACCTTTATAATAACAATCTTACAGAAATTTTAATGGACTAGATTTCCTAATCTGCAAACAACTCCAGTAACTTCTGTGAATTTTTATCTCAGGACACAGAACTGCCAAGATTTGCTGCTGGCTCCCAGAAAAGGCTACCAAAACTTATGCCCAGGAGTATCGCAGCCATTGGCAAGGCACAGATTGGGCTCAGGGTGCCAGGGTGGCCAACAGAGGAAGAGCACCCTAACTCCACTACCTGACTTGACAGGTTGGGGTGTGAAGTTGACATCAGTGTTTATGATGTGCTGTGGTAATTAATTATCCTTCACAGCAGGGGGAAACAATAGTCAAAGCTAAACTATCCCTGAAGGGGGATCTTAGGTTATTCCAAAGCACTGTTTGCAGCTGGGCTCAGAATATCACCACTTGCTTTTGGCCAAAGGCAAACACAGGAAAAGTTCCAATAGTCTGAGAACAACCTTGAATGCACTCCAGGAGACAGAGAACTGGGGACAGGAACAAAATAGGTGACTGTAGGCCTCTCCAGCCCAACCTGTTTCTCCTAATGATGTGAATTACTAGAACATTTTCTCAGGTGTCATCAGTGTTTAACAAGATATCCACAGATGCAGGTTTTGATAGGATACAGTTTCAAAATTTCACTTCTCCAACATTATATTATTATCCTAAACTCAGGTCACAGAGTCAATACTTCTAACCCAAACAACTCTTTATCTAATTTCTTCTCAGGGCATTGGAGTGTTCTAAAATATGACTTTCAAGAATGGGACTTTTGGTAGAGTGCTCGACTAGCATGCTTGAAGACCCGGGTTCGATTCCGGGGTACCACATGCGTAGAAAAGCTGGAAGTGGTGCTGTGGGTCTAGCCACAGTGGTAGAGCTCTAGCCTTGAAAAAGCCAAGGAGAGTGCTCAAGCCCTGAGTTCAAGCCCCAGGACTGGCAAAAAAAAAAAAAAAGAATGGGACTTTCAGAAAAACAAAGTCTGGAGACTAATGGCATCACTGGCCTACTACTTGGTTATATCTAAATTCCTTGTAAGTGGTAGAAACTTCCTTCATGTATTTTATGTGTATTTCCTAAACTCAAGTACTAATATGTACATATTAACCACAGACCCCAAACCACTTCTGTTGTGCCCACAATCACGTATCATCTCTAAATTTATGGTACACAGAGGAAGATGAAGAAGAATGATACTTCCTTTAAAGAGGAAAACAATGATTGGCGCTTTTGACTATACATATCTTCTCTATTACCTGCCTTTCAAAAAGTTTCAAATATACATTAATAGATATAGAAACATTTAATATGCGAGTGTGCTGTTAAAATACGGACAAACGTTGAAGATAAAGGATGTGTTAAGTGTAAGGCTTTGTGATTGTGCCTATAGGAAGTAGCCAGGCCACTTCAGAGAGACAGATGAGGAATGGAGGGAAGGGGCCTGAGGAGTCATGGCATAATGTATAGAGAGTGCCTAATGGATGATGCAATATCTTTGGAAGTAGATGATAGTGATGGCGATACAATATTGTGATTTTGCCTTCAAGTCGACACATCACCACCCATCCTGCTGCCTTGCCTCATACTGGAGTTTCCAACTATTTAATAGCTATTTTCTGCCAGTTGTAATTATACGCTCATTAGAAGTGAACTGTTTTGCCATCTTAATAATCATTACTGGCTGTTGATGATTTAGTATTTTGTTTGCAATTCTATAAATATACAAGCATTTGCACATGTCATCAACTACTGAACAAATACTTTAGACCACAAATTTTCTACAGAAATAAGAAAAATAATTCTTGGGAGTAAAGAACGTTTACATATCTCAATGGTTTATGGTTGTTCACAAGAGCATGGGCTATCGGTAAGTATTTAAGTAAGTTTACAGCCTTCAAAAATTCATGTCTTCACAGGCCCCTGAGGGAAATGATGAAAATTTTTGACAAATTTTGCTTTGTTCTCTGTCACTGAATGTTTGTCTTAAAAAGCAAAAACCCAGCTGTTCTTCACACCCAAAGAACCACAAAAAGAAGTTCCGAGTTGAAAAATACCATAAGGCTCAGCTACAGGCCTTATGCCAGTCTTTTCAGCACAGCAGGCTTCTGACTGTGAAGGGTGCTGCTTTCTATTTGGCTCCAGCACTTTTGGCTTTCCCCAGGCCGGATGCACACACTCACTCTTGTAGGGAGTCACAGCATTTGTGAAGCACCAGGCACAGCAAACCTGACTGGAGGAGTCAGGAATGAAGACTCACTGAAGCCCTGGTCCATCACAGCCTTGAAGGGAAGAGCACAAGGTAAGTCAGGGAGGTGTTGCAAACAAGGGCTTTCAAACCAGAGAATTTGGGGTTGAAGCCACCTGGCACTGCCTCTTTCCAAACAAGTGACTATGTGTGAGTGCCTTGACCTCTGGTGTTTCAAATTACTCCAGCAGGGGAAAAACAAACAAACAAACCCAGGTCTTAAGGGACTGCAATGAAAAAGCAAATTCAAGACATAATGACCTTTAAATCTATTGTCTAGTACTGCCTGGCTGTGTGAGAAGATAATAAAGAAATCCATAGATCCCTGAAGAGTGGCACCTCCCACTGTCTTCAATGGTGCCAGCCTCCTCAACAACTTTCTTACAAAGCCTACATCTCTACCTTTCAGGCAAAGTTTGGCTTTGAGATATGTTTTGAGCTCATGCAGGTAGATATAAAACCCAGCCTGAAATACACTCCAAAAGGACGCAGCAGCAGCCAGCTGAGCTCATAAGTGTAGAACAGGGACAGCACATGGATATACCTTTGTCCTTGCTAATTAATTCATCTCACTGAGATGAGGCACAATGGAACAAGATACTTCCTTAAAAAATTAGACTAGCAAGCTAGTAAAGAAATTCTCTATACACAGAATATGATTTCAGGGACTGTGGAAGAAACATATATACACATGTGATACAGAAAGGCAGGGCTCAAGTAGGAATGTGCTGGAAAGTTTATGTGCTGTGATTCATGGTAACAACATGCTAGGGAAGCTTATGCCTACACCCTTCTCCCACAGAAATGAGCACTATAGTTCTGCACAATTTGCAAAAGAAAAGGTCATTTTTCATGTGTGCATCAGTAGTAAAGCTTGAACTAAAGGTTTCATGCTCTTGCTTGGCTTTTTCTGCTCACAACTGGTGTTCTACCATTCAAGCTACATGTCTAGTCCAGAATTTTGCTGGTTAATTGGAGAGGGAGTCTCCTGGACTTTTCTGTCAAGGCTGGCTTCAAAACATGATCTTGTAATTGCAGCCTTATGAATAGGTAGAATCATAGGCATGAGCCACCAATGCCCAGCTCAGAAGGAAGATATTTTAACAGCAATCACTTAAGGTCACAGTCTTGAGCCATGCTATTTCCCCAGCTCACGTTGTCTGGGTCAGAATAAGACAGTGAAGAGAAGAACCAAAATAGATGCATCCTCAGAGAGCAGAATTCTTGCGGGAGGAGCAGAAGTTACTGTGCATCTCATTTTAAAACCCTATGTGTTCTCCCAAGCAATGTGCTACAATGCAATGCAGAGACTTAGAGTAGGTACAAGTATTGACAGGGGTGCAGGTGAATGATCCTGCTCACTGTTGCTTACTGCAATAATCACATGCCCATGGCAGCTGATAGTCAGAAAAGAACAAAGACAAAACCAGCTGAACCTACGTAGCCGCTTCCTTCTCAGTGGAGAGACTGATCTCACAGCGGTGCTGCTGTTCTTTGTGTTCTTCCTCCTTTTGAGTCAGGGCAACCACACTGAAACAGAGGAAGAAGCCTGGAGACAGTGATCCAGCTATGGGGTAGTGGGTTGGAGGTGATCAGCAAGGGGATCAATGGCTGGAAGAGGCTGAAACCAACTGACCATTCTGTGATCATCCTGAATGGAAGAACTGTAGAAGGCCCAGAATAATCCTACCCAAAGAAACCATCAAGGACCAATAAGAAAGATCACTGACAGAGGCCCAGGGGAAGGTCAGGACAGAGAAGATAGCACTGCACAATAGATGAACTAAGTTACAGTCAGGAGATTTTGTTTCCCATCATATGAAACGGATGACAACGGGACAGCTGGTCAGAGGAGGTGGACAAGCAGGAAGTCCTGCAGCACCACAGTGATATAGCTCAGAGGAATTCAGACTAAGGTAGGCACAACAGGCAAATTCCAAGAGCAGCATTATCCAGTGATTTATGCATAAGGCATCACTTGTGAGTGGTGCCAGAATAAATACTTAAGTCCTAAGGGAAGATTTCCTCTGATACGACATAACCAAGGCAAAGCTCTGCAGATAAACTAGGAAGGCTCCAGATTCCCATTTACATTTATGTTAACAAAGCACCACCATATGGTACTTTTCTGTTTAAGAATCATATGGGGGAAATTTTAACACAGACCTGGAGATATGTGGCATAGCTTCTTCCAAAGAACAGATAGATTATAAAATCTAGCTCCATCAAACATAACTATTGATCTCATAGCCTGCAACTTTTCATCTTCTTATCTACTTTAACCTAGAAAAACATATACAAATACACAGAGAAAAAGACAAGTATTTTATAGCATCAATGTTGGTAATAGTAAAAAAAAATATATAAGGCAACTTACTTTCATCAGAAGAAAATAGATCATGAAACCATATATCCAGAAATGTTACATTTCAACAAAATTGAATATGTAATTATTAAGCATTAATATAGCACTATTGAACACAGCATGAGTGGTAATATTAAATCACAGAAAATGCATACTTTTATCAAAAGTTTGCCGACATAAAACAGCACTACATGGGATTTAGAGTTTAACATGTATGGGGTCAGCAAAATAGTGGTTTCTGGGGGTAAGGAAAATATATCATTGTAGAATGCTACACTGAGACTTTCAGCTATGCTATTAGTTCTTATTTCTTAGGTCAAATGTCAGGTCCACAGTGCACGTATTTCTTATTATTCTTCATACTTCTTTGTATGTTTAGGTTGGTATAAGAGTACAATGAATGATTATCAAATAACCTCCCAAATGACAGATTCTAATGCAATGATAAATGCATCCTTTAGAGAAGGAAAAACTCACTTCCTTTTTCCTGTATCAACTGTGTACAGCTATTTTTGTTATCTGAGGTTATTCACTTCTTACAAATACTAAAAATCCTTGACCAAGGATCAAGGCCCTTCCATAAAATGCTACAATATTTATATATCACTGATATGCATCCTTCAATATACTGTAAGTCATTTCCATTACTTTAATTTACCAAATACAATAGTTATTGTGTGATACTGTTTAGGGAACATCATGAAGAAAAGTCTGTGAGTAATATCGACATAGTATTTTCCTGAACATTTTTTCATACACATTTGGTTGAATCCTTAGATACAGAATGCCTGGATATAGAAGGCCAGCTATAGTGTCTTTTGAGTCTTTGCCCCCATGAATGTGTGCGTGCATGAGGTTGCAACAATGAAATACTATGGAATACATTAATATATCTGAAATTAATTTAATATGAAGGATTTTGCCTTTTAAAAAATTCAAACCTTAGAAATTATAAATCTACAATACTTAACTGCATACCTAAGTCTTCATTTGAACTAACTTTCCTTTGATTAAATATACTTTCCTTCTAATTAGCCATTATAAATAATGCTATTTCTGTGTATGTGACATCTTCATTTTTTCTTTTGAAAGTTATTTCAGATATATTCCCAGAGATAGAATTTTTAGGTCAAAAGGTCTAATCATGTTTTTGTCAATCATGACATACGATCAATTCATTTTAAATACTAAAGGTTGTGAAACTGTTGCTTCTAGCAGAGAAGAACAGAGATCAGATTTCCCCTTTTGCCTGAAACATGCAAAGAGCTAGACTAAATATAACAATCTTTTGAATAAGCAACAGATGGTATCCCAGAAAGTTGGAAGACGAGGTGAACCCAGATTGCTAATTTGAGAAGATTCTCACACCACACGAGGAAGGAGAAGCCTGTGGGGACCATTACATTCCCCAAGCTGAAAGATCTGAGAGAGCAGAGACAAATCCCCCAGACAAAATAGAACTGACACCTGCCTAAAGAAAGAACTTGGAAAGCTACAGAGTACAAAACAAAATGCTCATCAGTGCTATCACACACCTGAGGCCAGGAAACGAACTGTACTATAACCCAACACTTGTATAAGGATATTCGCCTCTACCCACCCCAACCGTACTAGACAATTCTGGGCCTGGGCGCTGTCCCTGAGCTCTTTAGCTCAAGGCTACCACCCTACCCCTGGAGCTACAGCATCACTTCTGGTTTTCTAGTGGTTAATTGGAGATAAGAGTCTCACAGACTTTAGTGTGGGGGCTGGCTGGCTTTGAACTGTAATCCTCAGATTTCTGCCTCCTGAGTAGCTAGGTTTACAGGTGTGAGCCACCACCCCCAGCTAGAAACTCTTACTGATGCATTGGACAAAGTCTTCACAAGAATACCACTTTTTCATGGAAAATAATTAGCCCTACATTAACTTCTTTGGTCCACTCTAACAGCCTACAAATTTCTTGTGTCCCCGGAAAATTTTTATTAAAATTTATAAGAATATTAAAATGTTAGCATGCAACATGTTTATGAGTCAGAGTGTGTAGAATTCAATTTTCAAAAAGCACTAGGAAACTTGAGGGTAGGGACGGGCTGGGGAGAGATGGGGGAGACGGATGTAAGGGATAACATTGATTAGGATACATTATATTAATACCCTGACTTGTGGAATAAAAATCCCTTTGTACAAGAAATTAATAAATATGTTTTCAAAAATAATTTAAAAGCTTAGTGAACTTTTTTTTAAGCACCAGGCTTTCTAAGACGTGGAAAAATATGACTCTACCACAGAAAAATAGTCAACTGAAGACAGTATTAGAACTATCAATTACCATAACAATATCCTGTGTATTCAAAAGTTAAATCCATGAATAACACTCAAATATTAAACTTCTATATGACAAACATATCACCCAAGATGAAAATTACACTCTATTGGACTGATGGCAGAAAATAATATGGAAAAGAGATTTGTAAAATTGAAGACAAAGGGAAAATTATCCAAACTGAGGCACAGAATTGAAAATTAATTTAAAGATAGTGTATCAGCTGTGGAATGTCTTTGTTATTGGAGTCCCTAAAGGAGAGCAGATGGAAGAAGAAACAAAAATATGTAAATAATGTAAATTATGTAAGGTATTTTCCAAATTTGATTAAAATTGTAAACCAATGGATCTAAAATGCTCAGAAAGTAACAAATAGCAGAAGAGAACCATACCAATTCAACTATTGATAACAAAAATAATGAAAGAGAAAACAAACACCTATAGACAGGAACAAAGAATAATAGCAGATTTCATGATGGAAACAATCAAAAATGAAAATAGAATGGTGTTATTTAATGCACTGGAAGAAATACACTTGAAAAATAAAGTGGAATACTTTTCAGATATTCAAAGGTGGCACAATTTATCAGCACAATCCTGCACCATGACAATCCTTCAGGAATAAAGAAATTGCACAATGGAAACAATCAGAGAGGAAAATAGAATTATGTGATTTAATGCACTGAAAGAAATGCATTTGATTGGGGCCGGGAGTTTGGCCTAGTGGTTAAAGTGCTTGCCTAGCATGCATGAAGACCCGGGTTCGATTCCTTGGTACTACATACATAGAAAAAAAAAGCCGGAAGTGGTGCTGAGGCTCAAGTGGTAGAGCTCTAGCCTTGAGAAAGTCCAAGGACATTGCTCAGGCCCTGAGCTCAAGCCCAGGACTGGCAAAAAAAAAAAAAAAAGAAATGAATTTGAAAAATAAAAGATGGCATAAAGACTTTTCAGATATTCAAAGAGGGTATAATTTATCAGCACAATCCTGTATTACAGGAATCCTTTGGGAATAAGTATACTAGCTGTAAATACGAACCTTTAAGAGGAATGGATAACACCAGAAAAGGTAAGTATGTAACTAAAAATTTTAAATTACTGTTTAGAACTCCTTAAAAGATAGCATTCTAGGAGTCTGGCCTAGTGGTAGGTGTTTGCCTAGCACACACGAAGACCTGGGTTCCATTTCTCAGTACCACCTACAAGAAAAAGCCAGAAGTGGTGCTTTATCTCAAAGAGTAGAACTCTAGCTTTGAAAAAGCCAAAGGACAGTGCTCAGGCCCTGAGTTCAAGCCCTAGGACTGGCAAAGAAAAAAAAGATAGCATATTATTTTTCTGTTGGAGCAACCTGTTATGTGGCATGAAACACCAGTAAAACATACAAGAACCCATGGCAGTAAGCACAAAGATTGGGAGTGACACCTATCATAAGCTACTTGTACTATATGTAAAGTGGCCTAACGCCACTTGAATAAAGTCTGTAGTAAGTTAGTTATACATTATAAACTCTAAACTAATAAACCTGCGATTTTAACAGAGTTTTCATATAAAGAAATAAAAGGAAATGATGGAGAGGTTAGTCGGAAAGCTAGAAAGCCTGATAGCTGGGAACCATGGCTTGAATGCTAATAAGGAATCACGACCTAGACTACTGATGTTAACAGAATGGCTGGTCACATCCAGCAGGGTGTTCCTGTCCCACAACTTCTGGGCCCACAGAAAATAACAGCCCTAGTTTGAACACTCAAGATCAGCCCCCACCTTCCACCCAACTTGTGAAGGAGTTGATGACACACAGTCCTGTTCTGCAGGACTGCCCACTCTATCTCTGCAGATCTCAATAAAGGCTGAGGTCTTAGGACCTCTAGTTCAGCACTGAGTCTACTCACCCTACCATCAGAGGGCACTCTTTTGTTTTGCATTAATAAACCTGCCCCAACTTTCATATCAATACACTAGAGCAAGATTTCTTATGCTCAGCTCCTCAAGACTTCTCGTAGAAGTGTTCTAACAATTTTCTTATTTCTTCTACTTAGTTATCTTGGTAAACTGTTTTATTAGACTACAATGCCAAATTCATAAAAAGAAATTCTAAAGCCAAGTGCCAATGGCTCATAATCCTATAATCCTAGCTGTTCAGAAAGCTGAGATCTGAGGGCTGGGGTTCAAAATAAGCCTGGCAGAAAAGTCCAAGAGACTCTTATTTTCAACTACACAAAAACAACCTAGATGTGAAGCTGTCTGTGGCTCAAGTGGTAGAGTGCTACCTTGAGAAAGAAACAAAAATAAAAGGCTCACAGACAACATCCAGAGACTGAGTTCAGACAACATCCAGAGACTGAGTTCAAGCCCCAGGACCAGCACAAAAAAAGAAAATAAGAAAAGAGAAGAAGAAAGAGAATGAGGAAAAAGAGGGGAAGAGAAAGAGAAAATAGGAAAGATAAAGAGAGATAAGAAAGAAAAAAATAGAAATCTGTAATCCTAGCTACTCAGGAGACTGAGATCTGAGGTCAAGGTTCAAAGCCAGCCCGAGCACTAAAGAACATGAGACTTATCTCCAATAAATCACTACAAAAGAGGAAGTGGAGCTGTGGCTCAAGAGTAGGGCTGTAGCTTTGAGCTGAAGAGCTCAGGAACAGCACCCAGGCCCAGAGTTCAAGCCCCATGACCCACAAAAAAAAAAAAAAAGAAAAGAAAAAGAAAGAAAATGAAATTCTAATAAGAAGTTTTATAATTTTTTTATTTTATTTTTTTTGCCAGTCCTGGGCTTGAGCTTAGGGCCTGAGCACTGTTCTTGGACTTTCTCAAGGCTAGATAGAGCTCTACCACTTGAGCCTCAGCACCACTTCTGGCTTTTTTCTATGTATATGGTACCAAGGAATGGAACCCAGGTCTTCGTGCAGGCTAGGCAAGCACTCTACTACTAGGCCAAACTCCCGACCCCAGAAGTTTTATAATTTTTAAGTCCATCAAAGAGGAAATGATAAACTACATTTCAGACAAAAACAGTAAAATGGTAGATTTTGGGTTAACCATATCAGTAAGTCACATTAAAAACAAGCCACATTAAATACAATGGAAGTTAGATTGTATAAAACAATAAAACCTTATATGATTACGATAGTAATCAAGCTTTCATAGGAAGAAATAATGCTGAAATCTAAAAGATGGAAAAAGAATAAACCATAATGATTCTAATTCAAAGAAAGTGGGAGCGGCTATACCACCGGACAAAGTAGATTTCAGAGAAGTGAACATTTCCAGAGATGAAGAGTGTCACGCCATAACACCAAATGCATCCACCTCATAGCCAAACATGCACAGCAACAGCTTCAACTGCTCTGAAGTGAAAGTTGATAGAACCAGGAGAAATAGAAACTTTAACGGTTGAAAACCTAAGTATTTCCTTTCACATTAATCTATAGAATAGACAGAAAACTAGTATTGACATTAGCACTATCTACTTGACACAACTGATGATTAATATTCTGCTGAATCGGATGTACATTCTGTTCATGTGCTCATGAACAAACCAGATTCTGACCCATGAAAAATTTATAGGAATCATAGAAGACATGATCTCTAGAAATAACCTGCCAAATATCCAAGTATTTTTATAATAACTAACACAATTCTAAATATCCCAGGGCTAAGGAACAAAAGAGAAATTAGAAAGTATTTTGAAATGAAATGAAAACATAATAGTGTCCTGGGTCTCAGTTTAAGGCCCAGTGGCAGCATGCACATGTGCGTGGACATGTACATGAATACGCATGCGCGCGCACACACACACACACACACACACACACACACACACACACACACACACACACACACACACACACATGAGTTCAACAAACCATGCACAAGAAAAGTTAAACATACCAACTCAATGATTCAATCTTTCCCTCTGACATAGTTAGCTCGGAGAAAACACGTGTCCATACAAATGCTTGTATACAAGTGCCTGTAGGAGTCCTATTTTGAAGCCTAAAACTGAACATATCAAACCAAATAAACACACTTTGTCTGGTATACCTAAACCAAGAAATGCCATTCTTCCATATTAGTCAGAGTTACATCTCCATGACCAAATATCTGAGATTAAAAAGAAAGATTTGTTTTGGGCTCAAAGTTTCAGTCCTTGGCTGCTCAGCCCTGTTGCTTTCAGTCTCTGTACATCATGACAGGAGCTTGTTGACTGTGCACCTCTTAGCATCCAGGAAATAGATCAAGGGCACTCTTCTAGTGACCTAACTCCTTTACATTACAAGATTCTACCACCTCCTCACAGTGCCACCAGCTGAGATAAAGCCTTTGTCATGCGGGCTTCTGGGACTACTCCAAACCCAAATTGTAACATCTTCCATATAAAAGAATGAGCAATGAGTAACAAGCAACAAGGATAAATTACAAAACTTTGGCTGAAATAAGCAAGACAATGAGAGAACATACAATAGATGGTTCCATTTACACAAATTGAAGAAAACACAAATTAATGTATGGTGACAGTGACAGTGCCTTGGTTCCTGGGAAAGAAATGGGTGATGTCAGAACTTGTGCTTACTTAGACTCTTTGAAGTGTATAACAAAATGGTACAGCAGGCTCATCTAGGAATACCGATGCCCCAAGCAGCATGTGTCCAAAAACACATTCCAAGTTGCTCAAAGAATGTCCAAGTCAACATTTTAAATGAAATATTAAAAGTCTGAAGTGCAAATATCAGCAGCTATTCCAAAAGATTAGAAAAACAGACATGGAATAAAAATGGCTTATGTGCAATTGGGCAGTGAATGTATCAGGAATATAATGCAATCCCTAGTGGGCCAACATTGAACACAGAGTCATCTCAAAAGCAGCTGCATTGGCGCTGCAGCTGCATGGTGTAGCAGCCTGGGGAAATGCAGGTGACTCAGAATTCCGCCTTGTAATGCACTGGTGAATAGCTCTGTCAGTGCCTATAGCTCCCATGTTGCCTCACATGCACACCAATTTAGGAAGGAATTCTCTCTGGCCAACTGGGCCTTGCGCTTTATGTGGACCCTGTTTCCAAGGCAACCTCCGGCAACTCCTTCAAGCTGCCACCTCAAATTCCTGCATTCCCTCTGCTTTCCGCCTGGCAAAGGAATGGAAAGCTCTCTTTGCACATATTAAATAGCATACTCCTAAAGACCAAGTGCTATGTATGGTTTAATCTACTTTTTATATGTCCAAGGAATTAAGAGTTCACCTTCACGGCTACCTAATGCTAAACAAGCACCCACATATCCCCAAATGACTGTTCATTCTGCTAACCTGGATTAGCAGGATGTCCTCATAAGACAAAATATGATCCATACTCAGGAAGGTTCTTACCACTCACACATCAAATACACAGTGAGAAGCAGGAGGGGGAGGAGAGAGGAAGAGGGAGAATGAGGAAGAGGAAAAACAAGGAAGAGAGGGGGAAAGAGGAAGATAGAAAATGACAGAGAGAGAGAGGGAGGGAGAGAGGGAGAGGAAGAGAGAGAGGGGGGAGAGAGTGGAGAGAGAGGGAGAGAGGGAGAGAGGGAGAGAGGAAGAGAGAGGGGGAGGGGTAGAGGGAGAGGAAGAGGGAGAGAGAGAGAGGGAGAGAGAAGGGGAGAGAAGGGGGGGTAGAGAGACACCCAGGAATCCTTACTTCCTTCTTGTCTACCTTACATACAACAACATTTTCTCCCTCACACCCTCCCCCTGCCCTGCCCCCTGCCTGAGTTTCCTTCAAGCAGTTATCACCAGTTTTTATTAGTTACATTAAGATTCCTAATAATAATAATACAGCTATATTATGGTGTTATTGTTATTATGGTTTCCTGCCCATCGTTCTGGCCAGAATGGAAAGTTCCGGAAGGCAGAACCATGCCTGTATTGCTCCCTCCAGCATACTCAGGTCCTGCCTCACTGGACACAAAATGAACTTTGGTTAGCCAAAGGTAAGGGAGGAGGAAGATGGGGAAGGGGAAAACGGAGGGAAGGAGAGGGAGAAGAGGTTACAGGGCAAACATGGATACTTTTTAAAAGCCAAGCAAGTAAAAGCCTGCAAAACCAACACTAGAATAGACTACACCATCAGCATTGCTTCATTGACTCCTCATAATAAACCCTGGTAGATTATATTATAAACCAACCGAGAAAACTTAGGAAGATGTTTAAGCCATTGATCTAAGATTTTGGTCTAAGTTTTTTTTTCTAATTCCTAAAGAAAGGCTGGTCCCTGTTTAAATTTTAGAATAAGCCTCACCTGTAAAGCACCTGTGTTTAAAGGTTTCTCTATTTCAGGAACAGTAGCCATTTCTCTGGGCAAAGAGAACATATAGACACAGACTTTGGAGAAGGAGGGAGCAGCAGTGACCAGAGCAATTCCACCAGACAAGAGCATGGCCTGGTTTGCCTACCCACTCACCTGGGTTTCAGCTTCACAGTCTTGCTCAGTGCTTTTGGCTCTTTTCAGCCTGTGGCCACCTTTCCAGTTCACCAAAACTTTTGCCAAGTTGAGAGGCACTGGGAAATGCTGCCGTGGCCAGCATCTGTTGTCACAGGCCTGCAGAGTGATTCAGACACCAGGCACCTATCCCTGAGAGCTACCTGGAGACGCCACCTGATTCATCAGGCTGGGAGAATATCTGGGCTTTGGTCCCAACTAATAACGCATTTATCCACAGACTACAGGCAATTAGCTGGGAAACAAACAAGAAGTAAAAAAGGAAAGTTGACAGGTAGTGAGCAGGTAGCGTCCACGCCTCCTCATTAACTACCTTGAGGGCAAGCGCGGCTGAGCTGTAAGGGAGTGTGGGGTGCAGGCAGCCCACACAACATCCCACCTGCTGTCTCCAGCAGCACCTCTGCTTCCAGAAGGCCTGCCTTCCTGCACTACCTGCTCTTCTGTGATCACAAGGACCATACCACAGATGGGAAACAGGAATGCAGCCACCTCATTTGAGAACAGCCCCAAAACCAACCATTCATTTATGCAACATAGTTAGCAAGCACCTACTATGTGCTCAAATCCTATAAATGATGGTAAAGCCATTTTATAGATTGTCTGTGAAGACTTGATTGACTTCTCCCAGCCTCACTCTGAGGACCAGTAATCAGGAGTTTCAAGACTCCTAACTTCAAGTTCCTACCTTCCATCACAGAAATAACCAAAAGAGATTAGAAGCACCATCTTTCTTTTCCATAAACATTTTTATTTTAAGAAGTGGGACCGATTTTTTTCTAAACACTCAGCCCTGGCAAGAGTTCTAAGTGCTAATTTATAAAGTCAAGGGAACATGTTCAAGGGAAATCAAGCCTATGGTGACAATTGGAAACCTTTTCTACAGTGCTCACTCAAACTCAGCTTGAATGAATATACCAGATCTACTACTCCTCCACCACCAAAGCCCCCAGGGAATGGCAGAGGTGCCCAGCTTCAAGGCTCATGCAGCATCTGCAAACCTTAAGGATGTTCTTTGTTGCTCATCCTACATGTGCTAACTAATTAAAACTTCTTATCCAAAAGGTCCAACCAGGCTATTGGAGAAAATACCACATAATTGAACTTCTTTGATCACAGACCCCTCTGCTAGTCAATCTCTTGAAAAGGAAATCTGTTTACTCAGGGTTTCCCTGAGAAACAGAACCAATTTGTGTGTGTGTGTGTGTGTGTGTGTGTGTGTGTGTGTGTGTGTGTGTGTGTATTAGAGAGGGGGGAGGGGAGGAGAGAAAGAGAGGAAAGGAGGAGAAGAGGGAGGAGGCATCTACTTTATATAAAACACATTTGTAATGCACATGTATATTATTCCCTTAAAGGATTGGCCATATGAACCCTGGAGGATGGCAGGCTAAAGACTCCAGGACAGAGCTGAAGCCCAAAGACCTTTAGGCTGGAACACAGGAAGAAGCTGTGAATATAGTTCTACTCTGAAATCTGTTGAGGGAAAAATCCCTTCTCCTTCTGGAGACATCAATCTCTTGCTCATCCAGACCTTCAACCAATGAGATGAAGCCCTCCTCACTGTGGAGGGTGCTCAACTTGTCAAAAGTCCACCATTTGAGTGTTGATCCCCTCAGAAAAGGATCATTCAGAGTATCTGGCCATTTATCAAGGTACTGGAATTGCCAAATTAACATAAAATTAATAATGCAATCCTCATTCATACAGAAGCCTCTTTGGGCTTGTGTGCATACTAATCTTTTTTAACTATAATATCATATCTCTTGACAAGACAGTTGTCCTTTGCAACTAAGAAACTTTATAAATCATTTTGACAATTTAGAAATTCATCCCCTTTATAAAGGCACATGAATCTCAAGAATATGTGGTCTAAATTATACTCATTGTTTTGAGAGGACACAAGTATGTTCTGTAAACATGGCATAGGGTACACCCTTAATACCAGCCATGCAAGAGGCAGAGATAGAAAAGTTCAAAGCCAGCCAGGGTGCAAAAGAAATAGGAAAATACTATCTCAGAAACTTGCCAGACATGGTGAAACACATCTATAATGGCAGCTTCATGGGATACATAAATAGGAGAGGCATAGTGTGACGTCAACAACCCTGAACAAAATCCCTAAGATCCTATCTGAAGAAAAGTATAAAGTGAGAGAGGGTATTGCTCAAGTGGTAGAGCGCTTGCCTAGCAAGTACAAGACCCTGAGGTCAAATCCTAGTAGTGCCAAAAAGGTAACAAATGAAAATAGATTTCAGGAATTTGATTTATCAAAAAACAAGAGGGGTCCTCTACCCTGTCCTGACATCGAGAAGCTGCAAAGCACATCAGTCATGAAAAGACTGTTTCCTGTTTGGGCTCAAGCTCTAATCCATCTAATTTTCACAAGGACGCCAGTCTTCAAAACGCCAAGGTTGGTACTCACTCTACAAAGAGCTATGGGAAAACCCATTAAACCCATCTTCCTTATAAATAGCTGTACCACAGCAACATTGGCCTTTTAATTCTAGTGTTACACATTGAGATCCAAATTCCCACTTGGCAAAGAGCTTTGATGTGGTGCTGATGAGGAGCAGCTCAGCAACGGTAAATACTTTCTGGGAGCCTTCGGAGTCTGGCACAAGCCTCCTATTTCTCCCTGGGGCTAGCATCCTAGCAAAGGGTTCTTCCCAAACACGGGACATTGTCATCAGAACTTTTCTAAGTGCTACAAAGAAAAAATATGTCATCAACTCTTCAGGGTTCCCAAGTGAGATAATCTGCAGATTTACTTTAGTGCAATTCTGACATTCAGTTCCAAGACTAACAAGATTCAAGTTTGAAAAGTTTTAGGAAACTATGGACCAAACCCCCAACTTTGTAACAACCTCCTTGTTTCATACCATCCTGGGACACATTCCACATTTTACAGACCTCTCCATTCACTTTCCATTTTATTCTGGACATGGTAAAAAATATACATGTTTATATATCTTTTTTGGGGGGCTAGTCATGGGGCTTGAACTCAGGGCCTGAGCACTGTCCTTGGGTTTTTCTCAAAGCTAGCACTCTGCTACTGGAGTCACAGCACCACTTCCAGCTTTTTTTTTTCTATGTATGTGGTACCAAGGAGTCGAACCCGGGTCTTCATGCATGCTAGGCAAGCACTCTTACCACTAGGCCAAACTCCCGGCCACATATTTATATCTTATTTCAGATTTTTACTGATAAAATTGAAAGTAAAAAAAAATCTCACAACAAAAGCCTTTTGAAAGGCTTTTAATCCTATTGAAATAGAAAGCTAAACTACATGTACTTCTTGTTGGTATGGAAGGGAGTTGGGGAAATAGGAGGTCAATGTGAGTAACTGCTGTGAGAAGCAAGTTATTCCAGATCCTTCCATCCATTGTGCTTTCCAGTTTAGTAGTTCTTTGAACAGTCCTTCCTTTTTCTATACTCCTCTTCCCACTCTCTCCCTCACATCTGCTTCCCTCCCTGGGTGCCACTGAGTAGGTCAAGTGCAAGCAGGCAAGATTGCCTTTGACACAACAGCAATGTCAACCGATCACTTTGAAAACTTCAATTTTACTCCATCAGAAAGTTCATCCCAGGTCCAAGTCTCAGCTACCCTATAAGTACCTTTCCCTCTGGTGTACCCCCAAAACTGTGGATCAAAGCAGACTCTAGTATCCCCAACTTCCAGTCAGGAGGATGTTTGATATGGCAGTGTACAACCTTTGCCCATGGGAAGCATTTAATCTGTCAGCTCACCCATACTTTCTTTCAGCCACCATAGTTCCAAGTCATTCCCCAGAGAAAACACTGAAGGGAACAACTCTAAACTGCCTGCGTGCTGATGAATAACCTCTGTAAATCATGGGGGCTCCTTGTTGCCTCAACACCTGATTACCACAGCAATGGGAAAGGCCCTACAAACCTACTTCATATTTCCTGCCCACACCGCCCCCACGCCTCTGTGCTCCTCTGTGTCATCAAGGGATGTGCTTTGATCTGGGCTAAGCACATTTGTTGGAGCATGGTAATGAAAGGGATGATTTCAACGTGAGCAACAGAAAGCCAGGGGCAGCTGAGAACCCACTTAGTTCTGTAGAGTCCTCTCTCCCAGTCGAGGCCAGGGCCTTGGATGTCAGAATGTTCCCCACAAACTATAGTCCATGGTCACATCAGAATCTGGCCTCTCCCCAGGGATCACCAGTTCTAATTCCTCACAGTTCCCCATTCTGGGTGACATCCATTCTGGGTGCACATCACCCTCAAATTCCCTATCCTGGATTTTTATTTTTCTATAATCTAAATCACTAAATAACTCCACAACATTTACTTGGTTTTAATCTACTCAGAGTAGTCAAGGTAGATAAATGATCCATCGTAAGGATCAAGTTCTGTCAAGGGAGTTTCTGAGAGCCTTGCACCCAGTTCAAGCACCACAGAGGCAGATGGTGTGTCCTGTATGGAATGACCCAAGAAAAAGTTGCAGCTGGAAGCCATACCCGAAACATCAAGCCCACAGAGCAGTATGGTGGTAAGAGCAGAAGCTTTAGCTTGAACTAAGAAGGAGGAAGGGTCCTGGACTGAGGGAAGACCATAGACACATCCAGTTGAATCCAGTTAGCAGGTTTCCATCAGACTCCACTCTGATCCTGTAAGTTTACTTTCCCCTACTTTTGTTTGTCTTTCTTTCTTCACAGTTATTTCTAGCCAAAAAAAGGTTCCACTGAAAAAGTTACAATATTTCATCTAAAACAGGGGAAAAGAAGTATTTCTTGGTCATTTGTGTTGAGGCCAAGATTGCTAGCAGTTGAATGTTATCTGCCCAGCCATGTGTGATACAAACACCAGGCTCTTGTCCTATCCCTGTTCTGTGGTTCTAATTAGGATGCTAATCAGGCCACTCTGCCTTCAGCAAGGACTCACATGCTTAGAGCAGCTTGTCTGACAGGTGGCTACAGATACAGAAGCACCTGTGCAGGCACAGAATAAAATAATGCACAGGAGGAATTGTGAGCTGAGCAGGCAGAGGGCAGCAGCAGAGTGGTTCTGTATGTGCCTGCCTATGTGGGCCCACTTTGTGCCTAACAAAGTCACTAAGACTTGCTCATATAATTACCCAAATCAAGAGTCCAATGGTTTAAAACCAAAGTGTTACAAAGTACGTAGATACTGAAACATTGAAATTATATGAAATCACGTTGGCCAAGGATAGGACTAAAAAGTAACCTTGAACCCTCATAGGGAAGGAAAAGAATTTTCCCAGAAAATCATGTATGTCAATCGGGGGTTAGCAAACTATAGTCGAGGGTTTGTCATCTTTCTACATGGTCAGCAAGCTAAGAATGGATTTTATAAACAAACATTTGCAATGAAGATGGGTACTGTGGTGTACACTTGCCAATCTAGCTACAATAAGAGGCTGGAATCAAGAGGATTGGAGTTACAGGCCAGCATAGACAGACATATGAGACCCCATCACAGTCAACTGCTTGACATAGACACAGTGCCACATGCCTGTCACCCTAGCTACATGGGAAACATGTGGATTCCAGTTCTGGCCAGTCCAGGCATCCTTTGAAGATCCTATTCAAAACATAACAAAGGCAAAGGGGCATGACTTAAGAGGTTCAGGTGTTACAGTGTTCAATCCCCAGAGCTAAGAAAAGGGGAAAAAAGCCACTTGCAGTCAATTTCAAGGCAAGAAACAATGACTTTGAATCCTAATGGAGTAAAATATTCCCATCTCCCACCAAAACTCAGTTTGTATCATCAGTAGCCAGACCCGAGCTTTATAAAAACAGTACTCAACTATTAATGTTATATTCTGAGCTTGGACACTAAAAGGATCTGTGTAATTTTTTTGCTCTCATTATAGAAATAACTACTCAACAACCTCAACTTTGCCTCACACATTTCTATAGCAATAATGTGTACCTTCTTGGCCTGCCTACCTACCACAGAAAAAGTCTGCCAACTTTTGACATAAATTAGTAATGTAAATAAGCTGGCCAAACAAGTCTTAAAGTGTCATTAAGTATGTTACAGTCATCACACAAACAAAGCATGCTGATAGTAGATAAATGAAATAATAGGCCCAGCATGGCATCATAGCTATTGTAATTCCTACAGATATGGAAGAATCCCAGTTCCAGGGTAGTCAAGGCAAAGCCACTAAGGGATGTTATCTGAAAAACAAAATCAAAGCAAAAAAGGTCCAGTGGCATGGCTCAGTTGTAGAGCATTTGCTTAAGAAGCATAGCAACCTTCAGCATAACTAAAATAACTTATTTATTCAAGTATAATTGCGCAGTGCTTAGTTTGCCTATGGTAACTAACACAGAGGTAACAGGCAGACTAACTGAAACTGTACCATAAATTAGACTTCCCACTGCTGGTCTTCCTCTCCCAGGATAATTCTATTTTCAATAAATAAAATTACCATATATCTGACTCAAGAGCTTCCTGCTAAATATGAAGGTCATTGTTCATAACCTTCAAGACTTTAGACCTCAGATCCAGCCTTTCCTCCCCACAGAGGCAAGTGGGAAGTAAGTATTTGGGGATTCTGGACTAACCATGCCCACGTTCAAGGAGGGAAGGGTGGACTCTGCCAATCCTCGCAGCCTAAGACTCTACACACTCAGAATCTTCCAATCTGGGATATTATGTAGGTATAGAGTATGAGACTTCACTCTTTTGAGAAAAAAAATCGCACATCCTTCTTTTGTCTAACCCAGAGCCCAGTGTCTCAGGAGCATAGATTAGGTAGTCCTGAATTATATTATTGTTATTTGTAACCCTGGTTTTTTTTAAAGGCTTGAAAAAATGAGCTTCCTCTGAACATCTTACAGGAAGGGATAGGGGATACACTAGCACTCCCTGACACAGGTTGAAACTTCCTAAATAAAGATCCAGAAACATAACAAATCAAAGAAAAGCTGGATAAATCCTACCGCAGAGGTTCTACATGGCAAAGGACATAGCTAGTAAGAGAAGATCTCCACTAGCTATGTAATAGACAAGGGTCTTATTTCAAAAATATACCTAGACCTCAAAAACTTAAAGCTTCCCAAAACAAATCCTCAAAGTAACAACCACTCCATTACTAAATGAGCTAAAGAATTAAAAAGAGACTTTTTCTGGAGAAGAAATAAGACATGTGAAGAAATGTTCACCATCTTTGCCCATAAAAGAAATGTGATCAAAACTAGCAGTGAGATTCCACCTCACCCCAGTTAGAATGGCCATTATCAAGAAATCTAATAACAACAGATGCTGGTGGGGATGTGGCCAAAAAGGAATGCTACTACACTGTTGGTGGGAATGTAAACTGGTTCAACCACTCTGGGCAGTAGTATGGAGGTTCCTCAAAAGGCTAAACACAGAGTTCCCCTATGATCTAGCAATCCCACTCCTGGCCATTTACCCAAATGATCACAAACAAGGCTACACTAAAGCTACTAGTACAACTATGCTCATTTCAGCATTATTTACCAAAGCTAAGTTATGGAACCAACCCAGATGCCCCTCAGTAGATTAGGGGACAAGAAAATGTGAGATATATATATATATGCACACACACACACATATATATATACATATATATATATATATATTCTATGCTTCCATCAGAAAGGATGACATTGCCCCATTCATAAGGAAATGGAAAGACTTCGAAAAAAATCATATTAAGTGAAGAAGCCAGACCCAAAGAAACATAAGCTCCATGGTTTCCCTCATTTGTAATAAATAGTATATATCTAGGATAATCCTAGCAAAGGATCATAATAGCTCAATAAGTATGTATATATGACCATATAAAATGAGGTTAATTGCAATGAACACCAAGATATGGAAACGAGAGGGTTTTTTTCATGTATTGTGTGAAGTTCTTTCTTTCATTCATTTTTCTTCCTTTGGTGTATCCCCTGTTGCCACTGTTTTTATTATTACTATTATTATTATTATTATTTTGGTTCCCTGTGCCTTGTATATATTTTATCTGCTTTGGGGAAGGGAGGTAGAATAAGAAAATGGTGAACCAATGCAACAATGATCCTTAAAAAACACTATGTTGGAAATGAACTTTACAACTTGAGGGGGAGGGGTGCGAATGTAGGAGAAAATGGGGAAGGGGTAACAGTGTCCCTCAAGAAATGTACTTATTACCTTACTTATATAACCATAACCCCTCTGCAGCTCACTTTGACAATAAAATAAAATAATTTTTTTAAACAAGTGAGCTTCCTAGGATGGGGTGGCTTGGATATGAAGGTATAAATGGACCAAGTTAGTCAAACAAGAACCATGAAAAGAAGGAAAACACTGCACAGACATCAAAGTGGTCAGACTGGCCCAGTAGGGCCTCTGTGCCTCCCTCTGCCTCCCACAGCAGAGAAACCTTGACAGATGTCCTTGATTACTGTATGAGGGCTTTTTGAAGAACAGCAAGCCTACAGAGTCCTGTAAAAACTAAACTTGGCTTGGTTGGGTTTTTCTTGGGGGAGGGAGGGAGTCACTCTACAAGCCAGGGTGCCTTCTAACTCAGGATCCTTCCATCTCAGTCTCCCAAGTGCAAGGATCACAGGTGTGTGCCTCCATGCCTGGCTTAAGAGATAGTATTTTCAAGTTCATATGGAGAATGGGTCTCTCTTCTCTGCTAGGATGTGTCTCCAGAGACCAGCCAGGACTTGTAGACCAAGGTAAGACACACATACAGATGATCTTCCCATATCTTTTCGATGACAAAGATCAGCAGCAATAATCCACAGGATCACACAATCCACGCTGAACTTACAAGCCACAGTTTGAAAGTCCTATCTTCAGTACAGTAATGGTGGCACATACCTGTGAGCAGAATTACATTGAAGACCAAGGTGGGAACCGGATGCTGTGGCTCACGCCTGTAATCCTGGGTACTCAGGAGGCTGAGATCTGAGGATTAAAGCCAGCCTGGGATCTGAGACTCTGATCTCCAATTAACCTCTAGAAAATGGGAAATGGTGGCTCAAGGGAAGGTGGTAGCCTTGAGCTGAAGAGCTCAGGGACAGCACCCAGGCTGACTTCAAGCCCCATGACACACAGAAAAAAATAAATAAAAAGAAAAAAGTGGGAGAATCTCCAGTTCAAGAGCAACCTGGACTAAACTAGACAGATTCTATGTCAAAAGCTACAAGTTGGGCGCAGTGGCTCACACATGAAACTTTAGCTAGTTGGGCTGAGATCCAGAAGACTGCAGTTCAAGGCCAGCCCAGACAAAAAGTTCTAAGACGTTATCTAAGTCCATAAAAATCTGGGTGTGGTGCTACACATCTGTCAGCTACACAGAAAGCATAGCAACAAGATCATTGTCTAAGGTGGCCCAGGAAAAAAGCAAGACTGTATTCAAGAAATAAGAAAAGCAAAAAAAAAAAAAAAAAAAAAAAAAAAAAAAAAAAAAAAAAAAACCTAGGAATATAGAGCAAGTAGTAGGGTGATGAGACCAAGAATTCCAGTACTGTGATGAAAAGAAGGGGGAAAAAAAACTACGGAATGTGACTAAGTGGTAGACCATTTGTCTAGCACACACAAGACTCTGGGTTCATCCCTCAATACTATAAGATTGCCATCTCTAGAACCAAACAGGATCACAGCTTATACCACAGTCCTTTTATGCCACTCACAGAGCCATGACAGAAGTCCACTGTGAAGACAAATACTTGTGAGAGCTGTTCCCATGCCCTGCTCAGGCAGCCCCGGGGCCTGCTGGTCAACCCCTGGGGCCTGGTAGGAGGTCCCTCCTCTAGTCTTGTCCTGTCTCTTCCTCCAATCAAGCCAGTACCCCAGCAAGAAGCTCTACAGCTGTATGTAACATAACCTTCATGTATTTGTATTGCCTTCGGTTTATATATGCAGAAGGAAGTTCTGACTTCTCTTTCTAGAAGCCACTAGGACTTGGGATCCTTCCTTCCACCACCCAGCTTCACAGCCCAAGGTGTTTCCCACAAACCAAACCTAAGCCCAGACCTTGCTCCATCTACCTCTGCAGTGAAAAGGTCTCACGGACATGATTCTGCCTCTCTCCTTGTTCCCCTGCCTTCTAAAACCATGGACCCAGGAGCTGGCCTAGTTATTGCCTCTTTCTGTTCTACCTCACTACTCCTAGATGAACAGCGTGGGCTTCCCAATAACCCCTAAGAATTCCACTCCACAACAGTGCCCACCACCGTATGGCAATACTGTCACTGGTCTCCCCAGCCACACACTGTGGCCTCATGTCTTTGCTTCTACAGCCAGCATGCAACAGGTTCTCAAATAGTTTCCATGAATGAATCCCAGGTCTACTGTGCTCTGCCAGGAAGCCTCCATCACACATCATTCCTGTAAGCCAGAGACCTGCCCTTTGTTCACCTGTGTCACCCCACCTAACCTAATCCTTGTCCAGTTCTGGTTCCACAGAACCAGATAGCTTCTTCAATCCCAAGTCAGCTTAAGGGCAACACAACCTTCCCATCCCACTGGGTTAATGGATGGGATGAGGCAACCAAGGAATATCTTCAGTTCTCTGCAAGGAATAACTCAAACTCAATGGAACCTCACACCTGACCTGAAGTACAATTTGCTTCTTTCTCTCTACCTGACATTTCCTGATTCCCAAAACGCCCCACCTTTCTCAGGCACTGGGGGTATGGAAGGATGAAAGCCAAGTTTGCAGAGCTCTTAGAGGCCCTGGATGGAGAGTACACATCAGTCATGTTTGATATATATTTCAGGCATACCTTTCCAGAGTCTGGACAAGTGAGGGGGGCACGGGCAGTGGCTGTTCTAGAACTCTAGCGTGCACCCATTGGCTTGAGTTCAGAGCCCACAGGTCCAGGACACCACACAGAAGACCAACAAAGCCTTTCCTCCATGAAAGCTACTGTGGGCAGACTATCAAGCAAACTGTCAAACTGAAGCAATATGGTGGTGCACTGTGGCTAAGAGCCTTGAATAACACTGTGAAACTACATTGATCTCACATATACCTTAGTTTTACCCCCAAAAAAGTAATTCTTTCTCCAAGGAATTATGACCTTTTGCTTTCAAATGAATTAGGTACAAGCCTGAGTGACATATTAATAACATGTACATAAGATCACAGTAAAATGAATAGTGTGTAAAAATTGTGAAGGGGCCATTTCTATCTCAGAAGGACCCCAGGACTCACAAAATCCCTGATTCCTCATACAAAGACAGTTCAGAGAGGATCTGAAGATGAATCACAAAAGTTCCCAGGAAAGTCTTGGTTTCCAGTCTCCTCCTAGAGTGGAACAGGCACAAGAGGCATGGAAGCACTGGTGGTTGGGCAGGAGCACAGGGGCGCCCTCTGCTGACTGGTACCTGTGACCACAGCAGCAGTCCCTAAGGTGGTGGTGTATTAAGGATGTTCTCATCCTGGGAGCCCACAGAAGCCACTGCAAGTGGCTCTCTTCCTTTCTTGTAACTTCCAGGGATTCTAGAGCTAGAGGGGAGGAGTTAGAGGAAGAAGGAAGAGGCTCTTAAAGTTTCCCAACATGCAGATCAAAACCAAAGGCTGAATCCTAACGATGTTTCTGTATCTGTCTTGCTTTCCTCCAAAGAAAGCAAGAGGTGATATGGTGGAGAGACTTCCATGAAGGCATGTGAACAGCAAACAGGCAGGCAGCAGGTTTGAGGGGATCCAGAGCAGATGAATGGATGGAAATGAGGTATCTCAACAGGAATGTACAAGAATTAGCAAAAGGATAAGGGAATGCACAGCTGCCATGCCGGGCAGAAGATGCTGCAACATGCCCAAGAAGACTTGAAGAGGAGCCAACCCCTGGGCAAAGCTTCCTGATTTTTAGGCATTCTGAGTGATAGGATATAAGGCTGTCGACAGTGGTAAAGGTGAAGAAGGAGTGTGACAAGCCTCAATCATAAAGATAGTCATTTCGCAGAGATGACAACCTGTTCTTCTGGCTCTGTAGTACATCCTAGGCAACTATGTGAGTATCAGAAAGACTCTTGAAATCCAAGTTAGTGGAAGCTAAGATCTGCAAATGTGACAGGATTCGGGGAAGGAGGGAAGGGAAGAGGAAGGGATAAAGGAATAGATTTACCACAAAACCCAGTAAGAGCAATACAGAGTCAGGGGAGGGTCCTAGCCACCAGTGTTTTGGACAGAAATGACTGAGGAGTAAAATGAGTCACTGTTCAAGGAGAAAAGCAGAGGAGAAACTATGGATCCTCCAGGCCTGGGTGGATTGTGCACAGGGTAAATGATGCTCAACTGGGGATGAAGATGGTGGCTCTTTGCATCATCCATTGTTGAGCTTTTCTCCTGTTAACAAATGGAAAGCAACAAGGCCAAATCTGCAACCCTCTAAACTTGTTTCCCCACGTATAAATTGAGGCCAGCCAGAATGCCTCTCCGGTACTTCTTAGCTCTAACATTCTTTGTCAGCTAAGCCAGCCTCTGGTTTGGACACTGAAAAAGATTGATTATGGCTACAGGCAAGGCCCTTGAGGACTAGTGGATGTTGACCAGGGAAAAGTCTTCTCCAGGCTCTGATCTTCCTGCTATCTCAATCACATAGTTACTTACTACAAGTACCTTGGGATAAAAGAAAGTTGAAGAGAAACCTCAACTCTTGAGAATCAACTCACCATGAATACAAGAGCCCTGTGTTCAGCAGTAGCAGTGAGGACACTGGCTGAAAATGTATAGTATATTACAGGAAGAATAAATATGAAACCCCTTGACCCAATAATTCCACTCCTGTAGCATTTTAGAGAAACTAATAGGGATTCTCAAGGAACAAAAACATATATGCCATTATTATCCACAGTTGCAAAAACTGGACACAAACCAAATGTGTAACTGATAAACTGTAAGAATCACAAAATACAACATTACCCAATAGCAAAAATAGATGAGGGTTACATTATCAGCATAAATCTCAACATTTAGCATATGTTAGCTAGCTTTCCATCACTGTTACAAAATGCCTGAAATGATCAACTTATAAAAAGGTTTATTTTGACTCAGAATTTGAATAATTTAATCCATGACATATTTGTCTATTGCCTTTGGACCTGTATCATAGTGAGGACTGTGTGGCAGAAAAAAAAATGTTGCTCATCTTATGGTGGCCAGGAAGAAAAATCAGAGGTTTGGGGTCCCAACAACTCCTTGAAGGACGCACTTTTCACAGCCTAACTTTCTTCAACATAGGCTCCACCTCTAAACACTGATACAGCTTCCAGTAGATCTATGGCTGGTAGTCACACTTGTAATCCATGGTCCTTTGGGATATATTAAAAGCCAATATCACAAAAATGGCCTATAGACACATGAAGAAATGCTCAACATCTCTGGTCATAAAAGAAATGCAAATCAAAACAACTCTAAGATTCCACCTCACTCCAGTTAGAATGGCCATGATCAAGAAAACTAATAACAACAGATGCTGGAGGGGATGTGGCCAGGAGGGATCACTACTACACTGTTGGTGGGAGTGCAAACTCGTTCAACCACTATGGAAAGCAGTGTGGCAGTTCCTCAAAAGACTAAACATAGACCTACCCTATGACCCAGCAATCCCACTACTTGGCATTTACCTAATCATCTAGAAACAAAGACATACTAAATCCACCAGCACAACAATGTTCATTGCAGCACTATTTACCATAGCAAAGATATGGAACCAACCTAGATGTCCCTCAGTTGATGAGTGGATCAACAAGATGTGGTATTTGTACACAACGGAATTCTATGCTGCTGTCAGAAAGAATGACATCGCCCCATTTGTTAGGAAATGGAAAGACTTAGAAAAAATCATATTAAGTGAAGTAAGCCAGACTCAAAGGAATTTAGGCTCAGTGGTTTCCCTCATTTGTCATAATCAGTAGAAACCTTGGGCTCTCGTAGGAGAGATTTGCAATAGAGCAAAACCTTGATACAAAAGGCCATATAGAGCACTGATGTTTCCCCTTTCAACTTGAGTGTATCACATGATGATGATTTTGATCCATGAGCCCCACACACCCTAGAAACTTGGCCTCTCTCAGGCAGCAGAGGTTCTCAAGGTCAAGAGTGATGTTCTTGGGATCCAGCTGGCTCTTGTAGAATCTGGCTGCAGATCTTCATGGGGACCCCCGTGTCACAAACTCTCTTCAGGTTTTAGGCCACTTTAGTCCCTTTACATCTTTAAAACATGAATGTAAAACATTCCTCAAGCTCTATGTCTCTTTAATTTTCCACATTGGGAAAAAAAAGGAGGGGAAGACAAACTTACTCAGTGAAGGATTTCTCCATCAGCTCTGTAAGGTGGCTAAGGTCCCCAAAACTTGATGACAACTATAGTGGAACTGTATATATGCTAATTTGTTTATTTGGAATAGGGAAGGGAAAGGGGAAAGCAAGATGATTGGGAGGGGGTGGAGGAAGGGAAAGAGGGAAAAAAACATGAGAAGGGATAGCAATGTTCAAGAAGTAATGTACCAGGACTGGAGTTTGGCCTAGTGGTAGAGTGCTTGCCTAGCATGCATGAAGACCCGGGGTCAATTCCTCAGTACCACATACGTAGCAAAAAGCCAGAAGTGGTGCGGTGGCCCAAGTGGTAGAGCTCTAGCCTTGAGAAAGTCCAAGGACAGTGCTCAGGCCCTGAGCTCAAGCCCAGGACTGGCAAAAAAAAAAAAAAAAGAAGAAGAAGAAGAAGTAATATGTACCACTATCTGTAACTGTAACCCCTCCATACATTACCCCAACAAAAAAAATTTTTAAAGAAAGAATTTAAATAAAGGAAACATGGCATCACCTTATGTTTAACACTAACAAGCAGGTCATGTGCCCAAATCTATCATGGGATAGGAACTTTTTCTTAACCCCTCCACCCTGCAGCAGCCTCTTACCTATCAGATATCCAGTCAGACACCCTGCTGCTTAACTAAATCTAGTGAAGCACCATGCAAAGCCAGCATGAGCATCGTCAACCACTATGTCTATTTATAAGACTCCAAGTGAGAAAGCCACCATCTGCCTTCTATAAACTCCCGTTATAGCAAAGGATGATTTGCCTGCGGCCAGAGTCCCCTCCTAAGAGCATAAGCTCCTAGTTGCAATGGGTAACATTCTCACTAGCAAATAGCAATTTATCAGCAGGGTAGTTAGTGTCAAGAAGCAAGATGAACAGGGAAAAACGTATATTCAGCACAGCACATTGGCAAAGAGCAGGTGTGAGAATAGGTATGTCTGCTATGTAAAAGAGCAGAGGCTGTGAATTAAAGTCAACTTTTTCAGGACTCTGAAAGGCCTGGTATAACAAAATGGCCATATCCTCTTTTCTTTTTATCACTGTAAGAAGTCTAATTAATAAAGAAAGTCAGTGACATTTAGCAGTGCATGTGGAACTGGCTTTTGATAAATCCTCAGCAAATAAGATCACTCAATAAACAGAGGATGATGGTGAATTTCTAGTGTTATCTGAGGCTAAAGTGGAAGACACAAGATACTAGCCCAGACTCTTCCTAGTTAGGATACTTGCAACCTTGAGGGTAAGAGAAGAAGCCCATTCCTTAATTGACCTCAGGATCTCTGTGACCTTTGCACAAGAAAAAAATACAGTAACAGAGAAGTTAACTGTTTGCCTGTGTACCAGCCATCTCTGATCACAGAGGCAGAGCACTCAGTTTCCAGCAAACTATTGCATATACCAAGACCCAGGCTAACGATTTCAGGTTCTCATTAGGTAGTATGACAGACCGAATGGAACAAGCCAAGGACACAAAAGACTCAACTGTCCATGTAGGATCCTATTCAGATCATGAGAGTCTCTTTCCATCTAAGATTCTGACTCTAAGATTCTTGTCCTTGCCCAAAGTTTCTTCTCCCCTTAGCCATCTCCTGGACAGGATTTCATGACTGGAGGATCCTTCTAAGAAGCTTCTAGCTCGGAGCAGGGCACAGAACGTCTGGGTACAAATAAGATTGAGAGTGCGGTCTTCAAGAAGGACAGCACCTTGTCAGGGGAAAGCAGTAATGTCCCCTCTAAGATCTGGGAAGGTCACATGCAGACCGAGAGGCCATTGAGGACAGGTTCTCAGAAAAGGCATCATAGAAAGGATGACAGGAGGGGCAGAAAGGCATCCTGCAGTAGGCTAACGCAGTGAAAGGCTGAGCAGGTACAAAGCAAAGAGATCAAGCATATGGCAGATTCTCATCTTTCCGGGTGTCTCAACATTCTGCACACCCAAACAGAGCTGGCATGGAGGCTATCCTGCCACATCATATATAAATATCTTCTCCCATTCACTGCCCAGCTAACAAACAAGCCCCACAACTGGCTTCTATCCTATGGCCATATTGTGCTCTGAATGGTAACTCTCAGGATCCAAACCTATACTGTACACAATTTCAATAAGGGAAACCAGAGGAGGGGGGACAAAATAGTGGGCTTGGAAGCTCCTCTATGCCCACCACCAAAACAATTGCTCCCTCTAGCATCCTGCACCCAATGCAGCACTGGCTTCCAATGGAAGTCTGCAAGTACAAAGGCAGGAAGAACTAGTTGCTTGACTAGAGAAGCTCAGGTATGACAACCGGTTACGCTGCTGCCATCTCCCATTGCTCTGGCAGTGAGAACACACTCACCAAGGCACTTGGGAAACCTTTAAATTAATGTTCTTTTAGAAGAAATGAGGATTGTTTCTCAGTGAGATTATTTCTCACTTTGAGAAGGCAGTTTTGACAATGTAAGCCTCTTTCCTTTGGCTTAGTGAACATAATGACAGCAGTCTGGCTTTCAAATTGATACTTGCTTCAGGTATTGCTCCGTAGAGGACATAAGCAGGGAACACGTTAGTACAGTCGGCCCAGGATCTCCCCACCACCCTTTTAGGAAAGGACATTGGGCCATTGCTGGCTGAGCCACACATCTCCATGCAGGTTCATGGAGTAACAGGGACCTGTCAAAATGGGGGCAGGAGGAATCTGACCATGCTTACTAGGACTCGAAGGCAAAAAGAAATGTACAACATATAGAAATCCATTGGGCCCAAACACTTTTCACACTGAGACTTCAACTGATTGTATATTTTTATGATCCACATGGAATTTAGAACGAAACCACAACTCTACATTTGCTTTATTTTCAAGCCTGATAATGACAAGAAATCTTTAGACTGTTCACTGCCTACATGAGAATGAATATTTGACCCAAGTACCATGTTGCATGCTTTAAGAAATTCCCCTGAAACTTGATACAGTAAGCTGATTCTTCTCCTCCTCCCCCCAAAAGAAAAGCCAAATCATAAAGGCAAACATCTTGAATGACTAAGCAAAGAATACATAAAAAGCCATTTCCTATGCCTTCAAAATGGATGATATAAGACTACTTAAAATTTATCGACTGCCTTGAAAGCATAATGCTGATATAAGCAAACTTGAGACTAGGAAAAAAAAGGATGACTTCAGGATTTTCAACCCTGGCTTAACTTAATCCAGTGTTCCTGTATGTATCCATCCTTCCTAAATGACTCCTATCCTAAGACATTGCCAAGTTCCTTGTGGTAAAAGGCCTCTACCAGGGCCCTCTTGTCTCTACAGCAACTGTCAGCATGGGCTATGTGCTGAATGAGGGAACAAAAGAGAGATAGATGAGGCAAAACCAACTCTGGAGGATAGTAAATATTGTTCCAGCTCCTGTGTCTCTCTTCACAGGCAAGCACATGCCAAATTTCAGTCCAATCTTTCCACGGTTGCTATGTCCTCACATGACACTGGCATAGTAGATTTTAAATGCTCTCTTTGAATCATTTGTCTGTAATAGAGGGTCCTTTATTGAATGGTCATGGGTGTTAGTAGCAGTTTAGAGGCTCAAAAAGCCACCATGTGGCTGGGTCTGGTGGCTCACTCCTGTAATCCTAACTACTCAGGAGGCTGAGATATGAGGATTAAGGTTCAAAGTCAGCCTGGGCACAAAAGAACCTGAAACTCTTATCTCCAATTAACCTCTAGAAAACAGGAAGTGGGGCTAAGTGGTAGCCTTGCTGAGGAGCTCAGGGACAGCACCCAGGCACAGGGGTAGGGCAGAGCTGAAGAGCTTAGGGATACTGCCCAGGCCCTGAGTTCAAGCCTCAAGACCCACAAAAAAAAAGGCAAAAAAAAAAGAAAACCCACATGATTTTCATATGGCAACGAGTCCTCCCCTGTCTCTGCGAGAGGATTGTGCATGAGGTAGCAGAAGGAATGAGGGGAATGCAGCTCATGTGAATGTTATGTGTTTGTCCATGAAGCCCAAGACAAAAACGAAAATTGCTGCTCTCACGAAACCTTCCCTTCTTCCCCCACATAAGACCTCTGCCTCCTCTGAGGTTGCACAGTATTTTCTACCAATTTTAGCAAGCCCAGATGACTTTGAATCATGATTATTTACATGTAACCGTATTCCTTTCCTAATTCTGTATAACAAATTGCCCCAAACATAGCAGCTTAAAACAACACTCATATCAGGGATCCAGGCTCAGCTTTAACCAAGTCCCCTCTGCTCAAGTCTCTGAGAAGGATGCAATGTGGTTGCATCCTTGGGTTGCAGGCCTATGGCTGTTGCTGGGGGCTATGATCCCCCCCACACATTTGAGGCTTGGGGGTCCTCTTCCAGGCTCCTGTGGTTGTTGGCAGAATTCATTTCCTTGAGCTGTAGAATTCATGGTAGCTTACTTCTTCAAGGTCAGTAGCAGAGAGTCTGATTTCTGGGTCATCTTTTAAAGAGGTTCATCTGTTGAGGACCATCTTATCTTGGATAATCTTCCCCCTTTTAGTTAACCAACAGCTTGGGTACCTGAATTATATTTGCAAAGTCCTCTCACCCTTTGACATGTAACATAACTTAATCATGGTTCCACTATAGTCACCTAGCCATCACATTCACAGGTCTTGCCTGCACTCAGGAGGAGAGGGTTAAGGGGCAAAGGGAAGGAATCTCCTAGGCCATTTTGAAACTCGACTCCACAGTGCTTACATCATTTTCCCTATTACATTCAAAGCTCACTCTCCTTAGCACTCAGTACCATTGATGAATGGGCAAATCCAGTGTTCAACCCTAAAGAGACTGAGTCTGATTTAAAGCAGTCAAATAATACTCACTAATGACTCAATGAACCAGTCTGCCAATCTGTATTAAGGTGTCCAACTACTGAAAAATTGGAAGGCACAGTAGATTCTTTTTTAACGAAGCCTGGGATTTAGGAGAGGTCAGTGTTTATGAAACCTTCCAGTTAAGATGAGAAGCTTGGGAAAGACAGAAAGAGAAATCTAAAACTACTTGGATCATGTTAGGAGTATGGGTAGATACAAGGACAGACAAGAAAGCAGCCAAGTGAGGATAGCCTTGCCTGTGGGTACTCTCCTCATGTGTACCAACCAACTCTCAGGCTTGCCTTGTTTCAAGGGCCAGTGGTTTTTTGGTCCTCAGGCTCCTAAGATGATAAAATCCCCTACTGTTTCCTGTGCTGCTGGCCTTACCAAGTAGATAGGAATTCCTGTATAGAAACCATACGAAGCAGGGACAGGTGGCTCATACCTGTAATCCTAGCTACCCAAGAGCTAAGATCTAAGGATTGCAACTTCAAGCCAACCTGGGCAGAAAAGTCTGTGAGAGTCTTATCTCTAATTAACTACCAAAAAGAGCCAGAAGTAGAGCTGTGGCTCAAGTACTAGAGGGCTAGACTTTGAGCTCTTGTACTCAGCACTTTGGAAGGTCCTGGGTTCATCTCTCAGGAAAGGTCGAGGGGAGAGGAAGAGAGAGAAAAAGACGGAGGGAGGGAGGGAGGGAGGGAGGGAGGGAGAGAGGAAATGAGAGAGAAAGGGAGAAGAGGAGAGAGAGCGCTTACTGTCTTCTATCCCTTTGAAATTGTATATATCTAGGTCCCCAGTCAATTACATGGCTGAGCTCCATATCATTTAAGCAGATTGTTAAGGCAAGAGCAGGACACTATATGCCTAGTAATAGTCTAGCGAGTCTACAGTTATTGAGGCAGCTCAAGAAAAGGAAGAGGTAAAAAATAAAATCTCTGCTCTCATCTCTTCTATTTTTCATGGTCAACTTTGCATCACAGAACTTCAGAGGTAGGAAGGACCTACTGAAAGATCACCCCCAGTACCTGAACCCCCAAGCCTAGCAGCTCTCATAGGAGACATCCTCCCTGCTCCTGGCTATTTCCAGTGCAAAGTGGTATGCTCTGGGACTGAAAAAGAACTTTACTTACCCCACACCTGTTTGAAATCAACTCAACTAATGTTTCGAAAATGCTTTTTGTACTGTAAAATAATCAAATACCATATACTGTATTCCTTCCTGCCTGCCTGCCTGCCTGCCCTCCCCACCTCGAGAGCTGCTGACAGACATCTCTAATCAGCTGTGGCGCTCTTTCCTGCTGATGCTGGATGTGGCTTCAGAATCCTCAACAGACTGCTCCAGCAAGGCACCACTGATCAGTTTATGTTGGCAAGAGAAGTCAACTAATTTTCCAACTCTGTTCTGCAGTTAAAAACCACTCTTCTACAACATCTACTCACTGCTCTTAACCCATCTTTTAAAACAACTATTTTGCCCTTTCCTCCAAAAACAACTCCTTACTTAAATATCTAAACCTATCGCCTGCTTAAACCTTTGTGGGCTCAAGCCCAGCCCCAAGCTGGGGATTTCCTGGGAAGGAAAGGAGTAGACATATAATTCCAGGGTAGCCAACAGCAATGGTAGGCCTCACTCTTCAGCTTACAAGGCACAGAGTACACTCTCCCCATGTGACCGGGCACCAGAAAGGAGTAGAGCCAACCCAGGTTCTGGGTAATTAGGAGAGTTCAGCTTTAAGGATCTGGAGATAGGCAAGAGTAGGATGAAGGAATCAAGAGATAATGAGAGATAATAAGCATACTGGAAATCAAATAAAATGAAAACCCACCAAACCACATATGACTCTTCATCATCTATCCAATGCCTCCCCATCCCATGCCTTCTACTTGGGCACTCATGGTTCTTGACACAATCACTCAGTGAGCCACAAAGGTTTAAGCAGGAGATAGATTTAGATCTGAGTCACTCTCACTGAACAAAACCAGCACTGAGTTACATACATGACTCTCACTCATTCTCTTCTCTCATTTAGTCAAGGTTTTCACCAAGTAGCTCTTGGATATCTATGAGACACTCAGATGGTCTGGGACTACAAAGGCTGTTTGTACAGTACTGTTTCTACCACCAAGAAATTAATGTTCCATCTGCTGTTTCAGAAGCAGGCAAACAGCTCCTTATCATATAAAATAGGTTATCTATATTTGTATGTATTTTATCTCCAGAAATCATGTCATTTAAAACCAATATGTATGTTATCCCCAAATTGTCAAATAGAAAAGTCACTCATTTGCACCCAGTTTGATACATAACAAAAACAAATCAAATTGGGATGGAGGATTTCAGAGACAAGATTTGTTGAACTGAAGATTCCAATTACCAAATTCTGGCTCCTTCAAATTAACAGCACAAATCTGAGGCTTCCTACTTCCACTTTAAGAATACCCATTTCCGTTTCCTGAAGACATTCTATCATTCATCTATTCCTTCCATTCTTTTGGGCTGTTTTTCCCCCTGAATTTCAGAATGGGTTTGTCACAAAGATAGAACCTAATAGACAAGTAGCCAAATGTTGTGAGAGAAGTTAGCTCAGGGTCTTTAATCCGTGAGAATTTATTAGCAGTAAGGAAATAAATTTGGTAAGATCAGGGCAAAATACTAAGAGTCAACCAAGATCTATTGAATATTCTAGTATCTGAGCCCCACCACGGAGACTGAGCAGAATATAAAGAATGATGTGTGCAATGGGAGAGGAGGGTGAGCAAGAGGCTCCCAGGCTAAAGAAGAGAACAGAACCCTTCCTGACCTGAAGGTCAGGTAGGTGGTGGTCCACAGTGACCTGGAAAGATGCTCAGGCAGGACCTGGGTGAGCTCTTATCCAGGGAAGGGGTCAGGATTTCATCATGAGGATAAGAGGAACCACTGGAAGATCTGTGCCAAGGACTGAGGAGAACAGACAGGTTAGTTCATGTTACCAGGGACAAAATGAGCCAAAGGGCAGGTAAGCATGAGTGCAGAGGGAAGAGTTAGAGATCTGGGAGAAGATGTTTCAAGAAACAAAAACTGTCCTCAAGTCAAAACCCCTAACTGGATTAGAAAGAGATGCAAGGTGGCTGGGAGTTTGGCCTAGTGGTAGAGTGCCTGCCTAGCATGCACAAACACCTGGGAGGGTTTGATTCCTCGGTACCACATACGTAGAAAAAAGCCAGAAGTGGTGCTGGGGCTCAAGTGGTAGAGTTCTAGCCTTGAGAAAATCCAAGGACAGTGCTCAGGCCCTGAGCTCAAGTCCAAGACTGGCAGAAAGAAAGAAAAAGAAAGAGAGAGAGAGAGAGAGAGAGAGAGAGAGAGAGAGAGAGAGAGAGAGAGAGAGAGAGAGAGAGAGAAAAGAAGGAAAAGAAAGAAAGGAAGGAAGGAAGGAAGGAAGGAAGGAAGGAAGGAAGAAAGATGGATGCAAGGTCTTGAAAATGAAGGTGTTGAGAATGCTACATAGATGGCATGTCATTTCAGAGGGGAAAGGGTGTGAGCTCTCCTCCCCAAGATGGTGGGCTTGAATGTGAGATAGATGTGCTCTGTGCTGAGATGAGGGACTGTGCCGGGGCCAACCGGCAGCAAACCAGGGTTCGCAGATTGGGGTTCCTGAAATAGGGGACAAGGACTAGGAAGAAAAAGAAGAGAGACAGACACACCGGGTCCGGGATGTCCGCAGTCCAGGCAAAGACTGCCGAGACTGCCGCGTTTATTTTCCACTCCCCCTTCTTCCCTCCTCCCCTCCCAGGGAACCTCCAGGTGTTACATTCATATGGTAATTCTCAGGTCATTTACATAGAATAGGGCCAGAAAGCAATAAGACAATATAGCCATCCTCTGATGCAAGTCAAGGTACACTTTGATTCCACTCTGGCTCCCAACATGTCCCCCGTTTTTTATTTTAAAAGAAACACAAGTGCAATTTTTACTCTTTTCTATACCCCTAATTATCCTGTCACATTTTCCAAAAATGACTTTGGTCCCTTGGTCCAATGGGGATTTGATGGGCGGAGATTCAACTTCCGTGACTTCTTCAAGCTGACTCAGGGGCGCCGTCTCCACGCTTGACCAGGGACCTTAAGAAGCCCAGCCTGTTTTATCAAGGGGTTGCAAGGATTAGACACCAGGAACAACAATCTACTCCAAACTAGAAATCATACTTGACATTCAACAACTGCACAAACCATCCTTGGCCACAACAGTGCAGCCTACCTAGCACCCATTTGCAAAGGCTTTTTCTTGATTGTCTGGGGAACTAAATTTCTGCAACCTTAACAATGCTTCAGTTGTCAGATCTAAACAGATTAATAGAGACACAAGCCTCAGATCCACAAACTTTTCCTGAATTTGTGGCTGGTGTCAAAAATAAAAAATAAAAATTTTACTCAATTAGGACTTTAAACTACCCGCTATCACAGAAGATTGACAAGTTCCTGCCCAGTTATGAAAGGCACGGGCATTAGTAAGGCATGCTTACAAACTATTCTATGACCTCCGGGCTCTGATTAATTTGAATGGCCAAGCACAAGTGACTCTAAGATCTGACACCATCTCTGCCATCCAAGCAGAGGCTTTCTTGTCCCAGTAGTGTCTCTCCACACAGGGATAAACATCCCATTGGCATTTCACTTTGTTGATTGCTGGATTTGAACTCAGGGTCTGGGCGCTGTCTCTCAGCTCTCCAGCTCAAGGCTAGCACCCTGCCACTGTGAGTCCCGAGCTTGGTGCTTGAGTGCTTCCCCCCAGCTTTTCAGCTCAGAGCTAGCACTCTGCCACTTCGAGCTCCAAAGCAACTCTGTCCCAGCATCCTGCTGGCAGATTAGACACCACAGTCTCACAGGGACTTTGCTTTGCCTGGGCAGGCTCAAAACTGTGGCTTTCAGATCAATGAGTCCTACAAAAGGCCACTTTACTCCAATTAGAAGCAACAAGGTGGTCAATACAGAAATAGTCTCTAAGCATGAGCTTACCTAGAACCTGGTAAAAGCCAAAGTTACATCTGAATAAGGATTGCTGTCCTTCTCCATGGGCTAGCTGGAAGTTGCTATAAGGTAACTTACAAGAGCAAGCTGAAATAGCAATTAAGCAATTACTTTGGTAATCCTAATTTTCCTTTTTTCTCTTTCTTTAAACATTTAAGACAACTTCACTTTCAAATATTGTTTAGAAACCCATTTCCAATGTTCTTAATAACTTTTACTGATACTGGCTTAAACAATTAACACCTTAGCCTTTATTTGCAATTGAAAAACCTTTAAGGGCACAAAGAACTCCTTCTGCCTTCAGGCCCCCTAAGGCTCAAGGCACTGTGGAGAGAGCTAATGGATTATTAAAACATCAAATTGCTAAAATACAGAAAGGAGAGTCATATCCCGCTACCCCTGTGAATATACTTAATCATGCTTTATTTGTTTTAAATTTTTTGAATTTGGATTCAAATAATTTATCTGCTGCTCAGCGATTCTGGGAAAAAAGAGCGCAGCGTCCTTTTGCCTTAGTAAAATGGAAGGATCCCCTAACTGGTGCTTGGCATGGACCTGATCCTGTTCTAACCTGGGGTCGAGGGCATGTATGTGTTTTTTCACAAGGAGAAAATGACGCCCGCTGGCTGCCTGAACGCTGCGTTCGGATCGTGGAGAGTGACAGTGGCCATCCAAGCAGCGACTCACTGGGCCTACACCCCCAACCCACCAGTGGTGCATCCTGCGATGTGGGAAGGACCTGAGTTATTTGTGCATGTCAATCGGGACTGCTACTGATCCACTTGTTCCACACATTCATATGAGCTGTGTTTCTCCTCCTTTTACTATTATGTAGGGACCTTTTAACATATTTATTGACTCTACACAATTTAATATGTGACATTATTTTGTCTTTACCAGCCCTCTTCTTAATAACCTTTTTTGTAAAAGATGCCCAGGTGAAAAGCAAAGGCCTCCGGAGGTAAGTATCGGCCGACCCCCTGTATGTCTGTGTTTTGTTTTGTTTTGTTTTGTTCTGTTCTGTTTTATTTTTATAATACAGAGGCCTGGGTGGTCAAGGGACGCCTTGACCCACCCCCCCCCCCCTTCTGAGTTTCTTGTCAGGGCATACCTGAGAGTACATTCATCTGAGCTCATGTTTTTGAGTTAAGTGTATCTGATTGAGTTCAATTTTCTTGTTATATGTCGATGTCTGATTCTGTTTAAAAGTCTCCACTTCTCTGTCTTGTTCATGTTATAGTTTTCCTTGGGTATTTTTTGTTGTTGTTTTGTCCAGTTTTGTCTTTAAAATTGGTACCAGTTCTAAATATGGATCCTTATGGTTTTTCTGTGCATACTCAAGCACATCCTTGTTATCTATTTGAATATTTCTGGGAAGTAAAAAGTTTTGACTCCACTGCGGCCTAGTATGGCCCCTCCCAATTGGCTGCAGCTGAGGTGAGCAGAGGCCAGACAAAACAGCTGCAGTCTTCCTTCTAGTTTCCTTTTTCCTACAACCTGCCGAAGTGACAGTCTGGAGACAGTTGGTGGCAAGACACAAACTTCAGTCTTAAATTTTAGCTAGTCGCTTTGTTAAAAAGCTTTGTTTTAAAACTTGGTTGTCACCCACAAGAATAAGATTAGCAAAAAACCCTCATGATACTAAAATTTCTGGAAAATGAACGGCCGATATTAATTTTGCGCGCTTTAAGATCTTTGAGTATGAATGTGTGTACGAATGGGTGTGAGTGAACATGTTCAAGGTTAAATTGTCAGCATGCTGTATAAAACAATGGTTGAGCTCATTTGAAACACAAAAGCAATTGGGTAAATCTAAGTCTAAAATTCAAGAAAATTAGTAGGTTTGAATGTTTCCTATGTCTCAAAGGATTATTGCATTGTCTTAAAGAAAAACTGGTAAATATTTTTCTAGATCCTGAAATCTGCATTTTATTGCAAGGCATACAGCTGTTTACATTGTAAACATTGTATCCTGTTTAGCACAGAGGTATTAGGGAATTTGGGATTTATTACTTTAAGTTAAAGTTTGGAAACATGTATTAGAGATTTAAATGTAAAATTGTTCATTAACGTCAGAAATTTTGCCTGTCTGTCTTTTCTTGCAAATCTGATGGTAAAATGTGGATAATGTGATTAGTATTTTAAAGGAATGTTTAAAGGTTTATCTCCATGCTATTGGGTGTATTTAAAAAAAAAAAAAAAAAAAAGAGACGAAACTAAGTCCAGACTTAGACTTTTGGTGCACTGATGTCTATAGTTCTTGCATTAGGGAAAAACTGTTATTTGAGTTTAAACTGTTGTTGGAGTTTAAGACAGTAATCTAAACTGCAAAAAAAAAAAAAAAAAGCCCTTTTCTAAAAGGCAAGAGGAATGACTTGAGCCCTAGGGGGCCTGAAGGCAGAAGGAGTTCTTTGTGCCCTTAAAGGTTTTTCAATTGCAAATAAAGGCTAAGGTGTTGATTGTTTAAGCCAGTATCAGCAAAAGTTTTTAAGAACATTGGAAATGGGTTTCTAAACAATATTTAAAAGTAAAGTTGTCCTAAAGCTTTGTTTCTAAAAAAGAAACAAGGAAAATTAGGACTATCAAAATGGTTGCTTAATTGCTATTTCAGCTTACTCTTGTAAGTTACTTTATAGCAATCTCCAGAAGGCCCATGGAGAAGGACAGCAGATCCTCATTCAGATGTAAGTTTGGCCCTCACCAAGTTCCAGGTAAGATCATGCTTAGAGACTATTTCTGTATTGACCACCTTGTTGCTTCTAATTGGAGTAAAGTGGCCTTTTGTAGGACTCATTGATCTGAAAGCCACAGTTTTGAGCCTGCCCAGGCAAAGCAAAGTCCCTGTGAGACTGTGGTGTCTAATCTGCCAGCAGGATGCTGGGACAGAGTTGCTTTGGAGCTCGAAGTGGCAGAGTGCTAGCTCTGAGCTGAAAAGCTGGGGGGAAGCACTCAAGCACCAAGCTCGGGACTCACAGTGGCAGGGCGCTAGCCTTGAGCTGGAGAGCTGAGAGACAGCGCCCAGACCCTGAGTTCAAATCCAGCAATCAACAAAGTGAAATGCCAATGGGATGTTTATCCCTGTGTGGAGAGACACTACTGGAACAGGAAAGCCTCTGCTTGGATGGCAGAGATGGTGTCAGATCTTAGAGTCACTTGTGCTTGGCCATTCAAATTAATCAGAGCCCGGAGGTCATAGAATAGTTTGTAAGCATGCCTTACTAATGCCCGTGCCTTTCATAACTGGGCAGGAACTTGTCAATCTTCTGTGATAGTGGGTAGTTTTAAGTCCTAATTGAGCGAATTTTTTATTTTTGACACCAGCCACAAATTCAGGAAAAGTTTGTGGATCTGAGGCTTGTGTCTCTATTAATCTGTTTAGATCTGACAACTGAAGCATTGTTAAGGTTGCAGAAATTTAGTTCCCCAGACAATCAAGAAAAAGCCTTTGCAAATGGGTGCTAGGTAGGCTGCGCTGTTGTGGCCAAGGATGGTTTGTGCAGTTGTTGAATGTCAAGTATGATTTCTAGTTTGGAGTAGATTGTTGTTCCTGGTGTCTAGTCCTTGCAACCCCTTGATAAAACAGGCTGGGCTTCTTAAGGTCCCTGGTCAAGCGTGGAGACGGCGCCCCTGAGTCAGCTTGAAGAAGTCACGGAAGTTGAATCTCCGCCCATCAAATCCCCATTGGACCAAGGGACCAAAGTCATTTTTGGAAAATGTGACAGGATAATTAGGGGTATAGAAAAGAGTAAAAATTGCACTTGTGTTTCTTTTAAAATAAAAAACGGGGGACATGTTGGGAGCCAGAGTGGAATCAAAGTGTACCTTGACTTGCATCAGAGGATGGCTATATTGTCTTATTGCTTTCTGGCCCTATTCTATGTAAATGACCTGAGAATTACCATATGAATGTAACACCTGGAGGTTCCCTGGGAGGGGAGGAGGGAAGAAGGGGGAGTGGAAAATAAACGCGGCAGTCTCGGCAGTCTTTGCCTGGACTGCAGACATCCCGGACCCGGTGTGTCTGTCTCTCTTCTTTTTCTTCCTAGTCCTTGTCCCCTATTTCAGGAACCCCAATCTGCGAACCCTGGTTTGCTGCCGGTTGGCCCCGGCAAGGTCCGACTGGAAGAAATGACTTCTTCCCTTGGCTCTCTTCACCCGGCACCCTGGAAATCCCGGCCCAGCATCTGTGACCCTGGCAACTGGCCTGCCTGGGGGCACTTGGAAGTCCCCAGTGAGGTATTTCCCATCCTCTGAGATCACATCCACTTCCGCCATGCCTATACCCCTTCCCCTATATAATCTCTCACTTCTGGCCCTAAGCCCTCTTGCTCGCCCGATTCCATCTTGGGCGGCAGGGTCTGCTCTTTTCACACACAATAAACCCTCTTCTCCTGAACTGTGTGGACTTTCCTTTCGACAGACCTTATAGAAATGAGCTCAGGGAGAGTCTCATTGCTTATGACCCAGTGTGGGGCTTGCGTAAAGCAGGAGGAGCTGATACTCAGGAGCCGGTGCTCAGCTTGGGTCCTGGCCGTTGAGTGAAGGAGAAGAGGGACCATCTGTGCTGTGCATGCACAGCCACACGCATCACCCTGTTTCATTGGTGCTGCAGCAGAGGGATGGCCCCTAAGCCCTAAGGCATGGCAGTGTGGAGGGTCAAAGGAAGCACAAGGAGGAGGACTCCATTCCTGTCTCCACAGTGTGGAAAGGGAGCTTGCCTATGGTCCTGGGTGCTGGGCATGCAGGCTGCCCTCTCACTGCCTCCATGCAAGAGGCCCCTCCAGTGTCACAACAGCTGTTCCTGTCCATGGACAAGTCGGAGGCTCTCCATCCAGTCACCACACCAGGCAACGATGAGCTTTGGCCTAAGACCTTTCTTCGAGTTACAACCCCTGACAAAGAAGAAATAGAGGCAGGAAAGAAAACCAGCAAGAAGCCAGGAGCTGTGTGTCCAGGGAGGAGTCCAGGGGAGATGAAGGCAGCTTGGGTGTGGTTGGTCAAGGCAGGACACAATGTCTGGGATGGCCTGAGCTGCCCATCTGGCGCCACAGCCTTTTTCTCAGCCACGCCTAATGAACAACCACGCACCGAGCAAGTGCCAGCAGCTGTGCTCCCACACTGGGGCATGCTGCAGCCAGGCCTCAACTTTCATGGCTGCAGGGGCACTGAGAGCAGCCTATACTGAGACACACAAGGGGACCATGAGAGTAAACCCTTCACTGAATCTTACGCCTATTATTTCTTTCCTTCTCTTCTCTTTCCTTTTTCTTGTCTGCTGGACGGAATTGGTGCCTCTTTATACCAGAGTCCGGTCCACGAAACAGCCACCACTGTGTCACATGAATCATTAGGAGTTGTGAGGGGAGGCCGGCTGGAAGGAGACAGGAACATGGAAGGCACAGAATCACCCCAACTGGGATTCACTCCTCAGAAGTCAGGTACAGTGGTCAGACTAGTCCAGGGGAGGGCCCCTAAGAATTGGGCACCTGGAGGCTCCAGTGACTATCACCCCTAGCTCAGTGGCCATCTGCAAAGATGACACTTAAGGCTCAGGTCTGTGAATTGTGGGAGGCCATGGGCAGGTTTTAGGCCCCAGGGAATGATCTCTGAGGCTCAGTCATCTGCATCTACCTGTGGCGCAGAGGAGCCACCTGGCCAACACTCAAGTGGCATTTTCTGCAGGACTAGAGGTGGTGGAGTTGCCTTTGGTTTCATGGTGCAGCATTCCTAGCAAGTGGCCCCTGTCAAGGCAGTGTCTCAAAGATGTGTGTCCCTTTCTGATCTAGGTGACCCAGGGAATTGGGAGGCTGAAACCCTGAGCGTTCTGAGAGTCTTTGGAGTGGTGAGAGTCACCCTCTCATGTTCAGGGTCCCATCTGGATAGGGCAAGGCAGTGTGTTTAAGACCCCACCTTGATAGATCTCCCTCACCCGGAGCCTCTGCTCCCAGCTCTACCAAGGGACAGGCGGCCAGGGCACTGGGGTCACAATGGCCAGTGGGCATCAGGAGCCAGAATGGGGCACCGCATGGAGATCTTGGGTCATAATCAAGGGCTCAAGGGAAGAGCTGGGCAGAGCTGACATAACAATGGCTCAGAGGACTCAGAACCCCAGCGTCCTGCCAGGACCTCACAGTCCACACAAGCCTCGGAGAGTGCACTTGTGTGGATCGTGTCTTGTGCGAAAATGTTCGTTTGTTGTTGGCAAAATGGTCGAGGCTCAGGCCTTTGTGATAGGCGGAGAGGGTTCCTGGGGCGCCTGTGTCCACGCTTTGAGCGCCCAGGCCTCCGCCAACGCCGCCTCTGGAGATTCTTCCGGAGTACTTCAAGGGTAACATGGGGCAGAGCAGGGCAGCACACGGGTTGGCCGCCTTCCACCCTCACCTCCCTGTTCATCACCACTTTCCTTATTGACTTTCTCTCTCTCTCTCTCTGTCTCTCTCTGTCTCTCTGTCTCTCTCTGTCTCTCTCTGTCTCTCTCTCTGTCTCTCTGTCTCTCTCTCTCTCTCTCTCTCTGTGTGTGTGTGTGTGTGTGTGTGAGAGTGTGTTTGTGTGTGTGCTCCTGATTGTGTCTGTGTGTGGGCAAATGTTGGCAGTTATTTCAGTCAAGGGTGTGGCCATGAACGTTCCTGCAGTGTTGCACATGGCACTTGAACTGTCCCCACGTGGTTCTCCTCCAGAATGAAGATGACTTGTCCCCAGGCATGCTCGATGCCTGCGGGTCAGAGTTCCTCACGGCAGGCAGCCTGCAGGAGCAGGTGGACCATCTGCTGCTTGCCCAGTTGAAGGGGAACTCCATCTTCATCCACACCTTCTTCAGCAGCTACAGAAGGTGTGCAGACACCCTTCAGGTCCTGGACCTGCTGTTCACAAGGTGAGTGCCAATGCCAATAGCGCAGGATTCCCCTGCTGCAGTGGGAGCCTTGGCAGTGGAGACTGGGACCATGGGCTGCTCACACGAACTTCCACGCTGGTACTTTCTAGTGCCTGGGGAACAAAGCATGGAAGTCCTCAACTACCCCGGCACAGGCACACATGCTGCACTGTCCTGTCCAGGCCTGCAGGCTCCCCATTCTCAGTATGGATCTCTGAGGCCTCCAACAAAGCACTGTCTCTCTATAACAAGAAGGCAACCCATTCTCTCCGGATGACCATCTCCATTAGAGATAGACAAAGCAGGGGTGGCTAGGGCAAGTGCAAAAGCCCCTGCCCTCCTCAGCTGATCAGCCCAGGGGCTGCTTGTCCTCATGCATGGCACCGATGGCAAGTAATGTTCATGGAAGGGCCACTATCCAGGCAATGTGCTTAGTGGTAGAAGAAGAGCAGACAAGGACTGGCTGTCCTAGGCTAGGCAGTGATGCTTCAAATCCTCGACAGGTTCAGGACTTTTGAAGCCCCCATGGGCTCCTCTGCACAGACTGACCTCCTCCTGTCTTCCAGTGTGGATGTCGTCTCTCGGGACGAGCTCAGCGAGTGAGTAGGAATGATCCCCACGGACAGCATGTGCTCCACATTGCTGAAAAATTAGTGTGTGTGTGTGTGTGTGCGTGTTGCTCCCATGTGTATCTTTCTTAGTGTCTGGAGGGTTTGTTCCAATTCAAGTGTGTGCATGTGGCCGTGGGGGGGGGGTGTTTTGATATTGGGTTCCAAGTGAGACACGGCCAAATCAGGAGGTCTGAACACTTCTGCTTGTCTTAGGAATCCTGGGATCTGGGCATCCTCTGCCTCAGGAGGAAATCCCCAGACAAGGGGTTCTCACATGAGGATCACTAGAGGCTGGATCCAGGGCTGAGTCCCATGAGAAGGCATGCTCACCTCAGCCCTTCCCAGGCAGGCTTGCTCAGCTCACCATGAGCTCCAAAGAAAGCCAAGACACATCATTGCACGGCCACTGGGCCTGACATGCTGCTAGGGGCATGAGGGAGAGCTCAGGGCCACACTGTGGCAGTGACACAAGAGGACGTCTGTCCTGGAAGGCAGACAACCTTGGTGAGCATTCTGGGCAATGAAGCAGCAGAGATCCTGAGGATGTGTGCCACAACCTTCTACATATCAGGCCAGACAGCAAGGCAGCTTGTAATGTAGCATATAGAGGCCCAGCGGGGAGAGGGAGAAGGCACTGGAAAGAGCACTAGGGGCCAGAACTGCTCCCAGCATTTGGTCTTGGATCTCTCCTTGGAGGTTCTCGGCAGACCTAGCTTAGGTTGGCTGGCCGCGGGTGGCAGCAAATATCACAGGGGTATGAGGATGACCCCGGGAGGGGCTGGCCTTCATTCACACTCTGCTTCCCACCCATCTGCCTCCAGTGCCATCTCCGGCCTCCTGAGCACCTGGCTGGACTACCACCCGGAGGACTTCTTGATACCATCGCAGCATGCCTGCCTGCAGCGCCTGCGTGCTCACCTGAGGCTGCATATGTGTGGCTCCGATCCGGAGCGCCACGTCTCCCACATCCTAGCACACTTGGGGATCCGGGAGCCCAGCCAGGACGAGGCTATTATGGGTGCGCAGCCTGGGACTGACACACAGCCTGGGAAGGGGTGGAGGTTGTAGGGCACCACTGGGTGGAGATCCTAGAAGTAGTCATGGCCCGGGGGCAAGACAAGCCTGAAGTCCAGCGTGGGTGCTGGCTGCTTGAGCAATAGGCTCTGTGGAAGGTGTCCTGCCAGCAAACCTCAGGGAGGACAGGGTGTGGTGTTTCACCAAGGTTCCAATCAAGCAGGCAAGGAGAAGCTCTTGTGTCATCCTGCAGCTCCAGCAGCAGCCCCATTGGCCGATGTCGCACCGTCTTGGCATCTGGATTCCCCTCCACCAGGGAATGCGGTCCCCAGCCCAGTGGGAGAAGCACCATCAAGAGACCAAGCAGAGGCCACTGCAGCCTGCAAGGTGGTCTTCAGGCCTCTGGAAGCAAAAGCCTCCTCTCTGGAGGAAGAGCCATGTGCAGGACAAGCTCTGCTGCCCAGTCCCAAAAGGGCAAGAGCAGCCAGTGTGGAAGTGCCATCAGCTCCCACGTTGGCTTTGGCACCCCTTGCCCAGGGAGCTGCGCTGGCCAGGGCTGAGCTGGAGCCCTCTTTGCCCTTGGCTCCAGAGCCAACTGGGGCAGAGGAGGCAGTGTGTAGTGAGCACATGGTGCCATGCTCCAGCTTTCCTTCTCCTGGGCTCAGAACCCAGCAAGAAGCAGAAGCCGTGGCTGAGGAAGGGCCAGTAGAGCAGTTGGCTGTGCCGCTCCAACCTGGACAAGCAGCGCTCAGCGCTCAGCTTCTGCCATTTCTGGGCTTGGCCCTGCTGCTCCGTGTTGTGGGAGCCCCAGCTGGGCTGCTCACTCTGCTGGGAGTCCTGATTCTGCTGCTCTGTGCCACAAGAGCACTGGGCTCTTGCTTGCATCCGGAGCCACACTCCAGCAGAGCTTCAGTGGCTGGTGCTGTTGGAGCAGCTGCCAGGACCACTGAGCTCGAGCCAAGTGACAGCTGGGCTCCAGGTCTCAGCCCCAGAGGACCAGCCATCGGTACAGAGCTGCTAGTGTGTCTCATGGGAACTCTGCTGCTGTTGCTCTTCGGAGGACCCACTTGCGTACTGATCCTTTTAAGAGAACTGACATGGGTGTTCTTTGTAGTGAGAAGGTTGGGCTCCTGTGCCACATCCGTCCCATCTGCCTCTGTGGCTGTGGAGCCCGGGGCTCACGGAGCATCCGATTATGGTCCTGCCAAGAAGCTGGCTTCCAGCAGGGCTCCGCTACTCCACGCCCAAGGCCCAGTCACCACAACACACCTGGAGGTCTTTGTCAACATCACTTACTACTTTTACCTGCTAGGAGCACCACCTGTCGTGCTCTTTATCCTTGGAGTGCAGACGGTGGGGCTCTGTGTCCTGAAACTTATGGCATCTGCTGAACAATCACAGGCCTCGGCCAACTTGCAGCGGATGCCCAGTGCTGATGGGGCAGCCGCCTCCAGGGCCGCTACGGAGCCACCTGTCCCCTCCACTCCACCTCTCACTGCTGCAGAAACAGCCTCCAGTGCTGATTCAGAAGTCTCTCTTCCCTTGTCTGCGGTGCTGTCTCTGGTGCACACACCAGCTCTGGCCCTCTGTGTGGGAGGAGCACTAGCTTGGGTGCTCTCTGTCTGGGAAGCGCCAGCCTCCAAATGCTCATCATGGAGTGGCGACAAGGAGCCAGGCTCCGCCGGGGCTTTGGAGCTCAGGCCAGAGGACACAGCAGCCTCCAGGGAGGAGGGGAAGTCAAGTGGCAGCTTGACCCCGGTGGTGCTCCTTCTCCCAGACTCAGGGGCATGCCCTGGGGACATGAAGACGTGCCACATCTCATCTGCGATGCTCCATGCTGAGGACGCATCAGTCTCCACGGCTGCCATGGAGACACCACACACCATGGCTCTGCCACTGAGTGCTCAGGGCCCACTGGCTTCTGGGTCTGAGCCAGAGCCTCCTGCCAGTGTGGTTCTGATGCCCAGGGCAGAGAGAGCATCTGCCAGCCTTCCTCACCTGCAGGCCTGTTCCACTCTGGCCGTGGTGATGGATCAGGCTCCTTGTGCCTCTGGGGAATCTGAGCTGAAGGGCACATCAGTTCCTCCCCAAGAAGCTTGCCCCCCTCCTTGTCCGACCACACAGATTGGACGCAGCCAAGAGTTACCTCCTGTCTTGGCTGCCCATCACAACCGCATCCCAAAGCAGCTCAAAGGAATGGATGCGGTGAGCGTTTGGGCAGGGCTGGAAGTAGTGGAGGTGGCCATCCTTTCCCTAGTCCTGTCCTTTGTTTGGTTTTGGTTTTTTCCCATGGCACACATGCATTCTTACCCCCGCTTGAGCCCTACCGCATTTAGGCATGCTTTCTCTAAGACCCATTCCTCAAGTATGACCTCAAAAGAGGTCATGATACCCACTGCACTCCAGGATATTTGCATGAGCAAGCTCAAGGGTAGACAGAGAGGGAGACAGGACACCCCCCCCCTTATGTGAGGAGCACAGAGCAGCCTCAGCACTTAGTGTGCAGACACCTGACATGAAGTACACCTGATGTGCTGCCAGGCTGCCTAAGGGGCTGGGAACAGTTTGGGGTGGGTCCTATGCCAGCATCCTAAACACACATGGGTGGTACCTAGGACAGAGCCCAAGGAAGGTACTGCCTGGCCAAGCATGCTTCAGGAAGGACTGAGGATATTTGGCTGCGCACAGCCCTCCCGTTCCCACCCTTGTGTTCTGGCAGTCCCTGCGGGCTGAGGTGTGCTGAGGGTAGGCACAGCACACCCGGGTACTGCCGCAGGATGGGGTCCTGCTCCGCATTCTGAGCTTGATCTTCTTGTGTGGGGGGCCACAGCCTGGAGCACCAACGTGCTTTGTGACAGAGCCTGCTGGCCCTGGCCCTCTTCCCCAGGTGCTGATCCACAAGGCAAAGACCAGCAACTGCAGGGCCTGCATCTGGTTCCAGAGGCACATGGCGGGCAAAGAGAACTTGGCCTTCACCATCCAGGCCGTTGTTACCCAATTTAACAACATGGCATCCTGCGTCATCACCACATGCCTGGGCATCCAACACATGGAGGCCCCAGACAGGGCTAGTCGAATGGAAGTTTGGATTGACATGGCTGTGGTATGCTATCCCATGTGCTTGCACTTGCCCTCCCTCTACTGTGCATCTGGGAATTCGCCTCAAAGCTCTCAGTGGAGCCCAGTCCCTCCCTCCCTAGCACACACTTCCAGGGCCAGCCACCCCCAGCTCACTCACTGCCTGCTCTTTGCCCTGTCCTGGTCTCAGCTGTTCTGGAGCCCAAATCCTGACTTGGTTTTCCTAGGGCCCTGTCCTAGCCCCACCATTCCCAGCAAGCCTCTCCTGTCTAGGACAAGAGGTGACAGCAGTGCCAAAAATCACTCACGCTATCTTCATCTCCAGGGTTGCCGAGCCCAGAGGAACTTCTCCTCACTCCATGCCATCATCTCTGCACTGCAGAGTGCAGCCATTCTCCGATTCCACAGCACATGGAGGCTAGTCTCCAGGTGAGCCCTCAACACAGGAGAACCAGGCAGCAAACTCCATTCCCAAACTGCCAGGATATGCACTTTGCATGGGACATTCCTGCCCTAATCCCAGCTTAGGCAATCAATCTCACGACTTTGCAAGATCCTGTGCCTTCCTCTTCACAAACTAACAGACACACACACACTCACACACACACACTCACACACACACACACACACACACACACACACACACACACACACACACAAAGAGTTTTATCAGATTTTCTGTGGTAGGCACACAGAACTGTGTCCAGGAAAACTGAAAGCAGAGCTGTCTAGTGGATATCACAGCATTCTGCCAGCAAGAAGAAACTCCTGTTGCACCATGGCTCACTGGGGTTCATCACAATTATTTGCAATCCTCCTGTGCAGACACTGGGGAGGCTTGATCCTCCACACAATGCAGTGTCCACACTCTCACCTGCCCCCATTTCCCAACTGACACCTTCTCTCTGGCCTTCCGGCAGAGACTCCTTGTGGCAATTCAAGAAACTGGAAACCATCACTTCTCAGGAAAACAACTACAGCAAGAGCAGAGAGCTGCTGCTAAATGTAAGCTACTAAGAGGAAAAGCCAGTGGGCAGATTGGAGGGGTACATACCAAAATCACCACAGCCCTGAAAGACTTTATTCTTCCACCTCGCTTGGGCTTCTCTTTGGGAAGAAAGGCCAAAGAGGAATGTGTGAGGTATTCATGCAGGGCAGGCCATGCGGCGTGCTAAGAGGACTCTGGGGATGGGAAGTTGCTAGGAACCCAAGGTGATCCAGGCAGGCACACGATAGACTGTTTGGGGAATTCCCACTTTCCCAGGGCTCTAGCATCAGTCTTGTGACCACATGTGCTAGAAGCCCAAGGGAAAATGGCTGCCACTCCCACAAGCATGAACCCAACTCTCCAGATGCCTCTCAGTGTTTCCAGCCCAATGGTTTAGAGGCACTGTCCACAAGACGACTGTTCTACCAGGCTTCCTTTGGGGCTCTGAGGGACTCAAGGGAATGGAGGACTCACTGGGCTTTGTTTCAGACATAACAACACACCATGTCCATCTGGAGCCACTGTGAGGCTCTGAGCCCATCCACAGAGCACATGCTTCTCAGGCTCACATCACAGCTGAGAGGTACCTAGCACACAGCTTCAGCTGTGGACACCCTGAGAAATACTCCTGGACAACCTCCATTAACTCCCTAGGTGAAGAGCACAAGTGACGATGGCTGGTCACAACTAGCCTGGCAGGCAATTCTGTCAGATGAGCCCTCCAAAATGGGAAATGGAGTTGTGGCTCAACTGGCAAAACAGTACCTTTGAGGTTCAAATTACAAGGCCCACATGCAGTCCCTGAGTTCTTTAAATAGGAATGACTTAAGGAAACAGAGCCACCACCACCCCCAAAACTGTGAGGGAATCCCAAACTCCCGACATGGCTCTTAACAGTCTTGCCATTTCCTCCAAGACAGCGGCCCCTTCCGTACAACACTCTTTGAGAAAATGACCTGGGCCCAGGGAATCTGCTCTCCAGCTACACAGACGCACACGTTCCCACCTTCCCCTTGAGGACGGGTTCAGGAGACACAGGAAATTTCCCCAGTACATTGGAAACCTAACCTATTCAGCTGAGGAAAGCCAAGCCTTTGAGGTCAGCAGAAAGAGTCTGATATTGAATATTCCTACCTCCTCTAAGGACCCTAAGACACAGAGGAAAGCTTCCTGCGTGCACTCTGCTCAGAGCCTCCTGCTCGCCTGCCTTGGCTGAACTTCAGGGCACTAGACTGGCATTGCCTCCTCCCGCCCTGGACTTCAGTTTTCTCCTCCTACTTAGATAGACATAGCCCACAAACCACATCATCACGGCTGGGTTTGGACTTGCCCAGAGTGGACAAGAAATGAACAGGCCAGAGTTCTGAGAAGGCCCTGGCTCTTCAGGCCATTCGGCACATGTTTGCTGGCAGCCAACAGGCAGCAGAACAGAGTCTTCCCCACAGACATAAGGGACATTTTCTAGATTCGGAAGCAGACACAGAAAGCCAGGACCACAAGAGAAAACCACAGCACCAGGGCTAGAAAAGAGCCTAAGCTAGATTCGACCTGCCAGTTGGTAGCAGCTGTGGTATCGCCCACAAGCCAGGACAGTGCCAAGAGAAAGACAATGGCACCACAGAGCTAGAAAGGGAAAATCTCTCACACACAACATGCTCTATTCTGGCAGGAGACCGCCAAGTTTACCACAAAGGAGAAGCGTCTCAAAGGAAGTCCCAGATGGTTGCAAAAGATGGTGAGTGACTGGGATCTGGGCCACCTTGCCTGAGAGAGAAGACATATACAGCCTTACCTTCCACTGTGCCTCTTTGACCTCAGGCCAGAGGGTACACAAGTAGAGGGGTGATTTGGAGTCTTGCACGTGCCCGCACCGGTGCCGGTGAGCTAGCTGGCAGGCTGGAAGGAGGAAGTGGACCCAGCTGAAGCAGAGCTTTGCAGAACCTGCAGGCTGGGTTTGTAGGCAGGGATGGGCCTGTCACATGGCAGGGGAGATTTAGTCAGAAGAGGGGGCTGGGCGATTTGGAATGGCAGGAATGAGGAAGGTGCTCTGCAAAGACCATGTCACTGGAACCCCAGGACCCTATCCTCTGGGAGACCCTGTGGCCCTGGGGGCTGGCTGAGAAGCCCTCTGGGCTTGGTAAGGTCTGGGCCGTGGACCTTGACCATCAAACCCCCAATACCACAGGTGCTGACCAAAGGAACTGTACCCTACCTGGGGATGTTCCTAACGGACCTTCTGATGACCAACAACGCATATCAGGACTTTAACGAAGTGAGTGCCCAGGGCTCTGCTGGGGTCCTTGAGCTGCAACACTCAGTTCTCCCGCACTCTGTGCTCTTCCATTCCTGGCAATGCCAAGTCCATGCTCTGAGCTCAGTCCTATCTTCCTCTGACTAGGGGCTGCCTGGAGTTGCCTAACCACTGAGCTGTGGGCACATAGCCCAGCAGGGCCTCCAAGCCCCTCCAAAGGGGCCCTGGGGTACAAGGAAACCCAGGCTTTCCTGAAACAAGCAAGCCCTGTTCTAGGAAAGGCCTTGTCATCTGAAGATGACAAAGTCCTGTCCTCACACAAAAGTGTCAGATAGCACAGCCCCTGAACCAGCCCTCACATTCTTCCCCACCCTCCTCCAAAGATGACAGTTCTACTCCTGTGTGTGCACATGGGATCCCCAGACTACAGAAGGTCCAGAGCCCAGGTCCTAAATAAACAGGGGCCCCATTCTAACTGCATTCCCTTCTGCCTTCTAGGAAAGAACAATGATGAGAAAACTGCATAAGGTGAGCTAGCGGTAGCTGAGCAGACAAGATAAGGAGGGTGGAGAGCAGAGAGGGAGGGTCCCAATCCACAGTGACCAGCCCAAACCCACCAGCCCTAGCCCTGCCCTTGTGCTCTCCCTCACCAGGAGAATGCAATCCTCCAGCAGTTGAAGCTGCTGCCACACAGTTGCAGCTACTATAAGATCCAAGTGGAGGCCACTTTCCTGGACTGGCTCAGGGGCCTGGAGAGGCTCAGCGAAGAGACCAGGTGGGCTGGCAGACACTGCTGAAGGAGAGGGGCTGTCCCTGGGGCTAGAGAGGCTGAGGTGTGCACCTGGGTGCAGGGGAGCCGACACACTCCGTGAGGGACTCATGAGGGGGGTGGCCAGCAGGCTCTGAAGTCCAGGCTGACTCTGGCAGTGGCCTGAACATGGCACTTGCTGACCTCAGCACCATGCCTTGTCTTAGCTATGAGCTCTCCTGGGAGCTGGATCCCCATAAGCAGAGTGCCAACCCCAGCCTACCTACACACAAGATCTCAGGCAAAAGGAAGGCCAGCAAGAAGTCAGTGCATGGGTTCCGGGGACTGGAGCCCACAAGATGCTGGGCAAGGAATGGGGAGACCCAGAGGCTGACGCTGACTTCTCCTTGTTGGGCCCAGAGGCATCAGCTCTCTGGGACTCACCGTGCTCCCTTGCTTGTCTCTGCATCCATTCCTCCAACGGGGGTGGGGGTGACTTTGGGAAATGCGGATTGGAAAGATCCTCCAAGGGAGCAGCAGGCAAGCAGGGTAGTGGGGAGCAGAGTCTGGGGTGGCGTCGGGGAAATCCCTCCAGCAAGCCCTTCTTATTCTGAAGCCCCAGGCCCACAACACTCACTTCCGTTTCAGTGGCAGCTCTCACTGCGCATCCCGGGGGCAGGTCCAGCCTGGCCCTGACCCAGGAAGCAGCAACCTGGACACAGCTGAAGAACCCTCCCACACCAGTGCACACTGCCCTGGGGGGTCCCGCAACCAATCACGCAGCAGCCTCCAGGGAGAATCCTGCACTCACCACGAACCGGTGACACCCCACCCCTCCACTCCAGTCCTACTACCTGGACAACCAGAGGTACATGCAAGGGGACCTGACAGTGCAGTCCGCACACCTAAGCAAATACGTGTGGGCACATTCACCCCCACAAACAGACTCTCATGCACACAGTGTTTGGAAAAGTTCCAGGTATCCTTCCAGGCTCGGGAAACCATGTATTTCAACCCCTGTCCTGATGTGGTTGTTTCTGCAGATGGGGGCCTGTGCCTCCCTGTCATCTTCAGGGACTGCACAGAGACACGGGGCATGCAGCAGCCCAGCCTTCCCTTCAGCCTCCAGCACACCTGAGACCACCACAGGCAGCAGCCAGAGCTGGGCCTCAGGAGTGGGCAGCAGCGGCTCCCCCATGCCTCTGGGTAACAAGCAGGGGGAAGACTCCTGCGTCATCATGGGGAGCTTGCCTGCCACACAGGGAATGTGCCAGGAGGGAGGCATCCTGCTGAGTGGGGCACAATGGCATGCCACTCATGTCTTCTACAAGCCAGTGCACAGCCCTGTGCACTTCTCCATGTCCAATCCCTTCCCTCCACAACATGACCTGGAGTGCACAGTAAGAAACCCAGCATGCTGGAGGCACAGGACTGCGCCTAGGGCCTCTGCTGACAGGGAGGAGGGAGGAATGGTGGCCCTTCCACCAGGCAAGAATAAGAGCACACTGGGCACCCTGAGGAGTCCTGAGGGAAGAAAAAGGGAGAAAGCAAGGAAGTCCTTATCTGCCTTAGGAAGAGTCTACCCCTGACCTTCTTCACTTTCCTGAGAGGAGGAATGAGCTACAGCTTGGAGTTGGGAGCAGGGCCCTCCCAGGGAATCTAGTCCATTTCCATGTCACAATCTGCTCTCTCAGACACTGCTAGTAGGCTGCACAAGGAAATTGTGCTTGGCCAGCCCAGCCACAATCCACCTGGGGGCCTCACAACTAGTCAGCAGGGCAGGGCTCTTGCTGCTGAGCACCTGCATACAGCACAATTTGTTTCCAAGTGGACTGGCCCAGCTGAGGAGAAGCCGCTTGCCTTTTCCAAGAGCTGAGCAGAGCAGGAGTCCTGGGTGAACTCTGCTGCCTCATGCTTCCTCATCAAGAGTCCAGAACACTCCACCCTGCCAGTCCTCTCAAAACTACAATTATACTAGCCATTACACCAGGAGTTGGGAAGCTTTCTCTTCCTTTCTGTCCAGCTCAGTGCCTCAGGAGACAGAGACAAGGATCCAGGTGGTGTCCTCTACCACCTCCAGACCAGAGCAGGCCGGGTGGCAGGAGGAACTGGGGCCCTGGATCTCGGTCTCCTCCCTCTCTTTGGTTTCCACGAGTGGCTCTGATGAGTCCACTAGAAAGGCACACTTGATTTCCTTGCCCAGAGTCAAAAGAAATAAAGGGGTTCAGGCTGGGAGGTGCTCAGGGGGGCACACTGCTGAGGACAGTGGGCAAGGCCCATCCTTGCCTCATGGAGACCATGTTCAAATAGGAAGACCAGAAACCCCCACAAGCCCCCACATGGAGGATTCCTCTGCTGTGCATTGCATGGTGTCCAGAGGATCCTTGGACACTGACTTAAGTGAAGACACACATTCTGGACACATCACCTAATGAATATCTCCTATTTGGATGCAGGTCAACAAGCAGGAGGAGCCAAGGGACGTCATCCCAAAGGCCCCAGAGGAACACTGGCTGTACCGGCAAAAACCCAAAGGCTTGCAGCTGGTACAGTTTGCTTCTGAGGATCTGAGTAAGTGCCATGCAGACATCCAGGAAAATGACAGGAGGGGATGCAGATGGGGACCTGGCTCAGCCGCAGGGCTAGGGGCAGAGCCACAAGGGTGGCCACTGGGCACACTCAGCCTCCAGTGGGTACTGCATGGCCAGCGCTTCATCATTTCCCCTCTTCTGCTGCATATGTCAGCCCTTGCACAGCCCTGCCCTGCCCTAACGTCCCTGCTTGGAGAGGGAGACGCACCACAGACACACATCAAATTGGAGGCAGTGCTTACAGCTGCCAGCAGACAAGCCCTCACTACAACACACTTTTCTACTTCTTGATCACATGGGAAGCAGGCCTTCAGAAAATATCTCACACTGCAAAACCACTTGCCTAGCGCCCTCAAAACCCTTGATCTCTCTCCCTTGAGCTGGAAAGAAGATGCCCCTTCACACCTCCAACATCTAAACCGACTCCACCAAACATCAGAGCAACAATCCATCAAGTGGCAGCCAACAGAAATACACTTGCACAACAACATTTAGCATTGTGGACAGAGAATTTGGAACAGAATCAAGTCTAGGTGCAGACCCAGAATGAACTAGAGAGATCTCAGAGATCTCTGGAAAAGTGCAAACCATATCTGTCACTAGGATTCACAGCCAAGTGCAGAGTACAAAATGGCATAGGAGGGTGACAGACACATAGCCACACACACACACACACACACACACACACACACACACACACACACACACAAACGCACACACAGAGGCACAGGCACACACACAAATACAGAAAAGCAGTTTAGAGACATAGGAAAAGGGATAGTGAGGGAGACAATCAGATGGGCAGCAAGACAGCAAAAGAGACCGAGACAGGCAGAGAAACACATTATGTGTTTGAGGAGTACAAGAGAAATGTGCATGTGCTCATTGTTCAGTTGTCTTTTCACTGGCCTCAAGACCCAAGCAGGTGCTTGGATTTCAGTGATGAGCATTGATTGTCCCTGGTGTGTCATGAACCCTTTGTTAACTTCCTGAACCTTTCCGCTGTCTGTCAGCAATGTGTTCTCTTCTTCTCAGAAATCAACTCAGATCCCTGGCAAAGCTCATGAATGTGAAAGAGACTCCACAAGGCAGGCAGGAGCCGAGTACACTCTAGACTTACTTGATAGGACAGTCATGGACACAGGTCACTGTGGAGCAGGAGAGTCATGGCTTGTTGAGGGTTTAGGGCTCCTTGCATGGAAGGTCTCACAATGCATAGGGTTCTGGGGGGCTGAGTCTAGTCCTGCTTTGTGGTGGTGCTAGCAGCCATCCTTGTTGGCAGGAGAACAGGGCTCCAGGGAGTTGCTGTGCATTCTGCAAAGCTGGCTGTGCCTGGAGAGCCTGAACCACACAGCATTGAGGGCAGAAGGGAATCCCGTGTGCTCTCACAGCCAGAACTGGCATGACCCAGGGGTCCCAGGTCATGAGGACTCCTGGCACTGGACTGAGGGTCTGGCGACATGCTGGCTCATTCCTGCTCTGCAGGAGCTTCTCACACATTTGGTGTGTGGCAGTCCCCAAAAGGACTGCTGACCATCTCTCTGTCCTTTCTCCAGCAGATCTGGGGATTCCTGAAACCTTCCATGTGACAGACCCAAGCAAGTCCTTGGACCATCGAGTCACCTTTATCCTTCCTCCCTCCAAGAGAAGAAGGGTCAGACACTGAACAAGTCCTGCCTTGGACTACACTGGCCCAGGCCACACCCTACCCACCCCTTGCCTTGCATCCTCAAAACTCCATCTTTTCTCCACAAGCCACGCCACAGTGGCTCTGTGGTCCAGGAGCCACTTTCCTGGAATTCTAAATCCAAGACCCCATCAGCTCCTTCCTAGCAGATCCCCACTGAGCTACACAAGCTTCTGGCAAAATATCCAGGCACATGTTACTTCGCTTGCCCTTCCATCCAGGAAAACCTCACCATCCTTCCTAGAAAACCCTCCCCAGATGACATAAGACAGTTGTCACAGACCAACTCTAGGATCCAAATAAGTACCTTTCATCCCCAAAGTTCTTCTTCCACGAGAATGAGAGCTGATACTAGAGAGACTGGCCTGCCCTCCAGAGACTCCCTCTCAGTGCTTCAAGTGTCCTCTGCACTTGACTAGAGAAGCAGAGGGCTTTTGGTTGGAGCAATGTGTGTGCCGTCCTGCCTCTACCCTCCTCTCTATTGGCATTCATCAGGGCATTCATCATTTCTGACCAGATTCATGTCCAACAGCCCCTCCTGTGAGCCCCAAAATGCATGCCTTCACCAAGCCACTCTACCCTCTCTAGGTTGACTTTCTGTTGAAAGTCTTTCAGCTCTTCCCTTCCCTACATTTCTGCTATTCCCAACTTTGACAAGGTGCACTAGAGATTGCCAGGAGGGTTGACGGAGAAGAAGTGAATGTGGAGCTCTCCAAGTCCCAGCCCTCCAAACCTCCTAGAGGAAAGGCCTCTGGTAGACCTTGCCCTCGCTCTCCATTCACGGAACACAGTGCTTCCAGCACGATGCCTTTGTACAGGACTTTTTCCACTCAACTCACAGATAGCATACCTGCCCCAGGAGACCAAAAGAGATCTTCACTATTTCAGGTCTGGATGGCTTCATAGGATTGAACACAAATTGTACACAAACTAGTTTTGAGTAATGATAGGATAATGTAAAAAAAAAAAAAAACTTTTTCTACTAGATTCTGCTCATGGTAGTGTTCTTCCTGGATCCTGAGAGTGAATGAGAAGCATGCGCATGTGCTGTGAAAAAAGAACTGGACGGGATGACAGTGGACTTTAGGCAGATGTAGGGAACGCAATATACCATGCTTGTCCACCACTGAAGGGTGAGCATGCCCACACTACTCTGAGCAGCTGGGGTTTGCTTCACTTTCACTGCACTGCATGTCTCAAGAAATCACAATTTCACACCTATCAGCATAGGAGGAATGATGAAATCGCAGTTGATTCAGGGAATCAGTCAGCATCCTGAGGGCAGGCCAGGGAGGCAGGTGGATGTGACAATCCACAGTTGGAGGACTCGTCAAGATGAGGCTTCCTCACCACATGAGTGCTTCTTGCTGGTTATGCTGCTACGACTGCCTCTACTGCAGATATCGGACAGAGTTGAGGTTTGCTTCTGGCTCCATGCTGGTATTGGAAAAGGGCTAGGCGTGGAGGCTCAGGTCTGAAATTCTAGCTATTCGGGAGGGTAAGATCTGAAAATCAGGGTTCCAAGCCACGACAGATTCCTAAAGGTCATCTCAATCTGCATGATACCAGAAGTATCTCTGGAGCTCACAGCAACAAAGGCTAGCCTTGAGCATTAGAGCTCAGGGTGGGCATATCAGGCCCCAAGTCATGCCAAATGACAGGAGAAGGTGTGTGTGTGTGTGTGTGTGTGTGTGTGTGTGTGTGTGTGTGTGTGTGTGTGTGTGTGTGTGTGTGTGTGTGTGTGTGTGTGTTTGTGTGAAAATCTGAGAAAGACACACAAACCTAGAAAGGGAGAGATGGGGAAACACGGAATTTTGTGCCTGGGTCTTTGGGCCACACCGTCACAAAGTGTTCTTGGTCAGGGAAGGATGGCTAAACTTCAGTGACTTGTCAGTGGCAAGTTCTGGATTTCAAGAAAGATGGGACGTACATGCATGATGATCTTTTCTTAGTCCTCACATAGAACATGGCAGGTTTTCTCACCTCCTAGTGCACAAGGAAACACTAGGCACACAGTTGATAGTGCAGGAGGAAAGTCAATGAGAAATCTCAATGCCCTGGAGCACATCACATGCTCTCTGTCATAAGACAAGATGGCAACAGGCAATCATTTGGACAGACAAGGATCCTGTCATTGAGGACAGTCTCTCTAGCAAGGTTACCTGTGAAGCATTGCATCCCCATCCCTCCCTCTGACATACACAGCTGCTTTACTTGATAGGACGCTGGTGTGTGCTTTCAACAAGGGATACACACCCACACTGGACCCTGGGACACAGCCTTGCTCAGAAGCTTCCTCTACAAAAACAAAAGAGCTCACTCAGCAGGGGTCTGGTTCAACCAGGGGGAATCATCCCCACTGAGAATATCCAGCCATAGGGAAGAGGATATCAATGTTAAAGAAGATAGCATTTCTGCACTAACTTGCAAAGAAGGATGACTGGCTGGATGTGAGAGCTGCCCTCCCAGCTCTCCTTCCCAAATACAGTTGCATTTTCCCTTGAACTCTGGACCTGGGTATTGTTGTTCTGCTTGCGTGCTTAAGGATAGTGGTCTACACTGGGAAGCAAAGCTCCAACTGCAGCTTCCAGATGATGCATTGGAGACCAGACTTTCAGTACCATCCTGCCTGACTGGTTTTGACCCCTCTCCTAAAACTACAGCCTCTACTGAGTAGCCAAGTGGACAGCAGTGGGACAAGGTCATGGGTGTTCTACCTTCTTGTTTCTGGAGTGGGTCGATAAATCGAGAATCTGGGAAGGGGGAGTGACCAAGGAGAACAGCATGAGGTGGTTCCATGTCCCCAAGCCAGGGCTCACTGGGCCTTTGCCCTGACAAAATGATCCTCCCCAAAGTCTTGAGCATCAGGCCTGAACCAGCTCCAAGCCTGCGAGGCCAGGCTGTCTGGAGATTGCCAAGGACACCTATTCAAACACACCCAGCAACCCCCCAGCCAGAGGACTGCCTTGTCAGTGCCTCACTGCCCAGGGAACTGAAGATGCAAGCCAGAAGGCCACACTCCACATTTTCCTGAACCTCACCAATCAATGGCTTCAACCTAGACCTGCAGCTGGCAGCTGTGGACCACTGGGGAACAGAGGCACCTCCTAAGAGAAGGCAACTGGACAACTCACTGCAGTTAGGGCAGGACCCACACCTTCCATCCAGCAGGGATGTCAGCACCCTCCAGTGGGCTTCCCAGAGTCTCAGTTTCCTGGGGTAGGACACAAGGAGAGAGTCCTAGGCAGGGATGGGTGAAAGGAGACAGAAAGGAGGCTTGCTTGCAGGCAGGAGTCACTCACCAGGTGCAGATAGGAAACATTGTAGCCAATGTACCAACAGCAATGGGAAAGTCAGAGGGCTGGGAATGGGTTAGGTCCTACTGGAAGAAATGACTTCTTCCCTTGGCACTTACACCCTGCACCCTGGAAATCCCTCCCCAACAGCTGTACCCCTGTAACTGGCATGCCTGGGGGCACTGGAAGGTTCCCCACTGAGGTTTTTCCACATCCTCTGAGATCACATCCACTTCCACCGTGTCCACACCCCTCCCCCTATATAATCTCTCACTTCTCCCCCTAGCCCTCTTGCTTGCCCGACTCCATCTTGGGGCTGCAGGAGTCTCCTCTTTCCTCACTCAATAAACCTTCTTCTCCTGAACTGCGTGGAGTTTCCTCTCAACAGACCTTACATTTTGGTGCCTGACTCAGATGGGGGAAAGGGTCAGGAGTGGCTGGATCCCCTCTGTTTCTCCAGGGTCAATCTGCCTTTTGCCCCCCACCTTGGAGCAGAGAAAGGAAACTCCTCTCCTGGCCCTCTCCCTTTCCACTGCTGCTGGTGCAGTCGCTACAATGTTTCCTATCTAAGCCTGGTGAATGACTCCTGCCTGCAGGCCTCTTTTTCTGGTCCCTTTAACTCACCCCTGCCTAGGGCTCTCTCCCTGTGTCCAGTTTAAGACCCCGCACCCCGCCATCTGTTCTGGTGAGATTGGATTCCCCCTCAGTGTCCAACACTCTACTTTCCAACTCAACATCCCTATTGACTCTACACAATGATGTCCTCACTGACTGCAGCCCTTGTTGGTCTCACCGACTCTGCCCCAAGTTCAGTGTCCCCACCCCCTGATGTCTTCACTGACTCCACCCCCACTCACCACCGACTCCACCCCTCCATGGTGTCCTCACCGACTGGGCCCCCACCCCCTGTCCTCACTAACTCTTCCCCTACCTCCTCACTGACCACGCCCTACCCTCACAGACTTCACTTCCTCTTAGTGTTTCTGATTACAATGGGGTCTCATCAGTCTCACCCAAACCAGGACACCCCCTTGCGATAGCTTTTACACTCTTTACATGTTCCTCTGCTCAGAGATTTCATAAAGCCAAAACGGCTCACTTTTTATTGCAATTGTGTCTGGCCAAAGTATAGGCTAGACAATTGGTCTCAATGGCCCCAAAAGGGGACTTTGGAGTATAATATTCTCAGGGATTTAGACAGTTTCTCTCGACGCAATGGTAAATGGCCAGAGGTTCTATATGTCCAGGCTTTCTTTGCTCTCCATGCTTGCCCTTCTCTCTACCAGTCCTGCTCAACTTCCCCTGTCCTACTGGCACAGGGGCAGCCTGTCCCTGCCAAACCACCTAAGAGCCTGGAGCCTCTTCCTAAACCTAAAGTGCCTGATCCCCTGCTCAACATTGAAGACTGCTCCTCCTCCCCAAGATGAGCTTTGCCTTCCTTGTCCTCCCCCTTCATCTCCTTTTTCCTTACCTCCCGAAGCTCACTCCCAACCCTTTACAGGTGGCTCACAGCCTCCAGGAGCCCCCTTATTTGCTGTATGATAGGTGGCATGGACAGATGGAGGTTTTCGGGCGCAGGCCCCCTTTTCAATGACCCATCTTCCCCAGATCGAGAAGCGTTTGGGATCTTACTCCCAAGACCCTAATAATCATACCAAAGAGTTGAAATACCTTGTTCAGACTTAGGACCTCACCTGGCGTGACTTATATACAGTCCTGTCCTCTACCCTTACCTCTGAAGAAAAGGAAAGGGTTTGGGTTGCAGCCCAGGCGCATGTTGAGGAAACCCACCGCCTAGGCAATCCTTTCCCAGTAGGGGTAAGGACTGTGCCCCTGGGAAGAGCCCAAATGGGATTATGAAAGGAATGCGTCTGGAAGGGTTAGCAGAAATAGGAAGGTAACCTGCCTGGTAGCTGGCCTCCAGAAGGCAGCCCACCATACAGTCAACTGTGATCAACTACAGCTGGTTACCCAGAGACCCACTGAAAACCCGGCCCAATTTCTTGATCGCCTTACAGTGGCACTCCAGCGTTATACTAAGCTGGACCCGGAGTCAAAAGAAGGTGTAGTGGTCCTTAATAGCCATTTCATTTCCCAATCAGCTCCCGATATTAACAAAAAAGTTGAAAAAGGCTGAGGATGGCCCTCAAACCCCCCAAGGAGATCTGGTGAGCATGGCCTTGAAGGTTTATAACAACCAGGAGGAACAGAAACAAGCTGATAAGGCTGCCCGTAATAGGAAAAATTACCAGCTCCTGGCTGCTAGCCTTCCACCTCCTCAAAGAAGAAGCGCCCAAAGCACACCACCCAGACCATGCTTTAAGTGTGGCAAGGAAGGCCACTGGGCAAGAGCTTGCCCTACTCTACAACCGCCCTCTGGACCCTGCCAAAGTGTGGACAGACGGGACACCGGGGAGTCGACTATCCCTCCACGTCTCGACAACGTAGGCCAGTCCCTCCCAAAACCCCACACGTGGGAGGAGCCCAACTTATCCGAGATACTCAGCTTTGGCAACACAAGTGTGATGGTGCCCAGGGCCGCTGGATCCCACAAGCATCACAATGGAGGAGCCCAGGGTGTGTCTCCAGGTTGCAGGCACGCTACTTGTATCCTTTCTTTTGGATATGGGAGCCAGTTATTCGTTGTTACTGAGTAATCCAGCCTGTGTTTTCCCTCCCAGATCTCAGTGGTGGGTGTAGATGGCCTTCTTACTTCCTCTGCAACTACCCATGTAGAATAGAAAACTTTCCTTTTGTACATTCCTTTCTAATCTTACCCCGCTGTCCCATATCCAAGGCTCCCTCAGCCCCTTAAAGCCCTTTTCATTCTCCTCCAATTTTGCCTGAGAATCGAGTCTTTATAAGACCCTTAATCGGTCTGGTTTACATCCTAAGTGGACAGGCCCTCATCAGGTCCTGCTGACCGCTCCCACTGCAGTGTAGCTCAGTGGACAGCCACAGTGGTTTCTTCGGTCAAGAGTGAAAAAGGCTCCTGCTCTTGCCCCTTCTATGACTCCAAGGTGTCTCACACCCCTGAAGAAGATGGCATCCTGCCTCTTAAGATTTCTTTTGAATTTCATCCAAGGACACATATGCACGTTACTGCTCCTTCTGGGGGGACGAATCGCAGCCCCGCCTTCTACCCTCAGTGTCGACACCCCTGATCTGCAGGAAGTAGCCAGAAAGAGTCGGCGCCCATTTACAACTATCAGAAGGCGGGAATGTTAGGTCCTGTTGGGAGCCAGAGTGGAATCAAACTGTACCTTGACTTGCATCAGACGATGGCTATATTGTCTTATTGCTTTCTGGCCCTATTCTATGTAAATGACCTGAGAATTACCATATGAATGTAACACCTGGAGGTTCCCTGGGAGAGGAGGAGGGAAGAAAGGGGAGTGGAAAATAAACGCAGGAGTCTTGGCAGTCTTTGCCTGGACTGCGGACATCCCGGACCCGGTGTGTCTGTCTCTCTTCTTTTTCTTCCTAGTCCTTGTCCCCTATTTCAGGAACCCCAATCTGCGAACCCTGGTTTGCTGCCGGTTGGCCCTGGCATCTGGCGCCCGAACAGGGACCCTGAAAATCTGGGACGAAGGTGAAGGACCCCTCCCTGTGGTGAGTAACACATCGTAGGACTATTAAGAGAGTATAGTCAGGAGTAAAAATTATGGGTCAAGCTAATAGTCATGGGTTATTTCTACCGATCTTAACAGGCCTATTTGAAGCCCACGGAACGTGGGTGGAAGAAGGGGTGCTTCAGAGCTTCCTACAGTTTCTCAAGGAGGCATGCCCGAGGTCTATAGAGGAGGAATTCCAAAAAGCCTGGCAGCGGATAGGAAAAAGAATTCAAGATTATTATGATGTATATGGCCCCGAAAAGACCCCAGTAGAGGCTACTACTGTATGGAATTTAGTAAGTAAATACATAGATCCTCTACATGAAGATGCTGAACTTAATCTTGAATTAAGGGAACTTTATGAGTTAAAGGACCCTTCTGAAGAACCTGAGGCTGAGCCATATGCCGCAGCCCAAGAGAGTCTAAGTGAGATCTTGCAAAGGGAACAACAACCAGTAGATATTGAGTATCAGAATTCAGGTCTGAATACCAAGGAGGAAAGTTATGATGCGTCATTGGAGGGCCGGGTGGCTACGATAGAGAAGAAGTTAGAAGAAATGCTACATCTTCTATCGAAAATGGGGACAGAGCAGAGAGCCCCCCCAGAAGTAGGAAAGAAATATGACCCTCAGGCCACTATGGTGTCTGATTCTAAACCTTACCCCTCACACCCACCGCCTCCGGCTGCAGCCTTACAGCCTCAATCCCTTTCTCAACCTTTAGGCAAGCCTAAAGGCCCTAGCAACAAGTCCCTGTTCAGGCGCCAGATGCCGGGGCCAACCGGCAGCAAACCAGGGTTCGCAGATTGGGGTTCCTGAAATAGGGGACAAGGACTAGGAAGAAAAAGAAGAGAGACAGACACACCGGGTCCGGGATGTCCGCAGTCCAGGCAAAGACTGCCGAGACTGCCGCGTTTATTTTCCACTCCCCCTTCTTCCCTCCTCCTCTCACAGGGAACCTCCAGGTGTTACATTCATATGGTAATTCTCAGGTCATTTACATAGAATAGGGCCAGAAAGCAATAAGACAATATAGCCATCATCTGATGCAAGTCAAGGTACAGTTTGATTCCACTCTGGCTCCCAACAGGACTGAGCTACCAAGGAACTGGCTGGCTGTGATAATATTGGGCTTGAATGAACATGCTAAACCAGGGATGGAGAGACCCAGGACATAACAAGCCCACATGTGGGAGACATGAAAGAGTAGCATAGGCAGGGGAAGACATGATTTCAACAGTGGTGATCAGGACGATGCAGTCCATCCTGAGTTTCACAAACTCCAACATGTGGGAACCTATGAGCACAGCAACTGCTTTCTTTCAGCAAATCCCAGCAAAGAAATTACATAAATGTTTCTTCAATCAGTCTGTTCTATCAAGGCTAGATTTGTAAGTCCACGCCATACCAAAGAAGACCACATGTATGGTAATGCCAAGAAAGTGAAAACTATTCTCCAAGGCACACTGTGCCAGCAGTTCTTCTGGGAAAGCTGACTGAGTGTGAAACAAGGGCAGGGGGTAGAGACATCACTGGTATTTGTAAAGAGGAAAGACTCCTGATGGATGTGTAGCAGCAAGACTGGATTGTGGAAAATTCTACACTCTGTATAGGAACGGCCAGTCAACTCTGCTTTTCTTTCTTCTCATTGCAGATAAAAGGAAATAGATGGAGGCTTCTCATAGAGACTAAACTTCTAGAGAAATCTCTTTGGCTGAGACAGACAGAAAAAGTTATTTCATTTGAAGCATTCAGAGACTTGACTACACAGAATAACAAGGGCTATTTATGTATTTATTTATGTGTGTGTCTGTGTGTGTTGCTTACGTAGTTTGATATAAAATGCAAGATGATCTTTAAGAAGCTTCTCAGCTGGGCCACAGTGACTTATACTTGTAATCCTAGCTACTCAGGAGGCTGAAATCTGGAGACTAACAGTCCAAAGCCACCTTGAGAAAATAGCTTGGTGGGTAAAAAGCAGAACCAAATGACAAGCTTTGTATTTTGAAAGTTTCTGGAGAAGGGAGGTTAAAAAAGCCCTGCACGTTGCACTTGAGAATCAAGTTTACAATAACCATGGCACCACAAATCATTTCCAACTATAGTAGTAAAGGTGGCCTCTTTTACTCTAGGTGACCATAATTCTTACTGCAGAAATTATAATATCATTAATCAGAGACCTAAAATTTAAATGCCTGTTAGGGGAAAGAGGCAATAAAAATACATGGAACAGCCAGGCACTGGTGCCTCACATTTGTAATTCTAGCTACTTAGGAACTGAGAACTGAGGGGGGAGGTTCAAAGTCAGCCTGGGCAGTAAAATCTGTGAGATTCATCTCCAATTAACCATCAAAAAAAGCCAGAAGTGAAGCTGCGGCTCAAGTGGTAGAGTGTTAGCCTTGAGCACAAAAGCTCAGGGACAATGTCCAGACCTTGAGTTCAAGCCCTAAAAGTGGGAAAGTGTGTGTGTGTGTGTGCGTGTGTGTGTGTGTAACAGCTCCAGCTCCACAGGTGATACACTTGGAAATGGTAGAATCAAGTAAAGGGAGCAGCCTCTTCCAACTCCATGAGAGTCTAGCAATGCTATGAGCATTCTGATTTTTAAGATAGCTAGAAATCCCTATTTTCATATGAAATCTAATATTTAAATGTTCACAATAATTTTCTTACCATGGTAAGCATACTAGAATAGATCCAGAAACACTTGCAGCACCAGTCCACTTTGTGCCATCTGTCATGATGCCCTATCTGGACTAGTCCCATCCAGCAGCCCCAGGGGAGCAGGGACTGGGACATAACCAGGATACATGTGCAACTGCATCAAGACAAAAACTAAGCTATGCAGTTGCCTAACTCATCCCTGAAATCCAGATCAAGAGCAGAGAACCTTGTAGCCAGAGAGAGGGGGCCAGCAGGAGAGGAATCTAACCAGTGTGCAGGGAGGATCTAACCTTAGCTTGAAAATGAAACAGCAACCAACCTCTGCTTCTATTTGTGGCCAATTTGGTTCCCTCTACTCGTCAGTACTCTGACCTCCCTGTACTTGCCAACTCTACTCTAACATGTACAATACAAACTTCCCCAAAGTTTGGGCCTGGAAGACGTGGGCTTAAATACCACTAGATTTTGTGTGCCAGCCTCCTCTCATATCAAACCCCATCCTCTGTTATTTCCTTTTCTACTAGTATTGATACCAACAAAACCCATTTGACCATAAACTCTGGTTTCCATTAGGGAATCCTGCAAAAGACATGGCATTTGGGTTTTTCTTCCTGTAGTGCCATATGGTTAATGCTGGTTCTGATTTTTTTTAAGCATTATACTCTTGAGTTTTTGTATGTGTATTCATGTGAATACCAGTACTGACTTGAGCTCAATGCCTTGTGCTCAGCCTTAGTTTTCAGTCAGGGCTTGTGTTCTGCCACTCTAGCCACACCTCCACTTACTGCATTTTGCTGGTTAGTTGGGGGAAAAAAAGTCTTTCAGATTTCTCTATCTAAGCTAGCTTCAAATCTCAGTCTTTTAACCTCAATCTTCTGGCTATCTAGGATTGCAGGGATGAGAAACCAGCACCAGCACTCTTAACTTTTAACTTTTCTCCCCATTTCTAAGTGTTAATGACCCTTGAAACGGAGTATGAAAGCAAACAGAAGAGCTGAATTCTGATTGTAGAATGAAAGGGTGGGGCTAAGCAAGTTTTAGGACCTTATCTAGCTTTTAAAATGACTCTGATAATAACTGAGGTATTCCGGGTGACTTGATATTTAGCTATGGGTGAACTGGCCAAATCATATTTCTGCATGGGAAACTAGCCCATCCTAAGAGGCAGTCTCTTAAGGTACAGCCAAGAAGGGCAGCTGGTTCTTCTCTCTCCCGAAGCATGTCATGTATGTACAATTCCTAAAGAGACAAGACACATGTGATATAACACACAAAAGGTGCCAGGCATCTGCTTTGGGGCAAGTTTGGGTCTTGGTTTCATCCTATCAACCCCAGCATGTGAGGGGGCGGGCACATGCCCCATGGCTTGGACCCAGTAATGTTTAAAGAAAGGTCATGTTCCCAGGAATATACTATCTAGGTACTCTTACAAGAATAATCATGAGGTAAAAAATTCCACAGTAGATTTACATTAAATATTGGGTATTCTGAAAAACTTTAGATCATTAGCTATACTCATCCAAGAATAATAAGTCAGATAAATATTATTTCTCCATGTTGTACAGTTAAAAGCTCTTCCCAGCAGCCTGCTCACATTTGTGGAGAACACTTGTCTGCTCTGTAGCTTGAATCTGTCTTTACCTCTCAACAGAAAGCAACAGATTCCTAAGTCTTCACATTTAAAAAAATGAGAGCTGACAGAGGGCTAAATATGAGGACAAACTGAAAGGGTTCTAAGAGCAGATGTGGGCAAGTGCCTATGTCCTTTGGGTGCAGGACTATACATAGTTACCCCAAGTGGAACTCTTGAGGATAACTCTGTGGAGGGCAACATCTCCAGACACCTTGAACAAGCAACCTCTGTGCTGTTTGCACTGGACTTTTCTAAATGCTGTGTTCACCAGCATTGAGGCCAACCATGTCTCCTTTCTCAGAAACCCAGCTTGTTTAGAGTCCTATGTGGGTTCTCACAGCCTGGCCTGTCCCATACAGGGCTGAATCACCCGTGAACATCACTGTGCCCTGGAGCCCATTGGAATGAAAACTAGCTAACTCTTCTAAGCCAGCTTGTCCTGCCTCAGCTCTTCCTCCTGTCTGAAACCACAGTGCAGACACCTAACCATACTCTATACTCCTCTTGCCTTATGACAGATCCCTGAGCTTGTCCTGAGTGGCTTTGTTTTCCCTAGGGACTGTGAGTAACAAAACAGACTCTGTCTCTCTCTTTCTGTCTCTCTCCCGCTCTTCTCTTCTCCTCCCTCCCTCTCCTCCTCTTTGCATTTGCCTCCCCCACTACTCATCCAAGGTTTAAAACACTGTTGAGCAAAGGGGGGCAATTCTGGCTTATTCTTCATTACAAATGTCTTGTGGCTGCTGGCAGCTGATCACCACTTCAGAAAAAGCCTTCATGAGAAGTTTTTCAGAGTCACCGAGGAAATGACTCAACATGTGCACTTGTGATAGTTCCCTTATATAAAAACAAAAAGTCACACCCTCAGAAATCTGTCCTTTATGTGTGCCAGAAGGTACTTTTCCTGGCACAGGCTTTAGCCAGTTAGATCAAAGTGAGCTGATGAATGGGCAGAGAGCCTTAGTTCCTCTAAGTCTTCTAAGGTTCAGCAGACAGGAGGTGGGTACCCAAAGACCCCTCCCTCTGTGGAAAAGCAGGATGTTTTGGGGTGGTGGGAAGACTCGTTAGTTTTCCAGGGTAACACATGGAATGCCTCTGGTCACCAATAAATGGACACATTAATGGAAAGCAAAACAGCAATATCCAGCTGTGGAGGTAGCAATGAAAATAGAACCTCCTGCTTTCTTAGGAAGAGCTGTCTGCAATGCATATCTTCTTTCCTTGCTCCGACATTTTCTATAAGGACAGAGAAGCAACAGGTGGTTGTCAGAGCTCTGATACATCAGCATTTTGTTCTGGCAGCATATATCAGAACATCACAAAAGCTGAAGATTTAACAATCACTAAAGAGAATGAGCTCCCTATGTCAACACACCTTCTGTTGCTGGGAAGCACAAATCACTCCATTCTTCCATTTGGGATGTGATATAAGCCACTGAGCTTTGTGAATCTGGACAGTAATTTAATGGGCAGTATGAAGGCCAGTGATTATTTACAATTGCCCATTATACAACATTTTCTCTTCCTAACCTTTACATGGCTAGGACTGATAATACGTAGGCCCAAAGCTAGCTTTCTACACCTTGTTTCTTCTTCCATTAACTGAAACAGTCACTGTGCTTTCCTCTCTTGCAGCTATAAGTAGTTATGCAACCCACCTCTAATCCATGTGAGATCTGTGAGGTGGGCTATTGAGAAATTGATAAATGGGAGCTGCCCACCACTAAAAGAGCTATGCCCTAGACTGAGATAGATGAAGACATGCTTACGCTATTAAAATGCTCTAAGATGAGGTTCCAAGAAATAATGAAGCCCATGGATGGTTATAATATTACTGATATATTTTTCTCTATCAGGGATGGCATTTTTTGGTAAGGTTGAAATAATACGTATTTTATGTATGATCAGAAACATGTCAGTTTGGACTATTAATCATGAAACTTCTTTAGTATATTCCTAGTCAAGTAGTTCAATTTATCAATGTTCATATGATAAATGAGAAAAATAAACCAGTGGAAGTTCCCCTCTCTCTTTCTAGGCCTTTCCCCCCCTTTAGGAGTTAAACCAATACAAAAGAAATGAGGAGAATGGGAATCCAGGCCTAACTTGTCTCTTTGGACACAGAAAAAGCCACTTTTGGATGTAACACAACGGGACAAGGCTCTTCTATATTTGTGTACATGCCTAAGTATCATTTCCCTGTAAATGCTTACATAATATGAAGGATAAAAATCATTAAACCCATCAGTCAGACATCCCTCCTGACAACTCACGAGGCTCCATGAGAGCCCAAAATGAAAATAACACAAGGAGTTGACTTCCCTGCCTCAGACCAGTCCTGTGCCACCCCACTGGCATTTTTAATCAAAACAAATGACAACAATTAACACTGATTTGAAAATGGCATGACATGAGATCTAAGTTTTCTTTTCCTTTTCTTTTTTTTGTCTTTTGTTGCTTGGTTTTCCAGGAATACAGAAGAGGGAAGGAAGAGTCGGTTGCGATGTGCTGAATAACAATCCAGAATATAAGGAGCCATCTCAAGGCAAAACAAGACAGATGAAATGCCTGTCCCTGTTTGCCTCTTTCAACTCAAACCAGAGACATCTTATTAAATCACAAATCTCTTATATTTCCCTTCACCTAAGGAAAAAACAAGGAGGTAGGGGTGTTTTATATGAGCATCAACATGCAGTATGTAAGGTAACAACACAGAAACTGAGAACATGCATGGCAAATTCCTGATCCATCTTCACATATCCCAGTACCTGGACAGTCTCTCTTGCTGTGCTAAAGAAACATGACTTCATTAAGCAAAAGGCTCAGTTTCTACCTCTACATTTTCAACTAGAAAAACAAATAATATTGAATTGCACATACTCTCTCCTTCTGACAGCAATCATTTCTGCAGTTCTTATCTAATTTATGTGTAGGAGATACTGTTTTGCTCTTGTTTTGGCAGAATCAATTAATACAGGTGCACAAAAATCACCACCACTATGAAAAACCATTAGCTCTCTGAACTACAGCAGGAATTCATGCTTCACAATTTTTACATAAATGGCAAAGAATTGATGGCACTGAGAATTTTTCTTTTCCATGCAAGTTCCCAAACCTATTAAGTCAGGCCTGGGAGAAGGTGAAAGATGAACACTTAAGATGAAAAGCCTAGGCAATAATTCAAGGTGCGGAAAATATTTTCCTCCAATAAATAGATACGCTTCTTTGGTTTTGTCTGGCTTTGCGTTAAAACATGCATGCTACCTGAGCCCAATTAGGGCATTCCTGCCTCTTCAGATAACAGTGTAGGAATCTGAATTGTGTCTTTTACTAACCTAAAAGACATTCCAGGTAAAAGTGACTGAAATTAGCTGTCACTAGTTAATTCCTAGGAATCAAAAAAAAACTTTCCTGATGTTGCTGTCTTTCACCATCATGTGTCTTTTCCCAGACTCCAAGTCCTTCACAAGGGTCTTGATGTAAGTTCCATAAAAGAGGCCAGGCAGCAGCATGCCTGGTGTCACTTACCTCTCAGAATGTAGTTCTGATAGTTCTGATCAGCCTCAGCTCCCACCTTGATCAAACATGTCAAACCTTCAGCCACCACAAATTCATGCACCAAATCCTTGTCATCCTGGCAAGAAGGAAAGAAAAGAAAAATGGCTTCAAACACAGTCTCCATTTATCTTCCATCCAGGCATCACTATTCAAACTATATTGGAGCCTGTGAAGCCAGAATGGTCCCTAAGGATTATTCTGCTCTATTCAAATGAAGCATCTTAATTCTTGCCAGAGGAATTTTGCAGCTAGTCTATACATTGTCCTCTGCCAAGGACCAATTATTGCCTTCTGGGCAATCTAATAAAGATAAAGGAAATGAATTGCTTGCCTGTCAAAAATGCTTAGTGTTTTGGTTTTCATTCTTCAGAAATTACTAGACTCCAGGACCTCTGTAGGTCCCAAGAAACTGGACCATGTGGAACTTTACTGGGTGTGGGGGGGGGGGTGTGTGCGCGCGTGTGTGTTTGTGTGTTTCAGTTGTGGGACTTAAACTCTGGGCCTGGGTGCTGTCCCTGAGCTCTTCAGCTCAAGGCTCTCACTCTACTACATGGAGCTACAGCACCACTCCTGGTTTCCTGATAGTTAAGAGTCTTATAGACTTTTGTGCCTGGGATGGCTTTGAACTTCGATCCTCTGATCTCAGCCTCCTGAGTAGCTAGGATTACAGACATGAGCCACTGGTGCTCAGCATTTTGCTGAGTTCTTAACAACAGGAAACATTCAATTGTAGCTCAGACCATCAAGACAAGGACTCAAAGCTTCTTTCATGAACCAACAGAGCCAACAGATAATCCTAGGAATGGCAGTTACAAAAAGGCTTTTGAGTATTCTCTGGGGAGGTAAGAAGGCAATTTCTTCAACCTTCTTGCAGAGCACAAGATGAAGCAAGGCATAGTCCTAGCCTCCCTCCACTGGAGGAGCAGGACCCTCCTTCAAAAGGGCCATCTCCATCTAAGAGGACAGATCACAGGGAAGAAATTTAGTGGTCATCCAATCTAATGGTTCTCAAAGATATTTCCCTAAACTAGCCAACCAACCCACAGAGAGAGAGAGGGTGGGGGCAGGTGCCTCACCTGGAACTTGTTGACATATAAATTGCCTGGCTTTACCCTTGACTTAAACTGCAACTTGACTCAGAAAGCTGAGAAATCAAGTCTCTTGGTGCTATGAAAGTACATGCAGATGCTTCTCACCTCAACACCTTCACCCTAGGTTTGTCTGAGGAGCTTTAGAAAGTCTAGAAAGCAGGACCCTGTGCAGATGGATTTGATTGGAATTCCTGGGATAGGGCCCAGCCTCAGCTATTAGATTTCTTAGAAGTCCTAAGGGGCAGCTCTCAGTCAAGAACCTTACATCTGGTACTAGATTTTATCTTTACAGATAGAGTATATAAAACTCAAGAGTGTACACATGAATAAACACACACACACACACACACACACACACACACACACACACACACACACACGAGTTGGCCAGTTAGCCAAGACCACTTAAGTATGATGTCTGGCCAGCCCACAGACCCATCAGTTTCAAAGAACTTTAGAAGGCAGATTTTTCTACTACTTCCTCAGAGATGGGGAAATTTCCTAGGTTGGACAGTGCCTTGTCTTATGAACCTCTAAGAAAAGACTGGAACATCTATCTTCAGTTATAACAAGGCAAAAATAAGAAATCTTAGTGATGTGAAGAGTAGAAATTTTAATGGAATAATGAAAGGTTATTACAGTAGTAGTCAGCAACCGTGGTTCATTTCTTTTTAAAAAATGAACTGGCATAATTCTCCTGTCTCTACATGAAATCAGACCCTTTCAGTTATGGCATTTTTCAATTATATGGATTGGGGTCTTGAGTTAAATTGTGGGTAGACACAGCAAAGGGTCCCTGGAAAGAGACACAGCACTCCAGGGTCAGAGCTGGCGGGGGGGGGGGGGGAGGGGGAGTGATGACTGTGCCCCGAAAGTAATGAAAGACAGCTGTGTTAACTCAGACTTTGAGATAATCATGGCTGTGGAAGAAAGAGAAAATGGGACAATATTGTGAGTTTTTGGAAAATTACTTTACACTCATATGTGTATAAAGGAAATAAAAAAATAATTCTCTCTCCACCATATCCTTTTCCACCAGCATATGTGAAAAATGGACTTTTAGATGAGCTCATGTCTAGTCAGAAGGTTTTTTCCAAGCATGTAACGAATGTTTATTACTTTAACTAAAACTAGATTCACACATGACTTCACGTTGAAAAAGTGAGAACAAGCACTCAAGAAACTGCTCAAGCTAATCACTAATATTCATTTACCAGCAAATTGACTGTTGGCAAAGACACTCAGGAAAAAAAAAACTGGACAGGCAGACAGTGCTTATAAAGAATTCAGAACCGTAACTAAAATGTATGCACATATGTCAATAACGTACTTAGAAGCTCATGGATAAGAAATATGAAGAAAAAAATACCTTCCCAAATGGTGAGATCCTTCCCCAACTTTGAATACAGCTCCTAAAATATGTAGTCATTAACAATTTTTATAACATTGGTTTCGGGCTCAAATAAAATTAAAATGTTACAACTAAGTGGCAAGTGATTAGCACTTTATTAAATACATTTTAATAATATTGCCTATTAGCCTGTGATCACTTTTAAGATTTCTATTGGTTAGGGAATATTCAACTTAATCCACATGACCACTGACTGTTATTTAAGCCTTTAAAGCGTAGTTCCTAAAAGAACCTCCCTGAACAGAAAATACCAGGGAGAAGAGAGAAAGGTAGACCCATAGGTACGGAAGGTAACCAACTAAGCCTTAAACAGCTTGCTGCCTGTGCAAACTATCCCCAGTGCCACGCTGCTATGCTATTCTTGAGTCTTGCCTTAATGGTGTGTGTGGTCTTCCATTCTATAACCTCCAGGGAGCCAGTACCTTCTCCCTTAGCCACATAGTAACAACCATATTAGTAAATTAGTAGTAGAAATTATATCCTTGAGCTTATAAGGAAAACGCCCAAAGGTTAAAGACTGAAGGACAATGTAACACTAAGAACATTTATTTGTTTTAACTACTCCATTTAAAATACCTTAACCGTATACAAAAGATAATAAAACCGCTTAATGAACTATAGCTACCAATCAACTTCTGCCTGTTCTATATCATCTGTCATCCCCTTTCAGCCTGATCAATCTAAAGCAAATCCCAGTCACATCAATTAATCTGTATTATCCCCAAACCACAGAAACTATTCTTTTTTTGTACTGGGTCTTGAACTTAGGGCCTGGTCATTGTCACAATCTTTCATGTTCAAACCTAGCATCCTACCACTTAAGCCACAGCTCTATGTCAGGGGAGACCCAGAGGCAGGCACTAACAATTTCCAGACAGGAAAACAAAAAGCCTGAACCCAGGCAGGCCACTATGCCAGGACATTCCAGAGATGTGTGCCATGATGGAACAATCAGGAACTCTGCAAACCTGGGGCTGTGGGAGGAAGATGAGAGGATTTGTCTCCACATATGTTCAGAGAAAAGGGGATCTTGTCCTTGAAAGAGATGGTAATGTGATGGAATGGACCAAGGAACAAAGGCACAGAATGGAGAGATACGATGGATTTTTGTCCTGAATTTTTGCCAATTCCTAATCTAGCTAAGAACTATCACTGATATATTAATACAAATAAGCCAGAAACTGAAAGAGAAATTGCAGGTACCCTCAAGTGCAAACTCACAAGAGAAAGAAATAGAGAATCCAGAAGAACATGCTCTATGCAAAGGTCACTTTCACCAACCCTCTTATCGCCTGGTGATTGCCTTAGGGCCTGTCTGCACATCTGTCCAGTCTCTGTCTGCACATCTCTCTGCATGTCTCCAATAGGCTTGTCACTTTCTCATGGTAGGGATGGGGAAAAGGCTTAGGAGAGAGAGATACACAGAACCAGGGGAGAAGACTCGCATGTGTAGATGACGAGACACAGCCACAACAGCAGAATGCACAAAATACCTTGTGCTAAATTCACACAATGTAATACTCCATCAGTCATGCCTGCATTCCAGTCCCCATAAATAAGATTTAGTCAGTTGCATGGAGCCTAATAGCATATGTATGAAGATAACACCAAAGATTATCTCCTGCTGATGTCGAATATTTTCCATTAGGATGAGAAGAACACCAAATTCAACAATCAGAAGGTGTTCTGAGAAGTAAGTTGATTGATACTGGGAAATATAACAAAGGATTTCAATTACAAACACAATCAGCTCTTCTTTTTAAATGGTCAAAGCGGGATGGCTCCCATCTGTAATCCTAGCTACTCAGGAGGCTGAGATCTGAGGATCATGGTTCAAAGTCAGCCCAGACACTAAAGTCTGTGAGACTCTTACCTCCAATTTACCATCAGAAAACTGGAAGTGGGGCTGTGGCTCAAGTGGCAGAGTGATAACCTTGAATAGAAGAGCTCAGGGACAGCACCCAGGCCCAGATTTCAAGCCCCACAACAGACAAAAAAAAGGTAGAAGTAAATATCAGAGAATATTTGATTCAACAGTTGTCTTTCTTTTCTGTCAAAAAAGAGGTGTTAGGTAAAAATATTCTCTTTAGAGATTCTCACCTAATTCATAATTGAATTCAAAGAGACTTTCCTTTCTGTATTAACACCAGGTAAGCTGCAACAGTAAGTGTAATTGAATAATAAAGCAAAAATACAAATGAAGAGTATGTTTCCTTTGTCCTTTTTACCTGAAATATCTGCTTCAAGGAGAAAAGGGCCCTTCTTAAATCTCGTCCACTGGAGTTATATAGTTTTTCTGAAATAAAGAATGAAACAATCGGTTTAATTACTTAACCCAATTGTACAAACACAAAAACAGAACTCATATAACCAAGGTGACATAAAACATTTCCAATCCATTAGGACACAGACCCTCTACCCCACTTACAACAATGGCAAGAACCACGTCTCTTCCATAACAGGTGGCTAGGAGAGGCGGCATGAAATTTGTGGAGACACTCTTGTCCAGATTCTCACCTGCTTGTTAGCCTCTTCCTCACCACATCTCTAGCTACATACCATCTTCCAGTTTACATCTTCCAGTTTACAGAAGTCATTTGTTGGCCAGCTATACCCAGAAAATCAACTCAGATAAGCAGAAGTCTCATTCCTGGCTTATAGCCCTGTCAGCATCACACTTTTGGCTCAGAAATCTGTTTCCCTCCTTTCCCTGGGTCTACTGATTGCTTCAAGCATTCCTAGGAACCCCATTGGCCAGGCAGCACAAGACACCCAGGGCAATACAGTGGGTGTGCAGACCAGCAACCTACTCTGGTTATGCAATGGTCCTCCAGGAAGGAAGCCAGCCTTACCTTTGCCTGGGCCCGAGTACTCACTCATGTGACAGAATGATCCTGGCCCAAAACAAGGCAAGAGGAGCTGCCAGACTCAAGAGTTCTTTGCACTGACTTGTATTATCTCACGGTTCCGTGGGTCACATTTCACATGTATTAACTAGGCTAGACTTACCAGGAGATGACCCATCCTCCAAAAAAGACAGAGTAGTATGCCACAAGGACTAGTTAGCCAATAGGGGTGAAGTAAGGCGCTGATGACACATAGGAGAGAGGGAGAGTCTTGTCTCCCTAGTGTCTTCAGGTACCTGGGAATATGGATCCAGCTCAACCTCCCAAGGTAAATCAAGTATACTGTTATAAAGCAATAATGCTTGTGTGTAACCTTCTTGGTAGGTATGCCCAGACTGGCTTCAAACTTCAATCCTCCCAAAAGTTTATCTCCCCCTTCTCCCGACCCCCAGTTGGCAGGATTACATATGTAAACCACCAGCACCTGGCTTTAGTTGCTTATGGCTGAAATTTAATTAGCTGACTTGAAACAATTTTACTTTTTGCTTTTAAAACTAAGTATTGAATGCTTTCAATTTCTAAGCACTGCTTTAGCTATTTCCTGAAAATTTTTGGTATGTGTTTGTTTTCATTCTAAATTCACTAATGTTGGATGTTTCATTAAATTCATACAGGATAACAATCCTGAGATGTTTTGTGACCTGGGTCTTATTAGAGAAATATTGCCAAACTAGTAAATATTTGGAATTTTCTAGATATCTTTCTGTTAATAATTTCTAGTTAAGTTTATAGACCGGATATATACTTGAAGATATCAGTTTTTTGCATCTGTGAAGGCTAATTTCCTAATCTGAAGGTGGCGTTTCTTGATGAATACTTGATGTGCATTTGAAAAGAGTATGTGTTCTGCCATTATTGTGTGAGTGGACTATCTCTTAACTATCCACTAGGTAGAGTTGATAAGGCCATACATGTTTACTTCTGGGATAGACTAATGAGAAAGGGCGTTGAAGTCTCCAACTAGTAGAGTTGTATCTGTTTCTGTGACAAATGCTTCCAAGTTCTGTTATTACATACACTCTCTTGGGGCTAACTGGTAAGAATACTTCATTTTCATACACAAGGATACCCTGTGCTACAGTGCTTCATTCCTGTCATTTCTTTAATCATCACTGTAACAAATGTCAGGCATTGGTCCCTCTATCACATGAGAGCAACCCTGAAACATGTCCACGATAGTTGAAATAAAAAGAAGCAAATATTCATGTAAAGGAATATTACACTAGAGCTTTAGGCTTTGGAAAGACAATGGGATAAGATGTCACTTCTTTCTGAAGAGGCAGTACCACAGGGTAGAATGAAATCACGACATTTTAATTCAAATCCAGCTTGTCTTCTATTTATACAACACAGCCATACAAAAGGCTTCCTTCTCAGCCTGACTTGTTCTGTTCTTGACATTTACAGGTGATAATTGAAAACCTAGAGGATTAGGAAAGACCAGATATCAAAGATGTTGTAAATGACATTGAATTTGGCCTTTCCAAGAGGCAAAATTTCTGCTGGTAGAAGAGTATCTGGCAGACATCACCTACGGTAACAGTGGAGAGTCTTCTGATATGCCTCAAGAGAGGCCTGTAGGCAAAAGGAGAGGCATTCCTTCCTATATCCTATATCTTGGTTTTTTTTTTTTTGCTAGCACGTCTAGCTGTTAAAGATTACTGAAAGTGTGGTCTGGTGGGTTATCTGAGTGCCAGAAATGCAGCATTCCATTTGTATCAAGTCTTCACTATGCAGCAAGTCAAAATTACCATGGCTGCATAGGCCTTCCTTGTAACTTACACTAGAGTGTGGAGGGCTTGTCTAAGAACAATCATCTAGCCTACCTCCCATGGGTATGCTGGTTGTTACTTCTGGGTCCGTTTCCTATTGGGTGCCAATTATTGCCTATCGACACAGATTTAGGCATGATTCTCACATGATGTGTTCAAGTCTTCTTGAACATAGGATGACTGGCAGAATTGGCATTCCCCTGCTCTGGCCCTCTGCAGACTGCTCTGTGTCACTTGTATCTGTGGGTCCACATGCACATAGGACTTCAGTCTGTGATTCATGCAGCTAACTCTGTTCCCCCACCTCTCTACTACCTAACTCACCATACAGATGTCCTGTGAGCCCGAGTGCCAAGGAAGTGAATTCCACGTGTGCCACTGCCTGAAAACCAGGCAATGCAAAAGACAGGAGACTCCTCATGTGATGCAGGAAAACGAGCCTGAAGTCAACTGAGAGCCCACACTAGACCAGCAAGAAGACAGTGATAGGCTCCAGCTATCTGTAAACCTCTATCTCCTTTCTGAGCCCCCCTCCCAAAGCTTTTCCTTTCTCCTTTCAGCTACCTCAGTTTTGTCGAAGCCAATAAGGGTAGCATAGCCCCAAGCAGCACAGAGCATAAGGAGATCCTGCCACCTCCAGCTCAGTGGGAGTGCTCTTGCTTTTGAAAGTGATCTGTGGTCCTCTAATACAAGTAATTAGTCTTATACTTTAAGCTGTCTCCATGCCAGGAAAACAAAGCTGCACAGCAACCAAGAATGGTAGGTGGGTCCCTTCTTCATGACTATGAAGAAATCCTAACAGGAAGATTCAAAATATAAGTACAAGGTTGGGACCAGGCTGAGTTTACAACTGAACAGCCCTAAGTATTATAAGCAGCTCATAAGCATCAAGGCTGTAAGAGACAATGCCTCTTCTAGCAACTGCAGGGGGGACATGACTTATATAGTCCTATTGTCAGACAGGCACAGCCCACTGCTAAGGAAGGAATGACTGCATGAATGTATTCGCTCAAACAGATCTGCTGAGTGCAGTTAGCTCTGTGGCATTAACCTTTGAGGAAAGGGCAAGTAGCATCCACCTGCTATGGGGCCTGGCAGGTGTAATGGGAACTCTTCTGCTCAGGTCTGAACCAGCACCCTCATCCTGCCTTTTAAAGCAAACTATGGGGGAGTCAGGAGTTTAGCCTAGTGGAGCGTGCTTGCCTAGTGTGCACAAAAGACCCAGGTTCCATTCCTCGGTACCACATACCTAGAAAAAAAAAAGTGAGCTAGACCCCTTACATAGACACAATCACTGCGTTACACTCTAACTTATAACTAGCAGAGGGCAAGAATTAAAGTATACTTTAAAGATACTGCCCCTTTTTTGTCAAATAACCCTGCATTGCCCATAAACATTAGTTCTGAAAAGCACAGTCAAAGGAGTCCTGGACCTTTTGCTCAGTGAAGAGTGAAAGGAAGACAACATGGAGGAAGAAAGAGCGTATCATTCTTTTCAAGAGCCAGTGGCGGGGGGAAAGAATTAGAACCGATTTTCACCAGTGAGAGAATGTGGAAGGCAGGACCCATGTCAGCATTGCCGAGGAACTGGAGAGTGAAAGATGAATCTTGAACAATACCCTGTGGGTCCATAAAGACACTGCCTTTAAACACACTAATTCCAGCACACCTTCTGCTCACACACGTCAAGCTCTGTGAGAGAACCTGGATGGAGACCTAGGAGTCTCTGCTCACTGAGATACTGCCTTTTCTGCTTCCTATCTCCCTTTGAGAGGAGATTTATTCATAGACAAAATGACCATACCAACATCAAAAATGCTGTTTGTACCAGATCCAGAGAATAAAAGCATTATGATTTTTCAGGTGCAGACCCAAGAAATAAGCTCATCATCCACTAGGCGTTGAGCCACATGAGGTGACAAATGTTCTCCAGACACCAGGCAGAGAGAGATGGTAAAAATGGACTCCATAAAATGTGACCAAAGGCAGCTGGCAGAAAGTCAGTGGGTGAGACTCCCAGAAACAAAGAAAGCACTCAGCCTAAGTTCCTATCCACGCTGGACCAATCCTTAGGCTCCCATTCTGGTTGTCTGTCCATCTTATGTCCATCAGACAGGCCACATGAGCCATGGGTACCTAGCAGTTAAGACCATTTCAATCTGCAGTCAAGGTGCATGATTACATGCTAATATTTTATCTCTTTGTTTTCTTTTAATTTCCTGTGGTATTAAGTTTGAACTCATTGCCTCCCGTTTGCTAGGTAGAAACTTTACCATTTGAGTTCTGTCCCCCATCCCTTTCTTCTGTAGTTATTTTCTACAGAGAGGTTAACATTTTTGCTAGGGTCAACATGGACCACAGTGATTCTATTTCCATCTCCTACATGCCTAGGATGACAGGTGCATGCCACCACATCCAGATTTTTTGTTGTTTAGATGAAGGTCTCACTCTGGTCCTCCACCACCACCCAACAGCTAAGAATAAAGACATGAGCCACAGCACCAGGCTTACGCTGATATTTCTAAGGAAAGCAAGGCAGCATAGTGGAAAATAGGTTTTGATTAAAGAAAAAAAAAGTCTGTTATTTCTCATCTCTTTTGTTGACCCTTGGTTATTTCATATTGCTACAGTATCTTACCTTATTATATATATATATATATATGTTTATTTGTTTATTTGAAATAGGATAGGGAAGGGAGAAAAACAAGATGAAGGGAGGGGTTGGGGAAGGGAAATGAGGACAGAAACACGAAAAGGGGTAGCAATGATCCTTAAAGTAATGCACTTTCTATCTGGTGAATATAATGTAACCCTTCTATTAATTACAATAAAAATATTTTAAAAAAATTAAAAAGTTGAGTGTTATGACTTTGGAAATCATTTTTATAGTGTGTTTTGAAGCTTTTCTAAATAACACACAAGTTGTAAAAGAATATAAAATGTTAGTGCAAATTCAGGTAACACAGGTGTTTAGAAACTTCTGCAGGGAACTCTTAGGACTATGGAGTAACAATCTCTGATCTAAGCAATGTCTTCATTTTGCTGAAGAAACTAAGGAGGAGCAGAGTGGTGTCAAAGTCACTGGTCTCACACCTGAGACTGGAGGCCCAGAAGCAGGAACAAGTAACTGAAAATGGCTACTGGAGAAGGAATCTGCCCCACGCTCTCTTTGTGCAGTAAAAGGTAAACCCCAGAGTTACTGAAAGCTTCTTTGCATCCTAATTGTGACGATTCTGTCACTGTACAAATTCAAATAAAGAAGGCCACACCTAAAAAGTGCTGAGAAGTCTGAGTCGCCATCCCTCTGTGTATACCTACAGTGATGATGCTCAGTACTTCTGAGTGGCTGAGAGACAGAGCTCGACAGCCCGAGGATAAAGAGGCTAAACAGGAATGATCCGACCAGAAACTGGCCTATGAAGCCCTCATTTCCCCCCAGACTCCCTTGATTACAGTCACACCTCAAATACTTATCAGTAACATGATCCTTAAATTAACCCTGTATTGTCTACAAGTCACAACTCTGCTGAGCACTAGGCTACAAATGTACATGAGATGGATCTCAGTCATCAAACAAGCTTATAGCCTAGTGGAGGAGACAGACATGCCCCTAAATTACATCGATGTCACATGAGAGAATGATGGCAGCACTCAGGGGTCCCACAGGAAGGAGTGGCAAAGCCCAAGATCCTGAGTCTGGAGAGTGGAGAGTCAAATGAGGTGACCCTGAAACAAAATCAACCAGTGAGAAGTACATGTAGGAGGGGAACCCCAGGAAGAGAAAAGAGCCAAGTATCCAGCCACACATCAAAAGCCATGTGGTCAGGGAGGACAACGGTTTGGATGTGACCAGAACCTGGGCAAGTTCACTTGGGGGAGATTGGCCCAGATCTATGGAGAGATGTGGGGAAGGTCTGTGCAGAGAGAGCCCTGTGGGACCATGTCATGGGATTCCAATGTGGTATGTTATAGGCATTCACACGGGACTGTGTAGGAATGTAGCAGAGAAGTAATTGAATGAGACAGGGTCTTATCAAGTTCACTGCCTGCATGACTGACCAAAGCAGATGAATCAGAACAGGGAGGAGGTAGGCGTTGGAAACCAGAGGCCTTTGAAATGAGATACTAAAAGAATGCAGACCGCTGCCCTGACACAGCCTTTATCCTTAGACAGCTAAGACTGGAGACTGAGGCAGAAGCAGCCCCCATCTACTATCCTCCTACACTGGCCTGAAACCATTTCTCTCTACTTCCTCCACATTGTTCCTCCCTATCCCCAATGCTCCCCTGGTGGATTCTTAGTGTTTTCTTACATCAGCATGCTAGGCTGGAATTGAGTATGAATGGTGAGGTGGTCTAGTATTCCATTGTTGCTTTCAACCCTACAAATGAGGCATTGCCACTCATTGTAATACAGTTCGTGTTGCTTTAAATATCCTTAACCATTTACTTGAAGTTCTATCCCTTGAAAGAAATTATCACCTTCTTGATGTCAGAGCCTGTGAATAATTTATCTCTCAGTCCCAAATTAATACCCCAATAAATAAATCATTAAATGACAAAGTAGACTATGACTGCTGGAAAGAACAAAGGAGGACCACATATCATAAAGGCCTCAACATCTTGTTGGGGTCACAGCTTTACCAGCAAGCCTCAGCACTCTCTAGAGTCTTACCTTCTGTGAATGAGCTCAAGTCCCCAAAGACACAGCTTCACTCTCTAACATCCCTTTGGCTATATGATCAAAGGAGAACACATGAAAACCACAGTGACACTCCTGACTGCCAGACTTGAACGCAATCCAACATCTCCTCAGAATGTGAATGGGTAAACAAACTGCACTAAAGCTACAGAATAGAGGGTTTATTAATGAAGCAATGAGTTACCACTGGCATGGTGGAAGCTCTTGCCTGTCATCCTAGCTACTTGGAAGGAAAAAATCAGCATAATCATGATTCCAGGGCAAAAACTTAGTGAGATACTATGTCAGTCAATAAACTGGTATGGTGGTCCACACCTGCCATCCTGCGAGGCAGGAAAACCACAACCCCCAGGTCCATGTAGGAAAAAACTGTGAAACCCTATCTAAAGAGTAACTACCAAGGGCTAGGAGTTTGGCCTAGTGGTAGAGTGCTTGCCTAGCATTCATGAAGACCTGGGTTCGATTCCTTGGTACCACAAATGTAGAAAAAAAGCCGGAAGTGGTGCTGAGGCCCAAGTGGTAGAGCTCTAGCCTTGAGAAAGTCCAAGAACAGTGCTCAGGCCCTGAGCTCAAGCCCAGGACTGGCAGAAACAAATAAACAAAAAAGAATAACTACCAAAAAGGATAGGGTTATGACTCAAGTGACAGAGCACCTGCCCAATAAACACAAGGTCCTGAGTTCAAATCCTCATATCACTGAACGCTCCCCACACACACATGCACAAACACAAAAAGGTGAGGGTTATCAAACCACAAAAACACCATTTCCCAGTCAAAGAAGTCAGTCTGAATGAAAAGGCTGCAGTCTTTGGGGAAAGATCCAAGAATATGTCTGTTCTGAAATGACAAAGCTCTGGGGAGAATAAAAGGATCTGTGGTTGCCTGGGGCATGGGAAGGGGAGCAGGATGAACATATGGAGTATGAGGTTTTTATACCAGTAAAACTATGACTGTGTGTACTGTCACAGTGGACTCATGTACCATGAATGTATGAGGACCTACAGAATATACAACATTAAGAATGAATCTAATATCACCCAGGACCTTCATTAATTATGCTTATGTATTCATTCACTAATTGTAACAAATGTACTCCATCTGTACAAGATATGAATGGCAGGGGAAACAGGAGAATCTAAGCAGTGTAGGCAAATTTCTATATTCCACTTTTTTTCCACATAAAGCAAAATCTGCTCTTCAGTCCCCATAGTCTATTTTTTAATTCCCAATGCAAATCCCAATTTAAGGCTTCAATCCCAATACCTAAGGCTCTCTGTGTAACACATGGTCAGATCTAGCCTGGACCCGAACTAGGGAGGAAGCCACCTCCCAGTTCCTGTTGGAGTCTCTGCTTGGATGACAAGGTCACCTGAACCCAGCCCCAGTGGGACCCAAGGCTTGTCTATCCAAAGCACAATCATGCCCTGCCCGTACTCAATGGCTCTTTACAAGGAAAATGTTCACTCTCCATGCCCTAGATGCTTTGAGGAGAAATGGATATCTATCTAGTCACTGGAGAGAAAACAAGGACCATTAGTTGGGGTCAAGGGAACAATCTGACATCAATCATGTCACCCAGCAGAACTGGCAAAACTCAGAATACCACCTGCCCCACTGCTTGGCCTAGGCTCTTCCACTGAGTGGCTTTCAAAGGGGGAAAGGCCAACCGCCCATGACAAGCATTGTAGACACAAACAAAACCCAATACAAGAAAAGACTGGATTCCTAAACAACTGTTCTCAACAACTGCTCTAAGTTTATTCACTAGCCTAAGGGGTGGGGAAAGAGGATTCACAGTAAGAAAAACATATCAGATTTCCAAGCTTAAGTGCAACAAACTTTAAATAGCAGTTTTTGTCTTACAAGTTCACACCTCCATGCAGGTTTAGAAACCCAAAAGGACAAGCTATATACACATACCCTCCCTGATCTTGGAATATTTTCCCAGACTGTGGGCTGAGCCCAGGGTGGTATATGACATGGTGAGCTACTGTGCTAAGAACAAGATATGATGGCACCCATGTCTCACCCCCAGTGCACTAACAGCAAGGTTGAGTCCAATGCATGAGACATGGCCAAGGCTCAGCACGTGAGGATTCAGCTCTGAATTGCTGGTGAACTTTTACTAGAGGTAAGAGGGAAAAAGAGCCAAAAGAAAGAAGGTTCAGGAAGCTAGGTGCAGGTGGCTTAAACCTCTAGCTATTCAGAAGGGTGAGGTCAGAGGATCATTATTCAAAACGAACTCAGGCAGGCAAATCTACAAGACTCTTGTCTCCAACTGACCAGGAAAATCCCAGAAGCTGAGATGTGGATAAAGTGGTGGAACTTCAGCTTTAAGAAGAAAAAAAAAAGGTCAGGCAGGAGAACAGGCACTGAATTCAAGGCCCTAGTACAAGCACAGAAAATAGAAGTAGAAGAAGCTTCTGAGAAATCATTATTGCTGAACCTAATGCATTTCCTAAAGAAATCAGACATTGGCATCCACTGAATGACAAAATTACAAAAAACCCGCATGTATAGATAGGGCCTGATAACCTTGAGCTATGTGTTCTTGGTGGATTGAGGGGGAAGCAGCCTTGCATCTCATTCTCAGGACAACAGAGGGCCTCCTCCACACTCTGGATGTTCTGGTTTCAATCACACTGAATGGTCATTGCCATTCTGGGAGGGGTGGAAGTGCTGCTGCTCAGGTCCAGTGGGCCCAGGGTGTCACCTCAGCACTGCCCACTCATATGCTTTTAGCCATCTTAATCTCTCTGGGCTTCATGTTTTTCATTTGCAAAAGAGGAGGCTGGCATGTTATACTCTCAGAAGGCTACCAACTTTAAAAAAAAAAAAAAAACACTTGAACACCAGATTGAGCACCTGTAGCTCCTCAAGGCCCATCCTCTTCTGATGAGGGAAGGGGAGAGGGAAAGGGTACAACCACTTTGGTTTGAGAGTCTGAGAATTTCCTATAATTGACGCCTACTCTCGTGCCTACCAATTCCACTTTGAGGGCTTTCCATAAGGAAAATGAAAAGTACTTACACATCCTGAGAAACAATCCAATCAATGCCCACGGGGTAAGCATATGAACAGAGTAAGTGTGGTCAACTCAGTTCTGATCAGCAAACACAGGCTATGAATGCATGCAACATCCCTGGCTAGATTTCAACATTATGCTGAATGAAAAGAAGCCAGATACATAATTCCCTGTGTATGAAGTTTTGGAAAAGATATATCAGATCTATGGAGATAGAAAACATAGCAGTACTTGCCTAGACTGGTGGTAGGGAGGGAGGATTATGGGAAAGATGCATGAAGGAATTTTCAGGAAATATCTTTGATTTTCCTTGCTGTTCTCCTAAGTCATCACTCACAAAGGGAGACATTTAAGATGTGTCTCTCATTGCATGGAAATTATTTCTCAATAAAGTTTTAACTGGGGAAAGGAAGAAGATTGATCCTGGAGAGTTTGAAATTCAGTTTGAGCTCTAACTCTTCAGAGACTCATTTCCCTTAAGTAACTGTTTCCTTTCTAGATAACAACAGCCATAATAACACGTTATGAAAACTTGCAAATGGGTCGCTAGAAAACATCCCACAGATATAAAGCAATGCATCAATTATGAAACTATGAAATCAAGGAAGTGTAGATAAGGGGAACTGGTGATCCAGAAATTGAACTACGCAGATTCCTTTGTGCTAGGGTTGGGAGAGGAGAAGCCCTGTGTTTACTTGGGTGGTGGTGTCTTCACCCACTCCATCACCTAGAGAGTGGGGAGGGGTGCTGCAGTTGCCAGCCATGACAGCAGTCACAGACAAGCTTTTGGAATACAGGGAGATGTTTTCCTCAGAGGTGCTAGATATGCAAAGCTGTATGGGATAGACTTGAAGAGCTTGATTCACCAAGAGACCCTCAGCTAGAGAACCTCAGGGTAACTTCTAGGAACAGCAGACCTCCAGGCATGCTGGGGAAGTAAGTCTATGAGTCAGGTAGATGAAAACAGGTTCAGCTTTCAAGGTTCAGAGGAACAGAGAGAACATACCAGTCTGGCACATCTGGAGAGCCTCTACCATTCTGTGACCGGCAGCGTCATTCCTGTGGTCTGGATTGGTAGCTAGCTCCCTCCTAAAATTGTTACCTATCTACCCTGCTAAGAGGTAAGACTGGCTATGCAGTATCCCTGGGGATACTACCATTTGTGCTGAGTTTCAGGTTCATGGAGTACAACTAGTGTCTTCCCACACTATGTAAGCCATTTGTCACCACACAGCATTCGCACAGGGCTCTCCTCACTGTCCTTCAGCCCTGCTATGTAGCCAAGCTGACTCTGACTTCCTTTTCCTCAGGGTCTGGGCCCTGGAACACATCAAGGTCTGTTCCATCCCAGTCAGGTCAAAGGGAAACTACTGGGGAAGCCCTTGGATTTTCAAGGAAGGGTAGGGAACTGGGAGCAGCTGTGTACTAAGACTGATGCTTCTGATTAGCTACTAGAGTTGCCTGCATTCCAAACCTCCCTCCTTCCCTCCCATTCCATCTTTCCCTCTTCTTCCCTCCCTCTCTCTTCTTCAGCTCCCTCTCTCTTCCTCTCCCCAACCCCCACCCTCTCCCTTATTGTTTCTCTGTTCTTCTCCTTTCCTCCTTTCTTCTTTACTTCCTTTTCCTTCTCGGTATGTTCACCATCGGTTCACAGTGGAGTCTGAGGCAAGTGGGCCTCAGAAAGAAAGAATAACAATCACAAACCACTAATAGAAATCAAGTTCATCCATGTGACAAGGGCTCACTTGCAATATTACAACACAATCCCCAAGTCATCATGAGTAGGGCAGGCCCATCATTAGGTCAATGATTTCAGGCTGTGAAAGAGACTCCTTTCACAGGTACAATCTGTGCAGGTTGCAGCAGGTGCAACCTGGGTACATGGATGTGAAAAGAAAAAGACACATCTGTCATCCCAAATACCCCAGAGGCATAGATTGGAGAGATCATGATTTAGGGCTTAGGTAAAAAAGTATCAAGACCCTATTACAATAAAAAAAAAGCTAGGTAAAGTGATTATGGCTGTCATCCTTAGCAACATGTGAAGTTTCAGTAGGAGGGTTATGTTCTAAGCCAGATCCTACCTGAAAAGATAAGTCAAACAAAAATGTCTGTGAGTGTGAATCAAGTGGTAGAGTGCTTACAGGCCTCACCAACTACATCCCCCATGTCTCCCAATGATAACGTGCCTGCTGCTCTACAATCAAGTGCTAACAGGGTACCAGGATGTGACCACGCCCTCCAGGTGAACCACTGACTTGGTGGCGACTCAGGCAAAACCGTGAGAAGCCTAGCTAGTACTTGCAGCTCCAGGACTAGAATAGGAAGCTGAGAGCCAGGGTGGAGGGTAAGGGGACTTTCACTTTCTCTTCCTCCCCACATACGGGAGCCACAAGCATGGAAAATGTCCTCAGTAATCTTTGTGGTCCGACAGCAGGGCCCCAACTGTCACCACACCCCCAGGGGACTGGAGCTTTTTCCTGTGTCTCCACATGGCCTCAGGAAAAGAGATGAATACCCGTCATTATAGCCCACTTAGCAGCTACCTCAAACACAACTGCACAGAAAGGTGCCATTAGGACCAAACCATGCACCCAAACCCTTGTTCTGCCTTGCAAAAAAGCAGAGTTTTGTTTTCCCTACTCTGAAAATTATGAGGGGCGCTATGTTTACTATTCTCATCAAGACCTCAGACAACTACATTTTCTTTTATCAGTCTCTATCTGTTTGTAGAGGATATTTAAGCACTGTTAATCATGAGTTACCATCTCCATCTTTTTTTGGTCAGTTGTGAGGCTTGAACTCAGGGCCTGGGTGCTGTCCCCAAGTCCTTTTACTCAAGGCTAGTCTTCTACCACTTTTGAGTCATAGCCCCACTTCTGGTTTTTGAGAGGTTATTTGGAGAGAACAGTCTCACCAGGACTTGTCTGTCCAGGCTGCCTTCTAACTGTGGTTCTCAGATCTGAGTTTCCTGAGTAGCTAGGATTACAGGCATGAGCCATCAATGCCTGCCTACCATCTCCATCTTTATCTTCAGAGCAACATCTCCTTGGCCAATCTGACCCTTGGCATGTGAGAACATAGGAAGGATTCAGCCAATTTCCAATCCTATCATCAAAAATCAAGATTATGCATTTTCTGTGACACATGTTAAAAGAATGGGACAAGTGAACAGGAAAAGGTTTTGAAAAGTCTTTCTGGGCAAGCTGTCTCAACCTTGTAATCCTAGCTACTACAGAGATGGAGATTTGGAGAGCTGTAGTTCAAAGCCAGACCAGGCAGAAAAAGTTCACAAAACTCTTTTGCAATCAGTGGCTGGATGAGTTATTCCAACAATCTGGGGAAGGCTGAAGTCCAGACCTGAAGAGCATAAATTAAAACCTATCCCCCAAATAACCAACTCAAAAGGAGCTGGTTGACTAGCTCAAATGATATAGCAACTGCCTTTCAAGAACGTACTTTTGCATTCAAACCCCACTACTCTCCTCATGAAAGAAAGAAAGAAAGAAAGAAAGAAAGAAAGAAAGAAAGAAAGAAAGAAAGAAAGAAAGAGGGGAAGGGAAGGAAGGGAGGGAGAGGGTGGGAAGAACAGGGAAAAAGGGAAGAAGAGAAATCAGTTTCATTCAAAAGGGATTTGAAAAGCTGCACTTTGCCTCTGAAAGAGTTCTCACAGCTAAAACATCTACCCTGGGATCATAAGATGTCATGCATTTTAAATAGATACGTGTGTGTTACCTTTAATCTTCTTACTCAAGGAACTTATCAGGTACAGATTTTGACTGAGTAGGTCTGGGTAGGATCTAAGGTTTGGGATTCCTAACAAACTCATAAATAGCACCACCATGGCTGGTGGGTGGTCTGAGGACAAGCGTTTGGTTAATACCTACAGTGATGTGGGAGAGGCCCATCTACCAGGGTTTCCCATCAGAATCATAAGTCTATTCTAGGATGGCTCCCCAAAGTGATTCTGATTCAACTGACTACATCTGCTCACTGGAGCTCATTCTCCAGTACAGTAATGGCACATTTAACACTCAAGTCATGGCATGGACGGACAGATTATGCAAGCACCTTGCTTTACCACAAATAATCTCCAAGCCAGCTCTGCAACTGAAATACGAGAGTAATACAAAATTTACTCCATTCACAGAGAAGCATTTGCCAATAGGCTTTCATAGCACATACTATGATATTTTTTTCACCTAGGATTAAAACCTAGAAGGTTGATGTAGTGTGAATTCCTCCAATGCACACATGCTCATCACACTTAACAGATCAATCCACCACAAAACACAAAAGATGGTAGGCTTTGTAGGATTATGCATCAGGCACAATCTTCCCTCCCCCCATCGCTCTTCCCTTCCTCAGGTCAAAGATTTCAGTTAGCAGTGTCAACCCAGAGCTGAGTGAAATTGTGGCTGTGAGCTTTCCAGACTGTTCTTGAGTGTTTGTTACACTGCCTTGCCTCTCTATCAGCCACCCTATACTGCTGGCTTGTCAGATTGGGCTATAATACAGAATCTCTGGGATGACAACCTTCAAATATCAACTATCTGGTTAAGATCTCAAATTATTCCAATGCCCTTTACTCACAAAGCACAAGACCTCCTCTCCCCATACCCAGGTGTTCTGAAAGCAGGATGAGGATTTGAAATGAGGTTCTATCTCTCTTACTATTGTCTGAACCCACACATCAATTCTGGAGTACAAGTTGGCCCAACTGGCTCAGAGAAGATTCCACTGTGGCCCTTGGCTATTTCTTTTTTACCAGAAATGAGTCATGAACTGTAAACCTGGCATGTATTCTATCATGTTCTTTTGTGTCTCATATTCAAGCCAATGAATATGTATTGGTCTCCCTGAGATGTGAAAAAATAAACATGAAATGGGTTTGTTCTCAAGAGTTTGCAAGCTTGTGTGAAATCTGTTGCACAAAACAGGATAGAGGGGACTGTTAGGAAGACCTCAGCACACAACACTGTGGGCAGCCTCCTGACCCCACCTTGATCCCCAGCCTCATCTGACAAAGAATCAATCCTACATCTAATATCCAGCCACTATCTACTACACCTTTGTTCCAAACCATTGGCTCTCCCCAGAGGCATGTGGAATTCAGCCCCTGTTATCACCCTGCTTTTTCTTCCCAGTTCCTACACAGCACATGCCCCTAGATCTTAAGGGCTCTCATCAGAGAAGCTCTTTATGGGTAAGATTTCTTTGCTAACCTCTATTAGATCTTAAACCGACATCCAAATATATAATCTTATTTCAGAACCACTTCTTGCTTTTTTTTTGTTCTAGTATTTTTCACTCTCATACCATAGCTTTCACTTCTTTTTCTTATTATTTACTGTCTGAACTGTTAAGTTCTACAAGGCTTTGAGGCTTTCTTCTATTTAATGCATGGTTATAGTTCCAGAACTTTAAGCACTGTCATATAACAGGTACAAATTCCACTGGTGGAATGAAAGAAGTACCAATTCTCTCCCTCTTCTTCTCTTCCCATGAATAAGTAGTTTGAAGTCTCCCCCCCCAATGTTTCCTTTTATATATATATAATTTCTGAGAGCTGGGAGTAACTTTCAAAATTAAGACAGATTGTGTCAGATATAACCACTTTCTGCCTAAATCCTTACAGCTCCAACCCACATGCTGGTACCAAACAGAAACAAGCTCCTTCCTGTCATTGCTCAGAAATTTGAAAGTATGAATTAATGTGTTCTCACTCTTGACTAGATTAACATGAGTTTAGAGTCAAACTATCTCTGGTTTTGGTAGTGTAAGAAGTTTTTCTTTTGTGGGTAAGAGGAGAATTTCGAAGGAAGAGAGAATTGCCTTGGTGTGTTTACAAAATTGTGTTTAACCTGTCTCCAGTGTCTCATTTTCATGTTTAATTGACTGGGAAAGTGACTGCATAAATCCAATCTTTATTATCTGCCTCTTACATTAATTTAGTGATGAAATGGTATTTCAAGACTTGAAGAGATAATCATGTTCATCTGGTATCTGTCCATGGTACCAATGGAAACCATTGTAACTCTTTTTAGAACCACATGAGAAAAGTTCTTTGTTGGGTCCAACTTGAGAGAGTACAGAGTGAAAAAGAGAGGATGAAGGGAAGCTAGGGAATGCTGCCCTGTAAAACAGCAGAGCTCTGCCTTCTCAGCCCCTCCACAGCACCTTATGGAAATTCCCCAGCCTTACTAAAATGATCACACACTAATGCTCCCTTTCTTTCCATTGTCTTCTCCCAAGCCCTGCAATCCTAGGGAGAGTTTTGGCTCACTTGAAGAGCTCAGTCCAAAAGGAGACTCTCAAGAGTCGATTACAGCTGACTGCAGAAATTCCTGAGGCTTTTTACTGGGAGCTGAGAACAAACACAGAAAGCAACAATGACTTGTCACCCCTCCCATTCTTCAGTCCTGTTGCTGGGGAAAATGAAGGCTCATTTCCACCAATAGATGGAGTAGGATGGACATGCGCTCTAAAAATGCAAAAGGATTCAGTGTGCACAAAGCCTGACCCACAGCCAGCACAAGAAGACTGGTTGGAAGTTGCTTGAGTTTCTAGAGAAATAAAAACATGTGGCTAATGTCTGAAGAAAGGGACTAATGCATAAAAGAAAATTTACTAGAATCCCCTCAGAATCAAAAGCAGGGTGGATATGCTGATAAACCTCCATCAAGATAATTGCTAATTTCTGCTTATATATATGCAAAGGACATTGATGAATAATGAATTGATCTGTTCTACAGAACCAGAGAAAATTAAGCCAAATGTCATGTTCTGCCATTGTTTTGTCCTTTGCTTCAGTTAATGAGAACAAGGTGACAAAAGTTACCACCTTTTCTTCCTAGAGTCTTAACAGAAACTGTGAACCTCCAGAATAAAGTTAAAACTGTAAACAAATAGAAAATGCCTTTGACTACCTAGAATGCCTATCACTAATAATAACTCCCTTGAAGTATAGCTTCAAAATACATGTCTCTAACCTCAGAAAGACCAAGATGGAGCTATCATTCCTTCTTTGGAATGGACACATCTCAGCTACCCATAATATTCTAATACCCTGATGAGCCATGAAAAATGGCCCTCTCGCAATATATGTGCTAATAGTTCCCAACAGAATTAAATCAGATTTGCTCTAAGGTCCTAATGTGCTGGTGAGTAGGTGCTAGTAGCACAGGCTGAGGTGAGGGTGGGGAGCCTAGGGGCCCCTGAAACAGGACATTAGAGGATAAGGCATGGAATGGTGCCACTGCCCTGGAGGACAATTGTGAAAAGATACATTTTCCTGTGTCCACTCCACAGGATATATTTGATTTTCTTTGATATGAAGCAATTTGGCTACATACAATTTGCTTACTAGCTTAAATCTGGAGGCCCGTGTTTTAGGATTGAAGGATTTGTTTCTGATTCTTCCCCTGGGGCTGCAGCTAGGGGAAGAGCTATGATAGAAGTGGAATGCAGGAAGGTCTCAGCTTAGGATACATTCAGCCAAGACACCAACTTACTTGAGCAAAACCTGAGGAGAAGCACACATCCATACATCCATTTTTTTAACTTTTATTATGAATGTGATATACGGAGGATTAGAGTTACGTAAGTAAGGTAATGAATACATTACTGTTTGAACAGTGTTACCCCCCTCTCTTATTTTCTCCACTTTTTCCTTATGCTGTAAAGTTCATTGAGTATAGAGAAAAAATTTAAGAATGTAGACTAAGAATGAATAGTCATAGTTAAATATATTCCCAAAGTTATATATTCCTAAAGTTGCTTTCCATAGCCTGACCAACTAAACATCTTTTAACATGGAGCTATTAACACAAACTGACCACAATGTGCCTAAAAATTTTAAAAGCTGTTAACATATGACACTACCACCTGAAATGGCATAAACTTAAACTCTTAGGGAAAGAAAGTCTGGGAAGTTGATCACAAGATGAAAAGGACCGCAGTTAGCCCTGGGACTCAGGGTTTCTGAGAATGACACCAAAATGGTTATTGTAAGTAACTCCCATCATCTTTAACAATCAAGGAAAAATAAAGGAAAGGTATAGTAGCTGCCTTAGAATATAGGGCTAACCTTTAGGTTTTTAAATCACTACTGCATTATATAGCTCATTCCCATTTCTGAAAGCAATGTCACATACTATGTAAGCATCTGAATCCAATAAAGGTCCCCAAAGGGGAGCCATGAGATGTGAAATGGCACAGAAGCATCTGGCATGCCTATTATTTAAACGGAACTATCTGACATTGATAAATGTCTGCCAACCTTTCTATGTGCAGTATAAACTATATTTAGGCTGTTCTCTTTGCAGAGGGGAAATAGAGTAAGAAGTCAAGTGCTAGTCTAGAAGACGAGAATAGCAAAACATCTTCAGTAGTTTGAAGGAATACATTGAGCTTCAGAATCAGCAGGAGTTCAGAGTTTATCAGTAGTAACTCAGCACAACCAACAGACTGTTAAGACAAGAGTCTGAGAGCTGAGTATCACAGTTCAAAGCCAACCCACATCTCCAGTTAATCACAGAAAAAGCAGAAATGGTGCTATGGCTCAAGTGGTAGAGTGCTAGCCTTGAGCAAAAAGGAGCTCAGAAACAGTGCCCAAGCCCAGAGTTGAAGCCCCCAGAACCACCAAAAAAAAAAAAAAAGAAGGAAGAAAGAAAGAAACCTACCAGTAATTGTTTCCCGCCTCAACTCCTATGCCTTTGTGCCTTTGTTCAGTTTTAGGAGCCATCTTCAGTGGTGAATGCTGTACCTATCCAACCACCTCAGCTTCCTTCCTCTAGACAGTCCTCTATCCTTTCCTCATCTCACTAAACACTACTCGCATTCCAAGACCTGCCCTGAAGCCTGTGTCCTCACCAGACCACTCCACTGCCTGCTCTGTTTCTCCTGGGTTGACATCTTGAAGCACATCAGGCTGTCCTTCCTAATATATCACTTAGTTATGACTCTGTGTGACACTCTGTGTGCAGCTCTTCCTCCCCAACTTCTGCTAACTACTTGGCTGGCAAAACCCCTCTCCTGTGCTTCCCCACATAGGCTGGCAGCTCCCAAAATGCAACTGGATAAAGAAAGAGCTTAAGGACTCTTCCACTTTAATTGACCTCCCCACTTCCCTGCCCCCACCCTCCACCAACACTGTATCCAGGCTGGATCGTTACACTAAGAACAGCAGATCTTGGGAGGAAGAAAGGTCAAGAGATTGTTTTTCTTTGATGTGTAATTCAATTTGCTTCCCAATTCCTAATTTTTCCCACAACTTCCTTTGAAGTGGCTAATTGACATGAAATAACTGCCTTTGATCAGGAAAATTCAGCCACTCATACTGGTTAAGAGCTGACTTCGACATAATGAGAACCACACATCCTATAGTCCCTCTTATTTTCAGTGGACCAAAGGGAAGAGAATTTGGCATGCACACATCTCAGGCATGTGGAGAGTCCCTCGAGGTAGCCAACCCTAATGCCCCAGATCACTGTACACTACCACCTCCCCATCCTATCCAGAGTCCCTGGGGCCCTTGTGAAGCCAGTCTCAAGACCACTGAAGCCAACAGAGACCTCAGTGGCTGGAGACAGAGATTCTTTCCTGTCTACTTGACACCCTGGAGTGAAGGAGTTAGTCTCTCAAGGTCCACGGGCAGCCCATGAGACATCCCGAACAAGCAGTACTCAGTAGACCTTGGCTGTGACAATCAGCAGAACCATGTACTTGTATACTGAGAACAACTTTCATGAGCGAGGCCCCTCAGTCTCCTCAGGTACACTCAACACTATGGCTAACAATATTAGTAAACCAATTTTTTTTTTTTGCAGTACTAGGGTTTGAAGTAAGAGTCTCTCATTTTTCTAGGCAGGCAGTCTACTAACTGAGCCATACCTCAAGCCTGTTCTTGCCCTGGTTATTTTTGAGATATGGTTTGCCTCCTTCCCGGATACAAGCCTGGATCACAAGCTTAATTTTCACTTCCTGTCATGGCTACAATGACTGGCACATCCCAGCTTCTCTGTTGAGATGAAGTCTTACACTTTTCTTTGCAGGTTGGCCTAGAATCACAATCTTCCCTATCTCCACCTCCACATAGCTACTGCATACAACTAAGAATTAAGGAGGGATAGCATATGAATGCCCAAACTAGTCTGGAACTGTGATCCTCTCAATTTGTCTCCCAGGTAGCTAGGATTACAGACGTGAGTCACTGGTGATGGAGGGGGGAAAAGAGTGGAGACCAAAGGTAGGGATGATTTTGACCAAAAGCACTGTACTCATCACTTGACTTATGGAATTGTAACTTCTTAGTAATAATAATGCAATCAGCTTTCTTTCCTAACAAACCTAATAAATTGTACTAATCTTTTTTTTCAGCATATAGATTTTTAGATATAATTCCCTAGGCCATTCTTATTTCCTTAATTTGTATCTGTTCTCTAATTACAAAAGTAGTACATTCCCACTATGGACAAAACACTGCAATTTACATAATAAACACCAGAATTATATATCTACATATGACATCTCCTCTAATCCTATACCTGTGAATATATTTCTCCTGTTTTTTTTTAATGAATAGAATCATGTGTACTTTTAAACTAAGCAATGTAAATAATAGCGCTGTTACAGAAAAATCCTCAGAAATTGCTTTATTGGATTTTACTCTGATGACAAGGTCTTCCTATTAGAATTGAGAATTCCTAGCACTGGGGTCCTGGCTCAAGTGATAAGAATCATTGCTTAGCAAACACAAGGCCCTGTGGAGTCCAAGGTCTCTCAAGCTCTAAGTTTTCAATAGCCTGGAAGCTGAGAGGTTAGCACTAAGTTCCAGTTTCATTTCCACTCTAAAAGCTAAACAAAGGTAGGGAAGAATAAGAGCCAAACAAGAGCTGAAATAGAACACAAATTGACATTAATAGTTTTGTTAAAAATCAATACAAATGACATTAACAACTAAATCTTAACTTACTCCTCTACATCATCATTAGTATTTCTCATTTAGAAACTGAACCCATGAGACCAAACAGAAGAACTGTGTTCCTGGGAGGAGTGGAAGAGGCTCAGAAGCAAATGGACAGGTACAGCTCTGGGAGCACAATTATTCCTCTGTTCCAAGCTCACCCCACAACCAAGATGAAAAGTTCCTGAGGAAATCTCTATGACTTTTGATGGTGTCTAGTTGTTAAAAGAAACTGCTGTTTTCTAAATTCCAATTTTAACTGATGAGGGTCAACGAGTGGAGAAAGCCAGAAGTGAGAGCAAATCATACTCTGAGAACATGGATGTCACTGCCATACATCCATCACATAGAAGAGTGGGGTTTGGGATCAGCTGGGATCAGATTTCGCAAAGCATTCCTAAGTATTTCTAAGTATTCCTAAAGTCCAAGGATGTTCTTCATCAAGGATGGTCCTTTATCAAGCTCTAGAGGATAGAAATGTTGCAGAGATACCGGAAATCTGAGGATGAGTAACAGACAGGGAGAACAGCAAGATGACAGAATACAGTTTCTCCTCAGTTCCAGCTCTTCCCTAGAGTCAACACAGAAAGGAAACTCATCTCCCTGTATCTCATGTAAGGATGCAGAAGAAGGACTGATTAATTCTTCCTAGAGCAACAGTGCATTCTGAATATGTCCAGAAGAGATAGGAAGAAATTAATTTTTTTAAACCCTCAGATGAGAAATTGGGAAGTCGGGTTGCTAAGCAGAGCTGCAGGTCTCAGGAGAGTCTCTTCCATGATTAACTATGAGCCTAAATAAGTCTTTCCCCGACTTTGCTTGGTTTCTTCACAGAGATGGAAAGCTGATTAACACAGGCAAAAAATAGATGAGTAGCAACTTAGAACTAGAGAAAAAAGACAGGGAATAACTATGAATTGTCCTCTAAGGGGTGAGAGAAATATTTGAAATTAGATTCTAGCAATGGCTTCACAATTTGGGGAACATGTTTTTAAGCATTAAATATATCCTAATAAAGATATCTTTTTAATAATTTTGATTCCCCAAATTAAATACATAACATTACACTAATTGTCTTATAAATAAAAGATGGATGGCAGCCAGGTTTTGGTGGCTTAGGCTTGTAATCCTAGTTACTCAGGAGGCTGAGATCTGAGGATGTCAGTTTAGAGCCAGACTGTACAGGAAAGTCCAAGAAGACCCTTATCTCGAATTAATGAGCAAACACTGGAAGTGGAGATGTGACTCAAGTGGTAGAGCACTAGCCTTGAACAAAAAAAGCCAAGCTCATACACACACATCCCCCCCCAAAAAAATTAAGATGGATGATGCCACAGTAATCTGCCAGGGACCGGCTGGAAGGATATTACAACAGCTCTCCTCACATGATGCCTTTAGATGCATTAGCCAAAAACATTATCTACGCTAATTCATGCTTGAAAGTTCATTAAAAGTTGCATCTCGAATAGAAATGCCATGCATTTAAAATTATGACAAAGTATGTAGCATTGAGAAATGGAATCTGCAATTAGAACTCTTCATTTTTTGGCTAGAAACTTACTTTTTTTTCAAGCAACATCATTATCTGAGATTGAAGACTTTATCCTCTCAGCCAGAGTTGGCTGACTTTTGGGAATCATGGGTACTGAAATGACTGGAAACAGCAACTGCTTGGTTCCCCACCTGGGTTGAAGTCTTTCTCAGGTATTTTGTTACTGCCCACAAAAGCTATGAAAATCATTGCTCACATCATCTTGTTTATGTAAAAGTCAGTGGGATGGAAACAAAATTGCACTATGGTATCTGTGTCCCAAGAACAAATAACCTCCCAGCTGCAAAGAAAACATCACTCACACAGTAGATATTCTGCAAGTGATTGTGGGAACAGCAGCAAATCGACCACCTTCAAACACGGCCATTTTCCCATAAGGAAATTTTCTCTTGCTATCCTCACCCTGGTGATTCTAATTTTCTACACCAAAACCTCAACAGGAACATTCCAAAGTCAGCATGGTGGACAAAAGGAGTCTTTACTGGGAGAAGTGCTGAATCAATCATTGTTCTGAACCAAACTCCATGGCTACTCTTTGTTATAAGTGAGCCCAGACCTAAGAAAACGCCCAGGGAAGTTGGTTGACAATGACTTGCTAAGAATACTAGATGACTGAAGGGAAACAGAAGAAATGATTTGTATGCCCAACAACCTTGAAGCCTTGAGGAGGAGGGAGAACACATGGTAAAGCAGGATGCCAGCCAGCTCAGGAGTAGGAGCTGGGGCTTGAGGACTTGGGAAAAGTGATATGCTGGGGAGGAATGAACGCAGCTGTCACCACCTAGTGGCACTTGGAACAGCATCCACAGAGCATGTGGTTATGTCCCTATGCCTCATGGGCCAAGCAGAGTACCATGGTCAACAAGCATCTTCATCTTCATGAATTCACCCTCATGCACAGGTGTATGTACACCTCTGCCTTTTCTTTTGTGGCTGGAATGCATGCACATTGTCAACTCAGAGTCTCAATACCTGAGCCACGAAGAAATAACCAGGCATGCTAAAGCAGAACTGAAAGCACTTAAAGGTAAAGCAGGTCACATATACAATTGTCACTTCCCTACTAAACTACATCCCAGGTTGCCATCTTGCATGCTTTTCACCTGTTACTTCATTTCCAATTCCATGGCCTGGGCCCTCTTATCCCCTCCTACCAGTGTGCACATCAAGGTCCAGAGGTCATTAAGATTGCCTGACATTGTAAAGCTAAGCTGAACCCTGGATAATTGTGCTTTGTGACTCCATAGACAGAGTGGCTTGTCTTAGTTTACTTACCAGGGAACATCTAAAACCACTGAATGGACTCAGTTATCTGTACACATCACTGGGTACCATGCCATTTAAAATTCTCTTAGTTGGTTGGCCAACAAAGACAAGAGGACCAAAGTTTGAGGCTAACCCTGAGGAGGAACAACAAACAAAACAATAACAAGAAGAAAGATGGAAAAAACCTTACCCCCGGGCCCATGCCTACAATCCAGCTAAGCAAAAGGCAGAAGTAGAAAGATCATATTTTGTCTGAGACTACCTCAGGACAAGCTGGACAAGACCCTATCTGAAAAATAACAAAGGCAAAAAGGGTTGGAGATGTGACTTAAGTGGGAGAGTGCTTTCCTAGTGAGTGCAAGACCCTGAGTCCAAACTCTAGTGCTGCCGAAAAGATCTTATGTTTTCTACGTGTTATACAATCATAAGCTATGTAAATTTAGTGAGCACAAGGGCTTCAGGAGTCCCTCTGAGAAGATCCTTGAGCTTATTCTCTGCCTCTCCAGTCTACTTTTGTGACAAATTCATGTTCACACCGCTTCCTTATTAACCATGGTCTACATTTGACCCTTGTCAGGCATCCAGAAACCTCTCCACAAAGCTCCACTATCCCTACAAGATAATTGTCTTAGACAGACATGAACCATAGTTCCTGATCATGTCTGAGCTCATTCTGTTCTCCCCCAATGCACCTGAGGACACTGAAGCCAGGGAAATGGTAGGGTGCCCATTGATATTAATAATGTTTACTGAGCATCTTCTATTAATGCATACATCTTTGGCATCAAGCAAACCTCACTGAGGTGAAGAGAAACCCATCTGCAATCTCCTGACTTGAACAGAATATGTACAGCCATGTTCATAGCAATCCCTTGCTCACCTGGGAATTTCTTCGACGTTTGCCAGGCTCCTAAGGACAAAGTGGCACAGGTCAGGCCCCTGCTCCAGGTATGCACCTTCTCCTACCATCTGGAATTCCTGCCAGCCTTCCACTGCAGCACGTCCTCATGAGCCAGTTCCCTAAGCTTTTCAGTTTCTTGACAAAGAACAGGAACTAGTTTTCCAAAACCTCTCTTCCCACACATATGCATTCCATAATTACACAGATCAGGACACAGAGGGAAATATGCATGAAAATGACTTGATTTGTGGAAATAATCATATGCTTATACTGGCTTAGCCACAGAGCACTGGAGTTTCCCCCACAGACCCTCTTTAACCCTCCACCAACTTCCCTGAGGGCTTGAGGGAGCCCACAACTCCGAAACAACTTGAATGCCCTTAAATCCTGGTCAGAGGACCAACTGGTTTCACATTAAGATCCATCTAAAGGCAACGGGGCCTTGCAACCCCTTGTCAAGTCACACATGCCTGGTTATTTTTGTGCCCACATCAGCTGCCTCTTGTTAGCCTGGTAGCAGAGTGCAAATGGTTTGTTTTCTAGAAGATTTGATGTTTCTGTCCTTAATGTGCCATCCTGGAACTGCCATTGTTAAAGGACGAGGTGATTGTTAACCTGTGGTAAATGGAGCCAGCCTGTGTATGGAATCAACAGAACAGACAAGAGCTCCCATGTTCCTGTCATAGACTACGTCTCTGAGTAGGGTTTGCACCTATCCCTTAATTTGCACCTAAAATTCACAAAATCTAGCTATGGATGAGAATCAATATCTGCTAACTCTAGTGCTGGGCTGGACACTGGGATGGAGGATGGGATATGCTTGGCACTGTGGGTATATGTACAAGCAACTCTCACCCTAAGTCTCAACAAGCATGAAAATGGTCATAGTTTGAAAGGTGCCCCTCGCCCCCCCCCAATACAGCAATGCCAATGTCCTAATGTAAGAAGAGCCCAACACTCAGGTTGTTCTGTTCCTTCCTAGTGCTTGGCACAATTGGGAAACACACAAATGTCTGCATGAGGCACGGGCCTGGTCTATTCTAGTTCCCAGTCCTGCTGCATCGGGGGCAACGTTAATAGTAGAGTAGTGGCTGCACTGTGCCAACCCTCACTAATGGCTCCAGAAGTAAGGCAAAGACTGCAAGATGTCAGGGACTGAGGAGTGTGTGTGTGTTTGGTGGGGAGGAGGCATCTCAATCTGCCAGAAGAGCCAGAAATGCTGGTATTGAAGAAAACTGCCACCAACCTTCAGATAGTCCCTTTACATGTGTGAGCCACAGACTTCTCTCTCTATGAAGTATTAAGAGCTAGGTGGTAGAACATGATATGATTACTAAATTCCCATCCACTCAGAAAGTCCATGATTTCCTCAGATTGGAGCTGACTCTTTCCATCTGCTCACATCCATAGGACACAGCCAGGAGAGGCCCCAGCCCTCCCCGCTACTTACCCACAGAGGACTCCCAGAGCCCATCTCTAAAGCCCCAGCTGTGCATTCCTGAGTTGTAGTTGGTATCTTATCACCCTGTTATTTAAACCACCTCCGCCTTCCAGGTCCCCAACTGACATCCCTGACCATCTGGGCCCTTATCACTCTATGTAGCTGGCTATTCTTAGCACCAACATTTCTCCCTAATGACCCTGTCCTCCTCACTCCCTGTCGGCACCTCCCTGCTGATGTGTAATCCAGACTAAGGGAATAATGCCCACAATCCATATTGCTTCAGCAGTCATTTACGGTGGCAGGAACATCAGACTCAATCCAGTCACGCTCGGACTCCATGGAGAAAAATCATGGCTTCCAACAAGTCAACCTTCACAGTCAGAACTTGGGTGTTTTTCATTTTGCCGATTCCCTACCTATCCTTGAAAATATTATACAGAAGTACCCGAAGAGTTGAAGTAGGAGACAGACCTGCCCCTGCCTTCAGACTATTTACCTACGTTTCTTGGAATTTGGATTTGAGTTTCTCCACTCCCATGAGACATGCAGGAGTGGGTGCCCTGCCACATCAATGCTTCCCTACAGGCCAGCAGGCTGCCTTTGTCCTTGACCTCTCCTGTAAAGTTAGGCTTGAGCCTCTAACTGAGAAGGGAAGAGAGATGTCTTTAGCTAGAGAACTGCTCAGGATGGTCAAGAGGTGGAGACAGCTCTCTGATTTACTAGGTGGATCTTTCTGCAACACAGGATTTCCAGGAAAGAGCATTTCCATTTAGATGTAGATGGTACTATTTGTTTTTCTTTAAACAAAAATAGGCAGACAGGTGCCAGTGGCTCACACTTATAAATCCCAGCTGCTCAAGAGGCTGAGATCTGAGGATCATTGTTCAAAGCCACTCCAAGAAAGTGAAGCCCGTGATACTCTTATCTCCAACTAACTTGAGCTGTGGTTCAAGTGGTAAAGTGCTAGCCTTGAGCACAAATCGCTCAAGGACAGTATCCAGGTCCTAGGTACTGTCAAGCCCTAGCACTGGCGCGTGCGTGTACACGTACACACACACACACACACACACACACACACACACACACACGCACACGCACACACAATGACAGTGTTTATAAATTCTCCCTCCTTAAAAGGCACCTCTCCTTTCTGAGTTTTCTCTTTCTTCTAGAATATCACTTTTTCTCCCAAGATAAATGATAGAGTATTATGTTGACATTTCTAAGACTTCCAGTAAAACAGCAGGAATAAAATTCTTACCCAAAAAAATTGCCATGAAGAAAATGTGTGATGATAAAAATGTATGTTTCCAAGCCTTCACTTATGGATGGTAGTCTGAAAACAGTGACTATCTACTCCGAAAGTGTAAGAAGAGTGTAAGAAGGTTGTCAGAATTATAGAGGATTGGAAGCCAGAGGATGCTCCAATTTCCCAGGATAAAAACCACAGCCAGGATGCTTGCTTCTTATTTCCCAAGGGCAGCTCCCAAGGAATGCAACTCCTCTCTGCCTGATCTACATAGCTAGTTTCACTGGTCAGAAGAAGTAACCAGGTCAGGGAAACCCAGCCAAGTGTTCATCTAAGACTTGAAGGCAAATTCACCCACTTTCAGTGAAGCCTGAGATCTTCTCCCTGGGACAACTGAATGGAAGGAACTTACCCGGCCAGGGCTCTGCTGTGGGTGGCTTTCTGAGGGAGAGTTCACTTATGTTCATTTCTCTAGCAATGTCAGGATTTGTATACATCAGTGTTGGGAAGGAGAACAGGAAAGGAAAAAGAGCACCTAACTGGGTAAGGAAGATGGACCTTGGATAGCTACTGACCAACCACCTACTTTGAATGCATGTTCTAATTTTATGCTCTGGGAATGAGATCAGAACCAACCTCAGACCTATTCTCAGTAGATGAAATGTACCTATGAGAGAGAAGAATGGAAGAAAAAACAAATTTAAGGTTCATGTGACTTAGATTTAGGTCAGAGAACAATAAGTCACCACTTTTTCATCATCTCATGGTCAATACTACTAATTGTGCCCACTCAACTCAAGGCCTCAGATCACTCAAGCCACAATATGTCACAATTCTAGTAACAGTCAATTAATGCTGACCTATGAGATAAAATAGATGATCAATTTCTCAAGGATATTCAATGAACCTCAAAACATCTGGAGGTCATCAGCCAAGCCTTCTCCCATGTTACTGTGACAGTATGAGGGACAAAGCAATCATCTAGAACTTCCTGGATACTGAATTGACGTGTTCCTAAGCCCTCTGTGACAACACCTGGCTCTCACTCTAGTGTTCCACAGAGGCAAGTCCAGTCTAAAGCTTCCTCTCTGGTCAGTGCAGGCCTCATTTGGGCTACTCTTGACCTGGGATCCCAGGAAGTTCTGCTAGAAACATCGTTGCTTTTCAAACTTCTGAAATTTATGTATTTTTTTTTGCTAGTCCTGGGGCTTAAACTCAGGCCCTGAGCAGTGTCCTTGGGCTTTTTCCTCAAGGCTAACACTCTGCCACTTGACCACAGCAAGATTTCTGGCTTTTTCTATGCATGTGGTACCAAGGAATCAAACCCAGGTCTTCGTGTATGCTAGGCAAGCACTCCCACTAGTCCAAACTCCCAGCTGTATTTCTTAATAAAATCAAACCACTACTTTTTATATTTCAAGTTTACTTTGACTCAAGAAATTTTAAATATTCCATGGTAGTTGGCCTTGCCTATGAGTGGCAGACAGATGAAAACTATCTCTGTGTATATTTGGGCTCTGTATATATTAAGGCCTTATATTTAAGAAGGAAGGAGCAAATGGGATATATGGAAGATGGGTCTTTGTTCTTGTCTCTATCTCTTTCTCCTCCTCCTCTCTCTTTCTTACCCTCTCTGACTCCTCCTCTGGGTACTCAGCCAGATCTCTCCCCAGGTCTGTGTCCCCAACGTTCCCTCTCTTTGTCCATTTACACACAGATCCTTTGCAGAACAGCAAGTTATCACACTGGCAGTCACCAAAGGAAAAGAAATGTAATGTCTCTTAAGTGTTCATGGATGGAATTTTTATCTCCTCAACCAAAGTTTCCTTGGCTAGACCTGACTCACTCCAGTAGAGCCTATCAGTTCTTGGCCTAAGCCTCCTAGGTGCTGGGGTCCAGTCTATACTAAATTACCACTAGCATAGCACACACTAAGTTCCCCAAAGTGCCAGAGCTCAGCCTTACTGCACATTTTAAACTACAAAAAGCCATTTCTAAAAGACTTTTAAAAGTGAAATGTCCTTAGGAACCTTCAAATGTTACTAATGAAAGGAATGTTCGTTGCTCTAACTGACTGGCCTTTGCTAATCCTTTCCCCAGATATCTTTTATCAGAGAGGCACACAATTCATTTCTTTGACACGTCAATATTGACACAATCACCTGAAAACTCAAGTGCAGTGGCATGTTTCCCCAGAGGATTATCAACCTGGCCACAGATTGGTCCATGTTGAGTGCTGGTTATTGGAAGTATGAAGCATTTCCGAGTAAATAAATTTAAAGCTGCTTGCTTTCTCCTATTTACTTTCACTGCAAAAAAACACCTGCTCCATCACGCAAGGAGAACATTTTCATCAATGATATAGTCTTACTGGTAGCTTAAACACCCATTTTATGAGTTTTATCTCATGGCATTAATAAACATGGATGCAAATAAGAAAAATATTCCTTTAAAAACAACCATTGTATTGTTAATCTATTCATCTATGAAACATTGTCAAGAAATGATTACATTTTAATGTCTCAAACTTCTAGGATTCTCTAAGCTTAAAGACTCCAAGAAAGCTCTGAGAACATTTATACCTTCTGTAAATAAATTGGCATGTATACCAAATGCTTGCCACAGCTTGCCAGTCTAGACAAGGAAGAAATTCTTATTCAGTTCTCACTATGCAGTGGTCATGGAATGAAAGATAATCACCTAATATGGATTGTGCTAAACAAAATATTTTTGGTGCCAGTACTAGGTCTTGAACTTAAGACCCTCTAGGCTCTCACTCAGAATTTTTTAATCACAGATAATGCTCTACTATTTGAGCCAGGACTCCAGTTCCAGATTTTTTTTCTGGTAATTTAGAGATAATCATCTCTCAGGCTGGCTTTAAATGAAGATCTCTCAGCCCCTTGAGGATTCTAGACATGAGCCTCTGGAACCCACATCTACCTAAAATTTTAACTTTCAATAAATCTCTAGAAATAAAAATTCCCATGAGCAAAGTTTCAATGTGTTTATTAAGAATTGAGAAACCATGAAAGTGAGAGTTTTATTGGGGTCAATGTAGAATAGGAAGACAAATTATCGGTAGCTGTCTTTAAACTACTAAGAATCATCTAGGATAAACAGTGTGACATAAAGAAACAATATAAAAAAATGAGAAAGGGTACCAATGTTTGTGAAGTAATGCACCTTCTATCTGGTGAATATAATGTAACCCTTCTATTAATTACAATAAAAAATATATGGGAAAAAACGTTTTCCATTACCCACGTTATAGAAATAACTCAAGTATGTGAGAAGATGGTCAACAGCTGTTTTAGAGAGAGAAAGAACTTCAAATAGAAGTTGTAAGGAAACACCCACTTTTTGGGGTTTTGCCAGTCCCTTGAGCTCAGGGCCTGAGCGTTGTCCTTGGGCTTTCTCAAGGCTAGCACTCTACCACTTGAGCCTCAGCACCACTTCCAGTTTTTTTCTATATATGTGATACCAAGGAATTGAACCCGGGTCTTTGTGCATGCTAGACAAGCACTCTACCACTAGGCCAAACACCTGCCCCCCCCCTTTTTTTGTCATTCATGGGACTTGAACTCTGGGTCTGGGCGCTAGCCCAGAGCACTTTCAGCTCAAGGCTACTTCCCTATCCCTTGAGCCATAGCGCCACTTCCAGGAAACACCACTTTTAACCCTTATGTGGAAAGTACTTAGAAGCTCAGTAATGTATTCTGCTGAAAATGTGTGGAAACTAGTAATCCTATACATTATTTGTGAGACGAACTTATTTGTACAGTGTAACAAATGACTAAGGCATATTAAGTAAGGCAGTTATCATGATAGCAAAAATATTGTAGATAGGGGTAATCTTATTTATCTTCATATGTGGATAAATATATTTTGAGATTTATACATGAATTCTACAAGAATTAAAGTGAGAAGTAGATGATTTAAAGATGAGGCGAGAAATGTCAGCATCTACATAATACTGTGAATGACACTTCTGGAATTTTATTTTAGTATATTTAAGAAGTTGCACCAAGGGGTTTCTATTCTATATGTCAGTTTATGAAAACAATGTATCTTGGGCAATGTCATCTCTTCAGTCTTTGCCATCTCTTCAATCATTTTTCTCCATATATTAAAGTTTTGTTGAATATCAAAAGTAATTCAACATAAATTATTTTTTTGCTATCTTGGCTCAAAGACAAACGAACCAAAACAAAGCAGCTGAGTGAAATTTACTCATACTAACTAGCAAAGCCATAAGAACTGTATGCCCATTCTTCTGTAGTAACTGGGCAGTGAACCATCCACTGGACACAGGAGTCAGAGCCTAGAAAAAGTTAACACTGCCCCTGTGTTTTACCAAAAAGAAAAACTGAGAAAGCAGTTACAGGTTTGCCTAAAATCATCCTTACACCACCACAATGATTTTTACTTCTGCACATTCTTCTGTAGCAGATATGTAAGTTCTGAAAAGAATCTTCAAGACCTTTTTGTCCAATTTGATTTTACTGAAAGAAAAAGAAATCCCCAAGCTTTACAGAGACTGCCTCAGGATCACACTAACTGTGACAGATCCTGGACTCCACAGAGGCCTTCCAACTCCTGCTGTGAAACTCTTTCCATGACATCACACCTTACTCCCTGGCATCCTGTTATATCTGACGCAATAGACAGGCAGAACCCCAATTCTGCAAAGCAAACCATCCCTAAATTTTATTACTAACTTAGTTACTTGAAATTAAAAAGAAATTTCTCCATGAAAGTCATGTGTCCTAAATTGGATGACTTCCCAGGCTGGCTCACAAGGAGAATTTAGATTCCAGGAGAAGTAGAAGCAGGTAATCTTTGAACTTGAATATTCCCTACATCCTCAAGCTAACTGAGGCTCAATGTTGGGCATGCCTGCTCCTAAGCCAACTGACTGCCAAACCCCGAGGGCAACGTGGGTTAACTAGGAGAAAAGACATGCATAGGTAAACTGACCATGGAGCTGAAAAGCCTGCCAAGCTCCATAGAGAAACTGATTTTTTTTAAATTTAGGTTGAAACTACTAAGATATTATTTAAAGATGAAGATGAAAATGCAGAAGAGGAAGAAGATTCAAGTAAAAAAAAAAACACTTAGAAAAAGTTACTCCCAGGAGCCATCTGGTGATTTCACAAGAAAAAAAAATTAATTTTACAAACCAACAAAAACACCTACCTGATAAATACACTTTGTAAAAATACTTCAACCTATCCCATGTCTCCTCGCTGCAGCAAAAGGTCAGTCCCATGGACAAAGCCCTCAGCCAAGGTGAGAACACATTTTCCTTCAGCAACACTGTCCCTGTTTCCAATTTCTAGCCATTTCCGGCAACCCAGTGCCCAAGCACTCCCATAGATGAAGGGTGGCAAGTCCAGGCTTCTAGAAAACATGTTTAATAACTATTTACATCACCTGTATTTTACTCTAAGTGGTGATAGATAGAGAGCAGTCCCAAGATCAACAGACAGACAGGAAACCTAACTTCCTCACCTGCAAGAATGACTTTAGCAGTCTGCCTTATGAGTTTGTGTTTTTGTGGGGCTTCCAGATACTTCAATGAGGAACTCTGATCATAATGCCACACTAGATGTTGCCTCAAGTTTGTTTTAATCCAAAACACTGGCACAGGTTATGGAAGAGGAGCCAGAAAGCCAGGGGAGCTAAATACTTCTCCTCACTCCATCTATTTATGGGGGGCTCTGGTGTGCACCTCCTCCTTGGAGACTCAAGATATCACTCTTCAGAATAGCCAAGGCTTTCTAGATCTATATGAACATTTAAAAGCTTTATAATATTAATGAAAATGACAGTGTAAAAAATAGATCTACATAGATTTTTGCCTGCATCATAACCCCGGAGCAGGAAAAAGGGCCTGTCCTAGTCCATTTCCAGGTAGTGATTTTCTGGGCTAAGCCAATGCTCTGAAGCTCTGGGGAGCTTTCCCAGAAAAAAAGGAAAAAGACTTCAAGAAGAGGCACATGACCCTTCACCCACTAGAGCTACTGCTGTGGATTCTCCACTGGTTTTCCTCTCAAGCAAGACTATCAAACTCTTTAGAATATATTTCACCTCTACCAGTAACAGCAAATACCAAAGCTACTGCCTTCTATGTAGTTTTTATTTTTAAAATTTAAGATGATATACAGAAAGATTATGGTTTCCTCAGTCAGTACATTTCTTTTGGACAATGGAATACCTTCCTTCGCTCCTTCAAGTTTCCTCCTCCATTCTCCACCAGAAAGTTGCATAGTTCATTTTTCACTTAGTGTCTAATAAATTTGTTCACCCATTGTCCCTCCATTTCTGTATGTCTCCCTACCCCCCAGAAGACAGATAAACGTAACCAAGAAAAACAAGAAACATTTTGATTTTGATTATTTGAAGACTCTACCCTTGTGTGTGTGCATATATTTGGATGTATATGCATACATGGGGCACACATAGGTCCAGGGTTTGAATTTGGGGCCTGACCACTGTCCTTGGGATTTTGCGCAAGGCTAGCACTCTACCACTTGAGCTACAGTTCTATTCTGGCTTTTTTCCTGCCCAGGTTGGCTTAGAACCATGATCCTCATCTGTGGCTGGGATTACAGGAGTGAGTCACAACATTAGGCTAAGACTTTGCCTTCTCACTGCTGGATTCAGATACCCTTAGTGTTTGGAGTTAAGTCGAAATTCTTGCAAAAGCCAGATGTTCTTTGCAGAAGCTTGCATTTACTACCCAGCTTTGGACCACATCTGAAAATGCACTTCCCAGTGAGCAATCTACCAATGTGGACAGCTGGAAGTTGTCACGTGACCGTCATGTGACAGCCCCACAGGAGAATCCCAACCTCACAACAGGGTAATTTGCACAGCTGTGCCTCTGCAGGGTGTCACAGCTATAAGAAGTGAGTTTGCAGCATCATGTTTTTCCTCCATGACATCTTAGAACCACATTACCATCTCCTGGGTAGTCAGCAACATCCTGAGAAACACCAATGTTTTCTTCACCTATCTCTTTCACCCAAGTCACATATATCTCCAAGGCTCTTCCTTTCAAACCTCTTTACTCTGAAAACATTCTGACCCTTCCGCCTCAGTTCCCACTTCCCCTCCTGCTGGGACTCAACAGTAGCTCCACATTCTGTCCAGCCTGCCTGTCTTTTTAACCTTTCGTTTTACTGCCTCACAAAACAAAGGTATGTGCTAAATGGGAAAGCTCAGAATCTTCCTTTATTTTTAAGGAAAACACTTTGGTAGTAAAGTTTTTCTTCTTCTCTCACTCATAGTGGTCAGCAACCGATAGCACTGTGACAAGGTCACCTTGTGATGGAATGAAGATGGTTCTGCTCTACATGGATGGGAAAGAGATAGGCCCTGGGAAGAGGACATGGACTCCCTCATGGAACTTGGTGCTGCCCTGAGGAATTGCCACAGGAAGACAATAGAAGTAGGACCTTTCTTACCCCACCAGTGATACTGTCACCCTTGGGGTCCTATGGGCTGAAACCTCCATCTCATCTCTCACAAAGGCCTCTATAAGGTCATCAGTTTAAAAAGTACCAGATAGCAGCCAGGCACTTGTAGTTCATGACTGCAATCCTAGCTGCTCAGGAGGTGGAGATCTGAGGATCACAGCTCAAAGCCAGCCAGAGCAGAAAAGTCTGTAAGAGTCTTATCTCCAAGTAACCATCCCACAAAAGCCAGAAATAGAGCTGTGGTGCAAATGGTAAAATACCACCTTGAGTGAGAAAGGAATGGCAACCAGGTATTGCAATCAAGCCCTAATACAAGTACAGACAACACAACACAACACAACACAATCAGATGACTCCTATTGCATTACTATATTCAGTTGGTCTTTTCTATCTATATTTCTCAAGGAGATAACAAAACCCATCAGCACATGCAGGCCCCAACCCTTGAACTGATGAAGCTGTCAGCCTAGACCCCCAGTCCCCTGGGCAATCTTCTGCATTTGTCTACAAACTACTTCTTTCCAATCTCTGTCAGAAGTTGATTCTTCACAGACCAGCTGAGGTCATGTGAAGATGGAAAATCCTGCATAGCTTAGTGACTTGTTTGAGGCCCTGAGTTAATTATAATTGCACCAGGAGCCAGGGTTAGGCTCACCTGTTACTGTTCACTGCTCAGGACAAAAGGAGTTCAACAGGAACAGAAGCCCCATTAACGCCACAGGGGGCCTGGAAAACATTGGAAAAATACAGACACTCAGGAATAGCTGGTCTCAATGCAGAGCCTTGTGCAAAAGACACCCTTCCTCCTGGTGCACAGTGTCTTGACAGTACTTACAGGCAGAACACTAGCATGCAGGCAGGACACTCATGTCTGCCAGTGGGCTGCAGTCATTCACAGGGCATCTGGAGTGAGGTGGGGAGGGGAGGGGAAGGAAAACCAACCTCAGCCCAAGCTTTGGTCAGAATCAAGGTGTGTATGTCACAGGCTCAGATACATGCTCAGGAACTGTCCTCACATGACAAACCATACCATGCTTTCTTTTTTACTTTTTTTTGTCAGTGGTGGGACTTGAACGCTGGGCCTGGGCACTGTCCCTGAGCTCTTCAACTCAAGGCTACTACCCTACCCCTTGAGCCACAAGACCATTCTTGATTTTCTGGTGGAGATAAGAATCTCACAGACTTGGACTTTTGTGCCTGGGCTGTCTTTGAACCGTGATCCTCAGCTCTCAACCTCCTGGGTAATTAGGATTTCAGGGGTGAGCCTCCAGCACCCAGCTGGTTTCTATTTTTAACTCTATTTTTTCTTTTTTTATTCTTTGGTTCTTATTAAATGTATTGATTCATCCATGATAATCTAAGAGGCTATTTTAAATTTAAGTTTAGCCAATATTTTAAATGGACATTTAATCGATATTGTCAGCACCTATCTATGAAAACAAATCTCTATTAATAAAAATTATATTAAGAACTGAGGAAAGGGTGGGTAGAGGAGGGATTGGAGAGAATGTTTGAAGGGATCACATTGAGCAAGGTATATTGTATTCATAAACTGTTTTTTGTTAAATGGCAACTCGTTTGTACAACTACAGAAACAATAAGTGAATAAAATATTTCCCCATAAAATAACTGTCAGTCATATTACCATACAGGTATAATCAAAGCAAAAGATCTACTGTGAAACATTAAAACACTTCCCTCTGATTCCTTCTACACCATGCCAGAATGTTCCCTAAAACTTTCTCCTTCCTCCCAATACTAAACACTCCAAGCCAACAGATCCCTCTCATCTTGAGCACCACAGAAGGAAGGCAGTGAGTTCTGTCTAGAAAAGAGCTGGAATGACAGCAACACACATGCAGGATCAGTGAGGAACAGAAATGATTCCTCTGACAGACAAACCTACCATGCGCCCTCATATCAAAGCATTGCTGACACTCCTGCTCTTCTGTCGTTTCTTTTCCAGCTTAGTTTGATGCTACGGGATTACAGTGTGTGTATGTGTGTGTGTGTGTGTGCGCACACGCACGTATGCTGGTACTGAGGATTGAATTTAGAGCCTCAGTGCTATCCATTCATATTTTTTCTACTTTGAGTGTTTTGCTAGTTCGTTGGAAGTAAGACTTTCCCTGTCCAGTCTTCCAACCCTGATCCTCAGATATCAACCATCTAAGGAGCTAGGATTACAGGTGTGAGCCACCAGCACCCAGCTTTTTTGTTTATCCCACAAAAAGAGAATTAGAGGGTTAAGGAACAAATAAATGGGTATGTGTTCTAAGACTAAGTGGGGAGCAATGAGAAGTAACTTATTTCATAATGCAGTCCTCCAAAGGCTTGAATGAAGAGTGGCCTCCAATAATAGGGTGTAGGTGGGAGCTGAAATAGGAGACTGACTGAATATTCTAGATTCCAGGTGGAATCCCTCTCCCATGCCAGAGAGCTAGGAAGTAACTGTGCCTCGATCCTAAACCAGAAAGTAATGGAAGAGTAGGAAAAAGGCAGAGAGGTTGGAGGGATGGACTGCAGGACGACCATCTCCAAGAAAACAACCAAGCTGATAGAATTTCTGATGGCTCCAAACAATGCAATTTTTGAGCACAGTCGAAACTTCAGGGATAAACAGGAACACAAGAAAAATGGTTGCACAGAAAACTAAATATACAAGTGCACAAAGAAAACTAAACACGAAAAATAAGATAAAAATAGGTAAATTATTAATGCCAAGAAAACAGATTTTACCTGTTTACATAGTGAAACAGGTTTCACCATGTAGCTTGGCTGTGAGCAATAATGAGCAACAGTCCAAGTACTAGATTTGCACTTTACAATAACCAAAGACACACTGTACCTATAATGGTGATGTGCCTACAAGGATATGCTTCCGTGTGTGTGTGTGTGTGTGTGTGTGTGTGTGTGTGTGTGTGTGTGTGTGTGTGTGTGTGTGTGTGTGTGTGTGTGTGTGTGTGTGTGTGTGTGTGTGTGTGTGTGTCTAGCAGGGTCTCTGGTAAAGCAGAATAAAACCTCATCTTTCTTTCCAGGAAGTTAAAAGAAAATATGTAAAAGCAAAAGATAAACATACAGCAATGTGACATGTATGAAGACAAACCATGAGAATCAGATTTGAAAGAGTCTCCAGCTGGAGAGAACTGGCAGTGGATAAGAGGGTGCAGGTGGCAAGGCCTGCTGATTTGCAATGCCTTTAGGTAATGTGTTAACAGAAATAAATCAAATTCAAAAATATGAGTCTAAATAAATGAGTGGCCATAAGCACTCAGTAAAACCATAAATAGACATTATTTCTAAATGCTTTTAAGGAGTGGTTTTCATTCAACAAGTTTTTAAAAATCTATTCATTTTGTTCCACTAATTCTGTTACTATGCATTCATCACTGGTCATTATTATTACCAAGTAAGGCATGCATTTTCATGATGATATAAGATTTAGTCAACAGTCACCAGACGTTTTTTTTCCTTTTCCTCAGTTCTCCCTTATTCTCCTGGCACACAGACCAGGTAGCAGCAAGGAACAGAATTTCTAACATCACTGAACACCTCGTATCTGAAGGATGACATGGGTATCTCCCTCCAGCCTTAAAATGGAAGCACTGTCTTCATTGCATTACAAATAGGAAAGTTAAATTTCCTAGAAACCTCCTTCCAGATCTTTATCTTAGTAGAGTTTGTCCTAACTGTAAAGCACAAAGAAAATGTATTTGATTCCTGCTAGCTGAAACATACATATTTAACTAGGAACCCACACACACACACAGAGTCACGAAAGGGTTTTTTCCCCTGCCAACACAAATACTCTTCATGTACCTGTTGGAAATAAAAAGATTTAGTACTGGGAAAAGCCACCTGCAAAACTAGGATTGTTTTAAATCAAAGCAAAGAAGTCTGGAGGAACAGAGAAGACTGGGAGCCTGCCAGGCATATCCCTTCCAAAGCTTGGCTCCAATTTGGCAATTGGACTCAGGCATTGTCATTTATTCAATTCCTCAAGGTAATCCCAAGGTGGAGGCAATGTTTTAAACTCTCACCTCAAAGGGAAAAGATAACGAATTCACCAGTCAATACTGGATTGCATCTTTTAACCGTGTTTGAAAATACTCTTTACCCTTTCTAACAATAACAGTAATGTTTTTTATGAAGGAAACTACAAGGATTGTTGTAGGTACAACCTGTGCAATAAAACATAAGGGTTTCAAATATTCAGTTTAAATAATACTATAACGTCCATCTTGGGCTGGTGGCCTGTTTGGATCAGATTTTGAAGTATTTCTGAGACTTCTGAGCTCTAACATCGCTGTTGATGGCTGAGCTGCAGGCAAAGAAACATGATCCATGCCACTCAAAGCTTTATGGCACACAATCTACACCAGCACATATGGAGAAAACACAAACCCCTATAAACCTAGCAGGGTCAAACTGATGATAGCCAGGATTTGACACATGCCAAATCCCCAGCAAACACCATGTCTCCAAATTAAACACCAAGTCATGTGGGTGGTGGCCACTGTCAGGTGACATCAGCCACCTGCCTGGGCCACCTTGAACACATTCACACAGACCAGGCTGTCTGCAGTGACACCGGGTTTACTCTGAGGGTTTAGGAGGTCTATCCAAAACATCACTTCTACACAAAGATATGGAGAATGAGATGGGTATATTAATCACTCTCACACACACACACACACACACACACACACACACACACACACACATCAAAGTCCTAGTCTAAGTGAGTTTTAAAATAGGCCTAAGGAAAGGAAAGAAGGAAGGGAGAGAGGAAGAGAGGGGAGGGAAAGAGGAGGAACAACATTTTGGCAACATCAAATTCTTGCTTCAACTGCCCTTAAAGTCCTGCTTTAAGATTACTACCCTTACTCCTGGGTTCTCAAGATGTTATGCGTTTCAGAGAAACACATCTCCAATTCAAGAGGAGAGCTGCATGGTCTGCTCAGAAGCCTCTTTCCTGGCTTCCCAGAAGATCCCAGAAAAGCTCCCAGGACACTCTGCCACCCATAGCTCCTCCCCAGCTAGGGAATTGCAAGAATCCACACCTCCACCCCATCAGCTGTTCGCATACTCATACTTGAATAGAGTTTCTATCAAGGGAGACTGATGGCAATACTGATACCAGATGAAGCAGTAAGTCAGCTCACCTTCCCCTAAGTCTGATTTCACAGAGGGAAATGGCTATATTTAACAGGTGTCGTTTATACTAAGGGCTCAGGAAGCACATTAGGCAGGTGTGGAATGAGGACCATATGACTATGAGCTGAGCTTGTGTTCCAGCTGCTAGGGGCCAATCAGATAGCTTTTCTTCAGGACCATCCTTAACCTGCAGGTGATTCCTTAACTTCCCCCAGCTTGCTTCTGCGCCTCCCTCCATTCAACAGACTCTTGCTGACTTGGAAAGCTTTTCCAGTCAAAATGGGGTTCAATTTGGAACCGGAATGTGTAGATTACAGTTAACAAGGAGCCATCTCAAACCTCTCACGAGGAGCAGACCCCCATGCCAAAGAAGTAAGCACACTGAGGAGGGAAAGGGTCCACAGAGGCCACAGCTGCTGAGCTAAAGAGATCAATATGTAGATTTCACACTATTTAGAATGCCAGTCTGATTCTCAGGGTTGTCTCTTCACCTTGCTGCTGATTTCAGCTTGTAACTAAGGAGGACACATGCTGATAACCACCAGAACCCTCCTGGGATGAGAAAGGCCAGGTTCCCAGGCCTCTGGCTTCCCAAGTGCAGAGTCTTGGACACCACAGCTCATTGTGATGTCTCTTCTCAAGAGACCTCACGAGCCTCACTCTTCTCAAGAGCATACTCCACATGGATAGGACCCATATTCATAGAGTGAGTCATTCTGGGTAATTCCTTGGGCCACTGTATTCTAAGTTCTTCTGCCCTGTCACAAATTCTTGTCCTTAAAGTCTAACCCAAGACTGGAGCCAGAACATACATCCTAGCAAGATGCAACTCCTGTGTATGTAACAAAAGGCCCTGGGACTCCTGGAATAGGACTCAAATTCTCTATTGATTGGTTTAAATGAAAAATCATGACTTTAATTTCAAATTGACTTCTAGTAAACATCAAATTTCCAATAAGGACTGCCACAGGTAGCCACGTAGACCACAATGATCTGACCTAGATACATGATTCCTAGATCTGAACAATGAAACACTGTCACCTGGACAGAGGAGGTAGGAACCCAAACCTTCATTCCTGCCTACAGCCAGCCCATGAAATACTGAGGCAAAGCAAAGCTTATTTTTCTAGGAATTTTAAAGGCTGCCTCACGGTCACTGGAATGATTTAGAATCCCTCTTCCTACTTCAAATAAATTGAACAGCATTCAGGGCCAGAGTAGGTAAATAATTTTTACTGTGTGCCACTCTACTTATGATTTATTTACTTCTCAGACCAACCACACTGATCCTACCAGACACCATGGAAAGTACTTCCCACACATGAGTACTTATGGTTCACATTTTTTTCTCAGGGAGATTAAATAAAATGCCTGCTTAGGACTCACACTGCTAAAATTCCAGTCAGGCTTTCAATCCAGAGGTTTTAATATACACCCCCCAACTCCTACTCCTCTCTCAAGTAGGAGATGATCTCACTCAGCACCATGAGTAGCTCCTCCTAGCTGCCCAAGGGATCTTTGAAGGGCATAGATTAAAGATTGACTGCTGAGCTGGCCTCAGAGCTGCTTGCTTCCCCTCTCCCTACTGGACCTGCTGCCCTTAGAAGTCACCAGGAGGGGAGGACAAGAGGTCATGACCCCCTCCAATATCCATCTCTATGTTACTCAGTGTCACCAGACCACCACCACTGGCACATGTGACCTGTCGCTAGTGGCTTATTGTCACTGTGTCAAAATACCTGAGGAAACAACTTAAAGGAGGAAAGGTCCATGTGGTTTGAGGTTTCAGTCCGTGGTTGGCTGCATTGCAATGGACCAGTGGTAAGCCAGAGCATCATGGCAGCAGGGACGCATGACAGAAGAGGCTGTTCACCTCATGGTGGAAAGGAAGCAGAGAGATAAGAAGGAACTACAGACAGGATACAGCCTTCAAAGGCTCACCTCAATGACCTACTTCCTCACACCAGCCTATCTCCTTCCTAATTTCCTCCTCAGAATAATGCTACCAACTCATGGATCTTTTATAAATGAATATATTGATTAGGTCAGAGCCCTGCCTCTGAACATTACATTGGCAGCCTTCAACCCATGAGCCTCTAAACCATAACATAGTCACAGTTTGCTCAAATATTCCACATAGATTATCATACCTCAATCTGTTGGAGAATTTGGCAGCCTCTAAACTGTCTATTTTTTTTTATCTGTTGAATTATCTTTTACTGGTGGGAATTCACCCTGACAATACTCACCCATCATCAAAATACATATGAAACATATGAAATGAGGTTACCCATTACATTCTTTGAAATACAATGTTTGCAGGACTTTGTAATTGCAAAATATTGAAAACTACCTACTTACCATTAAGAGAGTTCACCCAATGGGATATAAAGCAGTTGTCAGAAAAGAACGAAGATCTTTAGGAAATGACACATAGTGTACTATATGCTTAAAAAAAAAGAAGAAGTCATCCAACAAGAAACAAGAGAATGATAAAAGCTGAAATGAGTGGGAATGAGATAGAAAGCAGAAGAAACAAAAGGTAGAGGAAGAGAAGAGGAAGACGAGGAAGAGAAAAATTGGAGGGGAGAAGAAATGAAAAGGAGAAGAAGAAGGAAGAGAGGAAGAAGATTGAGGTGCCCTCTCTCTCTCCCTCCCTCCCTCCCTCCCTCCCTCTCTGGTGTTTCTTTGAAAACCAAGCTTATGCCCTCAGTATGAGTAAACAAAAATAGGCAATTATCATCAGTCAGGGTGTGAGAATCTGAAAAGTAGAGTACAAAAGTTACAAATGAATCTAACCTAATTACAAATAGATTCTGAAACCACACTGAATGTGGTGGTAAGAAGAAAGAGAACAAACTTGAATAACTTTGGAAGCATCCAGTAGCTTCACTACATACTGGCAGACTACCGTCCAAAAGAAGAATTGTATGATTAGAAAATGTCTGAAGAACACAGGCGTCAACTTGAAAGACTTCCCAACGGTCAGACCTAAAACTAACTTGAACAAAATAAATGATCATCATAATCAACTATAACCCCCAAGCTTAAATCCTCCCCAGGTCCAAACTAAGCTAAATGAATAGAAAAGGGAAGTCCATCTATACTGTGAAACCTTGAAGCAGCAGTATCTTTACATAACCTCAGCATCTCCCAACAAGATGTTTGGGATGACAAGATGTTTATTGATGAGAAGAGTAACTTTCTAATGTGTGCGTGTGGGGGGGGGGCGGTAGGGAGGGAGGAGGAGAAGGAAGGCGGGAGGAAGGGAGGGAGGGAGGGAGGAGGAAATAGAAGAAGAGAGGGAGAGGGGAGAACAGAGGGGAGAACAGAGTGGAGACAGAGTGGGGGAGTAATTCCAGAGATTGAACTGGAGCTCCATCTCCATCTCCGACTGTAAGTTTATGGTGGGAAAACATGTAGCTATCATGAAACAGTAAGGGAAGGCAGTAGTAGCACGGTCCTGCAAGTGAAAAATGGAGGTGCATATTTTTCTTGGTATTTTTGTCAATAATTCGGTCACAAGGACACTTCAAAAGTGTCAAGGTCATGAAATAGATGAATCAATTTTTACCAAACGTAGATATAGGATGTATGGCAACTAAAATAAAGTGTGTGATCCATGTTGAATTGGGCCCTGGAACAAGAGAAGGGGCATTAAGTGGGATAATTATCAAAATTCAAGATATGTCTAAAGAAGAAATCGATAGAACTATAGCCAAGCTAATCTCCTAGCTTTGATGCTGCTACTGGTTACGTGTTAAGATTTGAGGAAACAGTAAAAGGCTTTGTGCTATTTTATGGAAGAGGTCAACAATTATTGCAAATGAAAAAGTTATAAAACATGTATTTTTAAAAAGACTTGGTTTAGGTGTTAGTGGCTCATGCCTGTAATCCCAACTATTGGAAAGGTGATGTGAAAGACTGCAATTTCAGGGAAGCCTATACAAAAAGTATGTGGGGCTCTGACTCTATCAATAGCTGGGTATGGTGCTATATATCTGTTATCCCAGCCATACAAGAGGTGGAGAGTTAGGGGTTTCTTAGTTATAGGGCACCCTGCATAAAAAGTGTATGTGAGTCCATCTCAACAGAAAAGGCTGGGGAACCGTGGCATGTGACTCTCATCCCAGTTATGGCAGGAAGCATAAATAGAAAGGGTGTAGTCCAGGCCAGCCTGAGCAAACAGTAATACCCCACGTCAAAAATTAACACAGAGAGGGCCAGGAATGTGGCCTAGGAATGTACTTGTCTAGTATGCATGAAGCTCTGGGTTCGATCCCCAGGTACCATATATACAGAAAAAGCCAGAAGTGGTCCTGTGTCTCAAGTAGTAGAGTGCCAGCCTGGAAAAAGCTCAAAGACAGTGCCCAGGCCCTGAGTTCAAACCCCAAGACTAGCAAAATAATAAAAAGGGAAAAAAAAACACAGCATGCCAGGCACTGGTGGCTTATGCCTGTAAATCCTAGCTCCTCAAGAGGCTGAGATCTGAGGATCTCAGTTCAAAGCCAGACTGAACAGAAAGATCTGTGATACTCTTACCTCCAATTAACCAGCAAAAAACTGGAACTGGAGTGTGCTCAAGTGGTAAAGCACTAATTTTGAACCAGAGAAGTTCAGGGATAGTAACCAGGCCTTGAACTAAGCCCCAGAACTGAAACAAAAAATAAAGAAAAAACAAACCAGAGTAATAAACCATAAAATGAATACCTACCTACCAAGCACAAAGCTTTAACTTCAAATCCCAATACCATCAAAAGGAAAAGAAAAATACTTGAGCAGTCTTAGATTTGGGATCTTAAAAGGGAGGACTGTTTAAAAAAAAATCCCATTAGTTTCTAAGGACAACTGTGTTTTCTATGTATAAAGCTACAGTTAGTCCAAAATAAAAATTATTTTAAAAAGAAAATTATCCCATAAAATCGCCATTATTGGGAGTTTACCTGTGTTTCCCTCTATAATTTTCCCAATGTGATTAAAAAGATAGACTATGAAAGGTATTTAATCATAAGAAGTCCAATCATGTAATTTGTTTAAAGTGTCAGCAGAGAAAGTCCCTATTAAAGAGCTCAGGGGGGAAAAAACACTAGTTTTGAGCTAACTGAAAACGCTCTTATACTTTTATGTAAGACATAGTGTTAGGACTATGCTTGAAGGAAAAAAAAAATAAGCTCTGGCCTCCACAGACTCCAACCCAAAGCATCCCACATACTCAGAGGACACAATCTGGTAAAAAAAAATAAATAAAATAAAATACATAAAACAGCAAACATAAAGGGGGAGGGAGAGAGGAGAGGTTTGGAACGAGGGGAGGGGGTAGGGAAATGGGGCATGCCAAGAACACATGGAATGTCCAGTGTCTGGAAGTTGAGAAGTACTCCAGTCGCTGGCAATGACATTTCTAAATAGTGAAAAATAATGACACTCTCGCACCATGACTCATAAAGGAAACACTCTGTAATCAGTAATTTATTATTCTGTTCCGCAGCTTTATTCCCTGACTCTCCTGGACTAAAGGCAGAATTCCTAACTTTGCATAATTTGACTTGGCCTTTCTCCTTTTGTTTTGTGGACTTTTTCTTTCAACCATGCAATGCATCAGTGTAACTTGACCAAGATCCCTTCTAGCTCTGCTAAACAAATCTGATGGCCACAACCACAGGAGTAGGGGCATTTCAACCCACTGGGCAGGCACAGCATCTACACTATGGCAGGGTGGGGGAAGTCTTAGCCATAATTAAGAAGCATCATACCAATTGCATAGCATGGCTCTTTCATGATGTCTTCCCCTATAGCATGTGCTTTTCCTAGTATTTCCTCTCTATAACAAGCCTAAAATAAAGAAGAGCCACCAACAGCAAGAGACTGAGAAGAATCCAGCCAACAGGGCTCAGCTCACTGCACAGCTCTAGAGATGCCAGCAGCTGGTCTCAGACCTCACAGAAGACTTTCAAAAGTCTTCTGGACCCAATTCAAGTCTCCCTGTCTCGAGGCAGACTTCCTGAAGGCCCCTAGTCTCAGTCTGGTCCACAAAATTCTAAGGTTCCATGTTTTCTGGCACTTGCTAGAATAATGTGAATTGGCCATTTCCTTCCCCCTTCTGGCTGGGAGATAGGAGCAGGGCCTATGTCCCCCCACCCCTGCAACTTCTACAATTCCCAGAATAAGACACTATGTTTGGCCCAGCTGTGCCAGTCTTACCATTCACTGGTGGGCAGATGGAGCATGTGGGTATAGACAAGAGCCTGCACATGGTCCAGTTACAGAGAACAAACCTGCTCATCTGCCTGTCTCACCCTCTTCCTGCAGGCCAGACAGTGCTGCAGCTATGGAGAAGTATCTCCCTCTCTGGGAGACACTCACATTTATAGAGAGCATGTGAATGATGGTGATTACAAAGAACATGGTCAAAGAGAAAAATGGAGACACAAAAAACTATACACTTTATATATACTTCTCACCGATTCTAACAAAGACAATACATCCCCTTATAGCTATTTTCTTGCTTTAAAAAGTCCTTAGGTACATTAGCAGAAACATTTAGGCTATCCCAAGTACCACATTGCCAAGGAACAAAAGCCTCAGAGTGAGCAATCAAGAAGGAGGAGATACATCTTCAGTGGAGGCTTTTAATTTGCATCCGCAAAATATGGTTAGAAAATAACTATGTGAGAAAAATCCATCTAGTCCAATATATCTTTCATAAGAATTGTGTCTCTGTAACCCCTACCTGCAGAAATACTCCAAGGATCGCATTTAGCAAGATGCTGAAACACACAGAGAAGTAGACACAGCAATACACCCTCTTGTGCAACCCATACTTTGTTCATTATATTTGTTATTGAAATTCATTATTATTAAGACTGCTTCATAGAACACCCAGAGGGGTCAGTCAGTAGAGCATCAAGACTTTTAAAAAGAACCAGCTTGTGTTTATGATTTTTATGCTATCTGGTTTATGCTGTTAGAATTCAAATCATTGAACAATAACAAAGAAAAATAGGTAAGGTTTTGAAGTGCTTTTCAAAGTACTAATGGAGATAGTTGCTGAATACAGTGTTTAGTAGATTTTCTGAAGGAACTGTATTTCCCAAGCAAGAGTATCTCCCACAGAAAGTCGTCTCAAGCCTGAGTTGTAGAAATGGTTTACTCAGGATTTGGTATGTAGGGGAAGGGGTGGGAGGAGTTAATTGGGGACCAAGGCATGAGAAAGGGTATCAATGTTTGTGAAGTAATGCACCTTCTGTCTGATGAATATAATGTAATACTTCTATTAATTACAATAAAAATACATGGAAAAGAAGAGTTGGTGTGTGGGTATAAAACATGAAAACATTCATAGCACTGAAGGAGATGGGAAACAAAGTCTTCACGTTTAAGAAGCAGCAAGCAAAGGTTGGAAAAAATGCAGCAGTGATACTCACTAGATACCCTATTAAAAAATGAACTATATCACTCATGGATGGGGATGGGAGGGAAAAACTGGAAGAAAATGAGGGAGGGAATGACACTATTCAAAAAGCAATATACTGAATACGTGACTCATGCAATTTTAACACTTCTGTATATCACCTTTACAATAAAAATTTTACAAAAAATATACTATGACTTATGTAACTGTAACCCCTGTGAACATCACCTTTACAATAACAATTAAAAATGAAATTTTTAAAAAGCAGAGAATCCTAAATTTTTTAAAATCCCTTTCTCTTCTCCTAAAATATAGCCCAAACATGACCAAGAGCATTGATCAAATTTCAAGACATGAGTTAAGCAAGAAAGTGGTGTTTGCAATCCTCTGCAGTGGACAAGGAGCCATGAGCACAAGCCAAGTCTTGGTTTCACTCTTTGCTTTGGTCCCTTCCAACAGTGTCCTCCGAACGGCCCCACACATCATCAGGGGTCCTCGGAGATCAGAGCCTCTGGGTCACGGAGGATTCATTTCTGAAGCTCCACTGCCCTTCCCTACTCGATAGGAGCTGAATTGGCCAAGAGCTCCCTGCCCTTTGCAAGAAAAACAAAAAGACCTTCAGCAAAAATCTAACAGTGTCCATTTTTGTTTTCAACCACATCACCTGATGAAGTAGAATAACAACATCTCACAACTCCTCACAGCAAACACCAGAATCAACAGGCCTATTTAAAAATCCTAAAGAGAGGGAAAGAAAAGAAAGCCTTTAAGCATCCAGCTGGCACTCCACATATCCTTTGTGTAGAGGATTTGAAATTACAGATCAGAGTAAAACAACATGGGCAAAAATAAAGAGCAATCAGAGCCTCTTTCTGAAGAAAATCTCCAGGACAGCCATGGTCCTGATGGGCTTGTCGCTGGCCTCCCAGGTCAGCTTTAATAACTGTTCTAGAAAACATAGGTCCCCAGAGGCAGAGCTTGCTTGGTAACACAGAGGTATGATTACTGGAAAGCGGAAATGCTTCAAGAAAATTGCCAAGGGGAAAGAGAATATTTTTTTAGCCAATGGATAAAAATTGTTAGATGTGCAATGCTGCATTTACTGATCAAATGCTAAATGCATTTTTCCCCCTAGTGCTAACACTGGGTCTTAAACTCAGGGCCTAGCACTATTCCTTAGTTTTTACACTCAAGATGGGGTTCTCTACCACATGAGCCACAGCTCCACTTCCAGTTTTTTGTGTATCCGAGTTTCTTGGGTATTCCTGCCTGGGTTGGCTTTCAACCAGCATCCTCATTGCAGCCTCTTGACTAGCTAGGATTGCAAGCATGAGCCACTATACATGCAGCTGCTCAGTGCATTCTTAAGGGTCAGGTCTTACACACACAGGTCCTACACAGGTCCTCCTGTGCATTGTGCTCTGTTGCCATGTACTTCAAGGAACGGGTTTATTTTCTCATTTTCACTTATACTCAATAACATTCACTGGACAACACTCATGGTTTCTCTTATTTCTCTGCAAACTTCCGGAGCCTTCCCACTAGAAGGAGAGTCCAATTCATGTTTCCTTTTATAGTCTTATATAACCCAAATTATAATGATAAAGCCATCTCCAAACCATATGTTAGTGGCTCTAAAATTACAACAAAGCATGGTCTGGCCAGTGAGTAGTACAGGACAGGAGATTTGGAAGGAACTTCAGAGGCCACCAAAGTTACAAAAAACCTCTCAACCGATCCATCAAACTTGCTTAAACCTGAATCAAAATCTGCCCAGCCATAACACGGGAGTAGCCCACTCTTCTTGGGACAAATGTGATCATTGAACAGAACTTTGCATATCCTTGCTTGAGTTCCAGGACAGGTTTCCCCACAAGGCCTCTGAATTTTCCTCCTCCTATGTGGGATGTTCTGAATATAAAGGATAACAGCTATGGGCAATTCATTTTCCCTGAAAACACACAGATCACAAGGATCAAGTCTGTAAGGGTGACATTATCTTATCGCTTATTATCTTCAATCTGAGGTGGCCTAGCAGTGCCTTACACTCTCAGCTAACCCATCTTAGCTACATGCGATATAATCATTCAGAAACACTCACCAAGTACTAACTCATTTACTCAAATGTCACTCTGATTCAGTATAAGAAATTACTCATGGCTATACTAGGAAGTAGAAATTTTACTAGAGATTGTCTGCAGACTTCCAGAAAATGAACTATCTTCTCATTTTTATTTCTATAGTGAGCTTCCTTTCTAGTCTTATGGTGAGTGGAGCACATGCACAAAGCTACTTCTGATCATTAGCTAAGGAGCTCATCTTTTGTTTCTCTACAAAATCCCTTTCACCACGAGAACAGATAAAAATTGTCTAGGGCCTGAGGTCTACCTTGATCTCACAAGATCTCTGGCGATACACAATAAAGTTTAGTACCCACACAAGGCAGCAAGTACCAGTTCCCACCAATGAGCTCCTGGGATGTGGCCAAACTTTCCATCCACTGTGAGAACAGACATGAAGCACAACCCACAGGGCTGGTGGTAGGTCAGCAATTTCAAAGGCCTGCTCCTTTCCTTTTATTGCTATGAAGGCAAGTTCTCTCCCAACTCTGACCACACCATGAGATCTTGTGCACAGTGCCAGGGACAGAAGAGACCTGGCCCCCAAAGACTAAGTCCTGCTCTATGCATTTCCCTTGATGTGAGAACTGCTTTCTCCTGTCTTCAGATCTTCCTTGCCTTACAAATGTTGCATGATGTTCACCTCCCTCTAAGGGGGAAACCTGCTCTCGTACTCTCACCATTTCCCTCATTATGTCTCCAGTCCCAAAAATTCATTACCTGCATCACCAAGCTAAAAGGAGACTTTGGTGGTCAGATGCCAGTGACTCAACACCTGTAATCCTAGCCGCTCAGGAGGCTGAGAGCTGAGGATCACAGTTTGAAAGCCAGTCTAAGCAGGAAAGTCTGAGACTCTTAGCTTCAACTAACCAACAGAAAACTGGACGTGGTATTGTAGCTCAAAGTGGTAGAGCAGTAGACTAGAGTGAAAAAGCTCAGAGATAGGCCCTGACTTCAAGCCAACTGGAAAAAAAAAAAGAGAGACTTGGTAGTTTGGTTTGGTTTTGTTGGTACTAGAGTTTAAACTGGGGGCCTTGGCTTGCTAGGCAGGTGCTCTACCATTTAAGCCATGCTTAAACCCATATCTCTTTTTAGGTTCTTTTTCAGATAAAAAAAGGTCTCAATTTTTTTCCCCAGAGCCATCCTCAAACCTTAATTCCTCCCATCTCTGCCTTCTGAGCAGCTGGGATTACAGGAATATACTACCACACTCCTCAGAGGGACATTTTTAACAGCTGTTCTTTTTCTCCATAGCAAAGGAATGAGTTTCATTTGTAGCAGACAAAACTATGAACTGTCCAAGTAGAGAATTACAATAGCTCAAACCCTGGATACATAAGGCCATATAGGATGAGGCCGAATTGATGGACCTCCAGGACATGGAAACAAGAGCTTAATTATAAGTGACTGTTATTCTTTATGTGTTATGTTTTTCTCCCTTCTCTTGTGTTGCCCTTTGGTTAATCTCATATTATTACAGTATCCCACTTTATTATTTGGTATATTATATAGATGTTTACTTATTTATTTGAAATAGGAGGGGAATGAGGACAAAAAAAAAGAAGGGATATCAATGTGTGAGAAGTAATGCACCCTCTATCTGGCAAATATAACTGTAACCTCTCTATACATTGAAATAAAAAAATTATGTTAAAAAAGGAAATTAAAAAAACTATAGACTGTTTCAAAGTTAAGAAGGCAGGCTGGAGTCTTCTGCAGCACAGTGGATTTCTGGGAGAAGCAGGGTCCACTATGAGTCCCTCAACACTCAACTCCCTCCCATACACACAAAACCTGCTGTAGAACACTGGGTGTGGTCTCTTTCTTTTGCTGGGGCTCTAATCTCATTAGTTAGAAACCTCCTTAGCTACCCCCTTCTTTTCCCACTGAAGTTTGCTAATCATTAAGATTGGCAGCAATCTGTACTGTAATGCATGAGCTGTCACTCCCAGCCTCTCCCCCAGGCACACATGATTCTCCACACATGTGCTCTGTGCCCCAGACTTGTTACCCACTGCATAGTCAGTCACAGGAGTGACAGCCACACCATGCTATTTTCTCAGACATCCTGGTGACAGTGGCCTCAGGGAAAAACAACCTCCAATTTCTAGTCAGATCTCAACTCCTTCCTGAGGTGTTGCTCCCAGGCCAAAGCTCCAGTGTGGGCAGCTCTGTCTTTGTTCTGTGCAGTGTTAACATGTGGTCTCTTAATAACACCTTCCACTGCAGCTGGAGCATATTTTAAGTTTCAGCAGAGAAGTCTGATACACCAAATCAGCCTACACTGTCATTATGATATGCCTGGAAACGTGGAGAGCCAGTGTCCCCCCTTCTCCATGGCCATGGCTGCCTGGATCAGGGAAGAGCACCTGGCTTGAAAGACCCGGACAGATTCCTCCTGTGGGAAGCCAGCTGAAGACACAGTCAGTGATGGCTCTGCATGACCAGTCTACTCCTGCATTCAAAGAATCAAACCAGGGACCAGCGGCCAGTGACTCATGCCTGTAATCCTAACTACTCAGGAGGCTGAGAGCTGAGGATCACAGTTCAAAACCAGCCCCACCACAAACAAACAGGAATGTTTATGAAATTCTTATCACCAACTCACCACCAAATTTTTTTTAAAAAAATTCAAAAGTAGAAGTGTGTTTTGAGTGGTAGAGCACCAGAGCCTTGAACAAAAATACTAAGGGACAGTACCCAAACTCTGAGTTCAAGCCCCCGTACTTGCACAAAAAGGAAGAACAAATAGAACAGCCTAACTGACCAAGAAAGTTAGGAGTTGGGACATTTGGCCCAGGGCAACAAAGAGATAAGACAGGCACAGACTATCCCAAGAATTTCCACTTTATACATCTCTCTGAAACGGCTCAACTGCACTTCTGACTCTGTTTTCTGTAAGATGTGTTGTTGTATTTTATTGTCAGGGTGATACCCCTATATTCTTACAGGAAACCTCTTCTCCTAAAACCAGCATGGCAGGAACTCCAATTTTCAGTGGAAGGTGTAAACTGAGAAGAGTGCAGGAAAGAGGTATTTTGCCATTATCAAAACAAGAAAATGATGACATCATCAATAAACCTTTCTTTAATGCTTACACATCAATATAGTTACCACTCCATCAATATCTGTCCAATATGATGTATCAAAAAGTAATAATCAGGGCCAGGAGTTTGACCTAGTAGTAGAGTGCTTACCT